>NW_026020155.1:0-370526 GCF_900185275.1 Solanum verrucosum
ATGAGAGAACTCAAAAGGCACCATCCAACTTTTATTTTGTCCTACACTTTTGCTAAATCAATTCTGTTTTGCAACTTCTGAAAGACTTGGGATCTGAAAAATTTACTAGCCTAATTAAGTGAGTCTGGCACTAGGAAATCGAAAAGCCACACGAAAGAAAAAACGACCCTACATAGAAATGTCGATATGGACAAAAGAAGAGGAAAATGAGGAATATGACCAAGGATATGCTGTAAAAGAGTCAAGTGGCACACTTCATAGTCACAAAAAACACCTAATTAAGTGATACTAGCATTCGGAAACCGAAAAGCCACAAAATGAAATGGTAAAAGGGATACGAAAGTTCCCCATTTTCTGACCCCAGAAAAAGCAAGAAGACACAAAAGGGGCAGGATATGCTGATTCTCCATGGGTTTATACCGTCTCTTAAACTAAGAAGGAATAACCTATATAAGCTTGGAAGGCTCTGGTGAGATGAAACAGAAGCAGAAAAATGAGAAAAAGGAGAGTTGGTGAATAAAAATGTATTCTTGAATTTATAAGGGAAACAGTGGTAGGGCTACTCTCTATTGGCATGCACTTATATATTTAAGCTGACATGCCAAAGGAGAGCTGCCCTGTTACTGTCTCTGCTTAATGTTATTCTGATGTAACAGCTGTTGAATCCACTATTTACATACTGTATCCGCCACTGGTAAGTCACTATGTTCTTCTCTAACAAGAAGAAACAATGATAAGAATACTCTCTATTGGCATGAGGTTATTTATTCATCACATATTTCAGATGAAATGCCAAAGGATAGTTGCGCGGTTACCCTTTTTGCTTAATGTTATAACTCTGATGCAAAAGTTATTTACATACTCTATCCACCGCTGCTGAGTTAATATGTTCTTCTCTAAAATCTGAAACTATTTTATAAGAAGGCATATTTTGCTACCCCATGATGAAGATTTATGAGTTGTTGAAATATTTGCAAGAGACAAAAGGACATGTTTCGCTGCCTTAAATTAAACTCTTTGATTAAAACTTCTTCGGCACCAGAAGGAGCAGACGAGGAAGAAACTAAGGCTTTAGAGAAGCCTGAAAAATTTGAGTTCTCTCTCTATTTCTTGTCACGTTTTAACACAGAGTAAGATCTACTAATAGAGGGAAGGGGAGATATCATTAGTATATTGCTCTTAAATGTGGAATAGAAATTATTCAACCAAGTTAGGAACCAAAAGAACTTCAGTTCTTCTAGAAACTTGGGCTAGGGGCCACAAGAGCATATGACCCCTCATCTCATCCCAAAGGCTTCACAATCTAGTGAAATATGAGGCAATGTTTGAAGTTCTCTGGGAAATGGAACAATGTCATTTGAAATTGGATGAACTTAGACCTGTTTGATTGCCAAAAATCTCTCATTAATTTCCAACAAAGTTTCCCTATTAGTGTCATATACCTTAAAACACTAGTAGAAAATTAGAAATGTTCCTAGATAAGGAGCTAGTGATCCAAGAAATCATCATATCATTGAACCTTTTCCACTAAGGGTAATAAGGGGAATCTTCAACTTAGATTAAATGCTAAGATCAGTCACCTTGCCCGAAATAATAGATCATCATCAATGCCTTAAATATCACTGTAAATCCATTGTGAAACCTTTGAATCAGAAGTAGAATAGAGTAAACCCCTGCTGAATCAGAAATTGAACCCTATCTATATATTGTTTGTTTTGAAAATCAATCAAAATACAACATCTAGCTTCGAGGATATGATGCTCTAATGCGAGGAACAAGTATAGTTCATTTGCTTGCTATGTTACCATATTAGAATTAGACTTGCAAAAATTAGATGGAAATTTCCCTGGTGGAAATGCCCCGGCTTAACGAGAGAGAAAAAGAAGATTATATAAACAAAATATTCATGGAATTGAGAATGATTGATGTACTTACACATAAAATGGCTAAGAATAAAACTACAAGTCTAATGTTACAACTGTAAATTGTCTTTGAGCTGCAGCTGAACCAGTTGGCCTTTTCCGAATCAATGTTGAGCTGCCCAATATCATGATTAACAGGGCTAGAGTCTTCAGGAGATGACATTATTTTAAACCAATATTATAAACTTAACTAATTCAAACTCCAGAATAATTCCCTGAGTTTGAAATGTACATTTGAAACATCGGAAATTTTTCAAGTACCTTTGTATAAGTCACTTTGTAACTTTTGATATATTTTCCTGATAGAAAATTGTGTAATCTGCTGAATCTCCTCAATCCTGTAACCGTAATTTCCAAAGTGTAAATTTCTTAGCTTTGGAAATCTTTTGAACCAACCAAGCAGCTTGTCTGAGATATACAATCGAGTTGCATTCTAGTTCATCAGAACTATGTATAAATCTTCAGTTAACAAAAATAATTTGAGGATTAATACAAAAAAACAGAATGTGATATCGTTCGTAACGCTATAACTGCTCTTTAAATTAAAATGTTTATATGAATATATACATCTCACGGTCGCATTCAAATCAATTGGTGGGTTCACAACAAATTAAACAAGACTTGATATTTGGAATAACACAAGAATAGAACGACTCACTATGGATAACTGATTAACTAATGCTTTGTAATTTAATTTGAAAGTTAGAATGTAACAGCATTCATCATGCTTTGTGATTTGATTTGAAAATCAATGTAGACGTCGAAGAAAGTAGAAAAATAGCTTCAAGACATCACACTGTATTAAGAGTGCCCGAAGGGCATGTAGATTAAGCAGAGACAGTAACAGGGCAGCTCTCCTTTGGCATGCCAGCTGAAATATACAATTGCATGCCAATAGAGAGTAGCCCTATCACTGTTTCCCTTATAAATTCAAGAATATATTTTCATTCACCAACTCTCGTTTTCTTATTCCTCTGGTTCACCACAGCAGTGCCTTCAATGTTTTTATAGGCATTCCTTCCAGTTTAAGAGATGGTATAAACCCTTGGAGAGAATCAGCATATCCTATGTGATTTTGGTTCTAGTTGTGGTCTGCGGATATCTTCTTGCTTTATGGGATTGCTTTTTCTAGAGTTAAAAAATGTGGTAACTTTCTTATCCTTTACAATTTCATTTCCTAAAAGCAACTCCTTTAAATATATTTTCATCAGATTCCCTTAGGGAAAAGTTGCTGAAAGTTGATGCTGCATGATTTTATGCCTTTGATGTGTGTGCCATTTGACTCAAGGAGTGAAATACAGCATATCCTTTTATCATATTCCTTTTTTTTTTTTTTTTTTTTCGTTCTTCTTTTCTCTTTTACATTTCTATGTACATTTTCTATTTGGTTTTGAATTTTGATATTTGTTATTCATGCGGCTTTTCGATTTCCCTAACTCCACTCTTGCTTATGTTATGGAATTTTTTGGATTCCATCTCTTTTAGATACCAGGAAATGAAGAGTACTGCTTCCTTTGCCTGACAGTAAAGACATAATAGAAGTTCGAATAAGGTGCTTGTTATTTTCTCTCATAATAAAAGTTCGAAGTGTGTCATCATTTGTGCCAGTTTACTCTTAAGACAGTTGAAGCTGAACAACTGCAGCAGCATATATCAATACAGTCAAATTCTGGATGCTATATAATAAGACAAGTAAAAATTGAAAAAGGCTTCTTTTCGAGAGACAAACAACTACCAATTAACCATTTAAGTTTCTTCCACCAGCGCCAAAAGTCTCTCACGCCAAATGACAGATATAAAATATTATCACATTTTACTACATAATACTCCTCTGTCATTTAGGGGGAAAAAAGAACTAGAGCAACTTCCTATTTGAAAGAGACTTAAAAAAACTAAGACATATGAATTGAAATAGACTGAGTAATATATAAACAAAAGTTGATCGTTTTTATGAACTAGTTTCTCGACACCTGCAATGCCCTTGTATCTTGACTAATGTAGTACACAATTTTGTATTAATTAAGTAATTATTTTGAAAAAAATAATGTACAATTTTTGTGAATTGTCATATGATAACTTATTTGTCGAGATCAATATGACTCTAAACCTACAAAACTAAACAATCAAATTGCCTCACATAACTACTGCATAAACATAATATGGTCGCCATTCATGATGAAAACGCCTTTGTCCTTTTAGAATACTATATTTTTTAATTTATGAGTTATTTTTGGTCCATTGTTTTTCCTATATCTTTTTTTATCACATAGGGGTAGAGAAAGGGAAATGAGGTACGTATTACAAGGTGGGAATCAAATCCTCATCAGTAATGTAAAGCTCAGGTAGCCAATTAACTGAACTTAAGATCTCTGTTTTAGAATACTAAACTAATGTCTCTGTGGTGATTTGCTTCTCCAAACAATGAACACCCTTATTCCAAACAGTGGCTTTTATAGTTTGTCTCTTGGAGTGTCTGACTCGACCACTTTGTTTATCAACTGCTGGAAATAGGTGGCTTTTATCAATTATTACTTGACACCATTTTAATTAGTCTATAAGTAAGATATATATTTAGATTAACTATTTAGAAGGATATTCAGCTGTTCAACTTTCCAATTTAGAAGGTTACATTGATATCGATATTGATATAGATATAAATATAGATGTGATGTAGGTATATGGGGCATAGGTTTGAGGGATAGACTAGCTGGTGCAAGAAACTAGGATGGTATTAGATGAATGTATTCTTCTGTAACATTGATCTAGACTTGGACGCCAATTGTCCAGCTTCATTACACTTGAATGTCTTAAGTCGTAAGGACTGTTTTTTTGCACGCAAATTCATAAATTAATACCATACCATATGTGTTGATTGGTGCAAACAGATTTTAAACTTCCACAGAAAGTTAATTAGTTCGGGTTAGCGTGATATGCAAACTGGAATAAATGACGACACTTTTGAGTAATATGAGAGAACTCAAAAAGAGCCATCCAACTTTTATTTTGTCGTCCTACACTTTTGCTAAATCAATTTTGTTTCCCAACTTCTGAAAGACTTGGGATCTGAAAAATTTACTAGCCTAACACTAGGAAATAGAAAAGCCACACAAAGGCAAAAACGACCCTACATAGAAATGTCAATATGGACAAAAGAAGAGGAAAATGAGGAATATGACCAAGGATATGCCATAAAAGAGTCAAGTGACAGACTTCATATAGTTACAAAAAGTACCTAATTAAGTGAGACTAGCATTTGGAAACCGAAAAGCCACAAAATGAAATGGTAAAAGGGATAAGAAAGTTCCCCATTTTCTGACCCTAGAAAAAGCAAGAAGACATAAAAATGGCAGGATATGCTGATTCTCCATGGGTTTATACCGTTTCTTAAACTGAGAAAGAATGATCTATATAAGCTTGGAAGGCTCTGTTGTGATGAAACAAAAGCAGAAAAATGAAAATAGAAAAAAGAGTTTGGTGAATAAAAATGTATTTTTGAATTTATAAGAGAAACAGTGGTAGGGCTACTCTCTATTGGCATGCACTTATATATTTAAGCTGACATGCCAAAGGAGAGCTGCCCTGTTACTGTCTCTGCTTAATGTTATTCTGATGGAACAGCTGTTGAACCCACTGTTTACATACTGTATCCGCCACCATATATCTGTTGATCACAACGTAGATTGCAAGAAGGCATATTTTGAGTAATCCTAATCTGCAATGTATTCTTTTACTCCGTGATAGATCCAAACTGTAAAAGACGCATATGGTATACTAATTTTCTAGTAAAGGTTCCTGGATGGTGTTGTACTAATCCTTGATGTTTTTTTTTTTTTTTTTTGCAATACTGATTGACAGAGCATTGTCAGTCTTGACACAAATTAGGGGGGTCTTTCACATAATCACAGATATATATGGTACACATGAGATATACACTGATATAGCTTATAAACACCATAAATGGAGTCATGTGGCTAGCGGCCCGAGTAAAAGATTCAAGTATCTACCCCTAATTGCAATGATGAACATGCATGAAAAAACACATAATTAACTACAAAAAATGTACTAATTAAACCTGCAAAATGATCGTAGTCAGAAATCTCTCTAAAAGAAACATCATTATTGAACCTAGGTGAGATTTGATTATTTGGAAGGAAGATACATGAGATATTCGTATTGCGTCTGAGTAAATTCATGTGCTGAATGATCACCAAATTGGGATGTGGAAGCTAAGAGTATTGGAGTAAAATTATCAACATGGACACAAAAGACTGGATCTTTTGGTCTTTAAGAAATTGAAGACAGAGGAAAATGGATGACTTATAACACTTCTTTAAAGTGTGTCCTGCCTTCTTGCAATACTTGCAAGAGACAAAAGGACATGCTTCGTTGCCTTAAATTAGACTCTTTGAGTAAAACTTCTTCGGCACCAGAAGTAGCAGATGAGGAAGAAAGTGTGAGTTCTCTCTCTATTTCTTGTCATGTTTTAGCATAGAGTAAGATTTACTAATTGAGGGAAGGGGAGATAACATAAGTATATTGCTCATCAATGTGGAGTAGAAATTATTCAACCAAGTTAGGAACCAAAACAACTTCAGTTCTCCTAGAAACTTGGGCAAGGGGCCACAAGAGCATATGACCCCTAAATAATGAATGTTTATCTCATCCCAAATGCTTCACAGTCTAGTGAAATATGAGACAATTTTTGAAGTTCTCTTGGAAATGAAACTAATGTCATTTGAAATTGAATGAACTTAGACCTATTTGATTGCCCAAAATCTCTCATTAATGTCCAACAAAGTTTCCCTATTAGTGTCATATACCCTAAAACACTAGTAGAAATGTTCCTTGTCCAAGCAATCATCATATCCTTGAACCTTGTCCAAGTAAGGGTTATCTTCAACTTAAAATAAATGCTAAGATCAGTCACCTTGCCCGAAATAATACACCATCATGAATGCCTTAAATATCACTGTAAATCCATTGTGAAACCTTGAATTAGAAGTAGAATAGAGTAAACCCCTGCTGAATCAGAAATTGAACCCTATTTATATATTGTTTGTTTTGAAAATCAATCAAAATACAACATCTAGCTTCGAGGATATGATGCTCTAATGAGAGGAACAAGTATAGTTCATTTGCTTGCTATGTTACCATGTTAGAAATGTTCCTAGTGATCCAAGCAATCATCATTGGTGTGTTTGGTATGAAGGAAAATATTTTCCTGAAAAACAAGTTGATTTTTGACTTATTTTCTCATGTTTGGTTGTGAGTAGAAAATATTTTCCGGAAAAGATTTTTAGTGTTTGATTTATGAATGAAAAATATTTTTGAGAAATATCTTTTATTTTTACTAGAGTAGAAAATAATTTTTGAAATTGAAAATATTTTTTAAAAACAAACTTAAATTTTTTTTTGGGAGTTGGGGGGGGTGTTGGTAGTTGGTGGATGGGGTAGGGGGCTGGGTAGGGGTTGGGAAAAATGAAATTTTGAAATTGAAAATATTTTTGAAAAACAAACTTAAAATTATTTTTTGGGGTGGTGGGGGGGGGGTGGTTGTAGGGGGTGGGTGGGTGGAGGGTCGAGGATAGGGGTGAAAAAATGAAATTTTGAAATTGAAAAGATTTTTTTTAAAAAAACTTAATTTTTTTTTGGGGGGCTGGTAGGAGTGGGTGGGTGGGGTTGGGGGCTGGGTAGGAGGTGGGTGGGGGGGTCAAGGGTAGGGTGAAAAAAATGAAAACACACTTGAATTTTTTTTTTGGGGGGGGGTGGCCGAGGAGGGGGGTGGGTGATCGAGGATCGGGATAAAAAAATAAAAATTTGAAGTTGAAAATATTTTTTAAAAACAAACTTAAATTTTTTTCTTTTTGAAGGGGGTTGGGGGGTTGATAGGGGGCTGATGGGGGGGCGAGGGTAGTGGGTGGGGTAAAAAATAAAAAATTGAAACTAAAAATATCTTTTAAAAGTAATTTTTAATATTTTTTTGGGAGGGGGGTGGGGGTAGGGGTGAGGGTGGGGTAAAAAAATTGAATTTAAAACAAGCTTTAAAATTATTATTATTTTGGGGGTGGTTGGGGGCTGGTTTGAGGATAGGGACAAATAAATTGATTTTTTCAACAAAAAAATAATTGTAATTTGAAGTTGGAAGAGAGTTTTGGAAAATGTTTTCCTTTAAGTTTTGAAGGGAAGTCATTTTCCTTAAATTGGAGGAAAATAAGTTGATTTGGAAACATTTTTCAAAACATTTAACCCAACAAAACATGAGAAAATTGGAAAACATTTTTCGAAAATGTTTTCCTTCATACCAAACACACCCCATATCATTGAACCTTTTCCAGTATGGGTAATAAAGGGAATCTTCAACTTAGAATAAATGCTAAGATCAGTCACCATGCCCGAAATAATACATCATCATGAACGCCTTAAGTATCGCCGTAAATCCATTGTGAAACCTTTGAATCAGAAGTAGAAAGAGCAAACCCCTGCTGAATCAGAAATTGAACCCTATCCATATATTGTTTTTTTTAAAAAAAATCAATCAAAATACAAAATCTAGCTTCGAGGATATGATGCTCTAATGAGAGAAACAAGTATAGTTCATTTGCCTACTATGATACCGTGTTAGAATTAGACTTGCAAAAATTAGATGGAGATTTCCCAGGTGGAAATACCCCGGCTTAACGAGAGAGAAAAAGAAGATTATATAAACAAAATATTCGTGGAATTGAGAATGATTGATGTATCAAATTTTATTTCGTAAATGAATCAAGCATTTGTAGTAACACATAAAATGGCTAAGAATAAAACTACAAGTCTAATGTAACAACTGTAAAATGGTCTTTGAGCTGCAGCTGAACCAGTTGGCCTTTTCCGAATCAATGTTGAGCTGCCCAATATCATGATTAACAGGGATAAAGTCCTCTGGAGAAAACATTATTTCAAACTAATATTATAAACTTAACTAATTCAAACTCCAAAATAATTCCCTGTGTTTGAACTGTATATTTGAAACTTCGGAAAATTTTCAAGTACCTTTAGATACATTTTCCTAATAGAAAATTGTGTAATCTGCTGGACCTCAATTATCCTGTAACCTGAATTTCAATGTGTTAATTTCCTAGCTTTGGAAATCTTTTGAACCATCCAAGCAGCTTGTTTGAGATTTACATTCGAGTTGAATTCTAATTCATCAGAAGATTCAGAACTATGTATAAATCTTCAGTTAACAAAAATAATTTGAGAATTAAATACAAAAATTAGAATGTTATATCATTCATAACGCTATAACTGTTCTTTAAATTAAAATGTACAGCTGAATACATCTCACACTCGCATTCAAATTATCAATTGGGGGGTTCACAATTAAGTAAACTTAATATTTAGAATAACATGAGAACACAACGACTCACTACGAAAAGTAGAAAAATACCTTGATGACATCACACTGTATATATTAATAGTGCCCGAAGGACATGTAGATTAAGCAGAGACAGTAACAGGGCAGCTCTCCTTTGGCGTGTCAGCTGAAATATACAAATGCATGCCAATAGAGAGTAGCCCTATCACTGTTTCCCTTATTTTCATTCACCAACTCTCGTTTTCTTCTTCCTCTGGTTCATTGTCTCGCTTATAAATACAAGGATATATTTTCATTCACCAACTCTCGTTTTCTTCTTCCTCTGGTTCACCACAACAGAGCCTTCAATGCTTTTATAGGCATTCCTTCTCAGTTTAAGAGACGGTATAAACCCTTGGAGAGAATCAGCATATCCTATGTGATTTTGGTTCTAATTGTGGTCTGCGGATATCTTCTTGCATTATGGGATTGCTTTTTCTAGAGTAAAAAAATGTAGTAACTTTCTTATCCTTTACAATTTCATTTCCTGAAAGCAACTCCTTTAAAAATATTTTTATCAGATTCCCTCAGGAAAAAGTTGATGCTGCATGATTTTATGCCTTTGAAGTGTTTGCCATTTGACTTGAGGACTTTCAAACAGCATATCCTTTTGTCATATTCCTTATTTTTTCTATTCTTCCTTTCTCTTTTACATTTCTATGTTACGTTTTCTTTTTGGTTTCGATTGTGTGATTCATGCGGCTTTTCGATCTCCCTAATTCCACTCTTGCTTATGTTATGAGATTTTAGGATTCTAGCTCTTTTATAGCCATGAAATGAAGAGTACTGCTTCCTTTGCCTGACAATTAGACATAATAAAAGTTCGAATAAGGTGTTTGCTGTGTTCACTCATAATAAAAGTTCGAATAAGGTGTTTGTTGTGTTCACTCGTAATAAAAGTTCGAAGTGTATCATCATTTCTGCCAGTTTACTCTAAAGACATTTGAAGCTGCACAACTGCAGCATCATATATCAACACAGTCCAATTCTGGATGCTATATAAGAAAACAGGCACAAATTGAAAAAATCTTCTTTTCGAGAGACAAACAACTACCAAACTGAACAATCAAATTACCTCACATCACTACTGCCTAAACACAATCTGGTAGACATTTTTGATGAAAATGCCTTTCTCCTTTTAGAATACGATATATTTTTAATTTATTATTAATTTTGTTCATTGTTTTTCCTATATCTTTTTTTTATTACAGAGGCGTAGAGAAGGGGAAATGGGGTAGGATATTACAAGGTGGGAATTGAATCATCACAAGCAATGTAAAAGATCAGGTAGCCAACTAACTGAACTTAAGATATCCGTTTTAGAATACTATACTAATGTCTCTGCACTGATTTGCTTCTCCAAACAATGAACACCCTTATTCCAAGCAGTGGCTTTTATAGTTTGGCTCTTGACGTGTCTGACTTGACGACTTTGTTTATCAACTACTAGAAATAGGTGGCTTTTTGTCACGCCCCGAGCCTACACCCTGGGCAGGACCGGCACCTGGAGACCATTGTTGGCCCCAGGCGAACCCTTGGCCTGACTTTCTTAACTCAGCGGAAACCTAACTCAACAGAATAACTCAACGTCATGCAAAGACATAAACAACTTAACTAATAAAAATATGGCCCAAAGGGCAACTCGAGTCTCAAAATAGAATATTTACACATATATTCATATACATGGATGAGAGACTCAAAACTAACTGACTGACTGACTGTCTATTGAAGCCTCTAATATACTGAGATGGATGTGGGGACAGACCCCGCAACATCCTAATAGAACAAAACTAAGTACACAAAATAATTGAGTCCTCCGGAATACAAGGAGGCTCACCACAGACTCTGGAGTGCTCAGCTGGATCAACGACATGCAGGATGCTGATCCAGGGTACCTGTATCTGCATCATAAGACGATGCAGGCCAACTGGCATCAGTACATGGAATGTACGAATATGTGAGCTGGAAAAGCTGAACCACAACTTAAGCTTGAAAGGAGAACAAGAGATCACTTACCTTGACTCTGAACGACTCATATACATAACTGGACTCAAAGTAAAGCAATAAGACACGAGCCACACATATAAAGCTTGTAAAAGAATGTAAACAACTTAGATCGTTAAGGATAAAATGACAACAAACTCCACTTTTCTTTTATAAACATAATACAGCTTTTGTGGGAGGTTCTTTAACCGACAACCACCACTACGAGCCTTAGTGATGATACAACGTTTTACCTCACGTTGCCAAAGGACCATCCTATACCTTGCCATCGATATAGGACCTTACTTTTGCTTAGTGGATCCACTAGCCTAATCTTACGTGATCATCTAAATATAATGATACGTCAAGTCCCATGTTGGCGCATGGTTCTTATGGAGAGTTGAGTTAATATGAACTCGTGTCCCCAATTCGGTGCTCAATACTACTCCCAAAAATACTTCGGCTCATGCTTTTAAAATAACTTCTTTCTTTGATTGAGACGATTACTCAAAACTTAGCCCAAAGGCTCTTTTGGAAAACATGGCTCCTTTCTTACTTAAATGTAAAAACATTTAGAACTTCTTTGGGAAGTACATAGTTCCCTAATAACTTTGGAGAAATGGACTCGACTCTTTACTCCTTACTTTACTTAAACTCTTTACTTTTGACTTGACTTGAAACTCTTAACTCAACTTGAGACTTGATACTCTTAACTCAACTTGAGACTTGAAACGACGTTAAGACGTTCAATAACGACTCTTGAAAAGCTTTAAAGACTTGCTTTGGCTTGCTTAACTTCTAAGCTTGGCTCTAACTCCACTTGACTTCTAACTTCACTTGACTTGATCCTAACTTTCTTGAATTTAATTATGGATTCAAGGACTAGATTGATATTTGGAAGGACCTCGTGGTGTTTAGGAATGATTTGGGAATGATTTGGGACAGCCAAACTAAAGAAAATCTTCGAACATAAATTCTGAAAACAGTGGAGTCCGCGTCCTGTCCGCGACGCGGAGCAGATTTTGTTCATAGAGGGAACAAGTCCGCGACGCGGACGTGCTTCTCGCAAGCTGCCCGACTTTCTCCTTCACGTCTCCAACTCTAAATCCTCTAACCTCAAGGGTTCCAGCCCCAATCACTTAGAAACATAATATCCCTCAACATTCAATAGAATACCACTCAAAAACACAATCCAATCATGTTCCACAACCCACAATAATTCCAACAACAACAACAAACAACTTTAACAACATAACCAAACCTTTCTTAATGAATAAAAGGGGCTAGGTGTGTGGGGGAAAGGATCACCCACCACTAAAAGCTCACATACCTTGTTAGGGATCACCCCCGACGAAAATCCACGATGATCTTGGTGGAACTTGTTAATCTCCTCGATTTTCCTCTTCTTCTTCTCCTCTTCTTCTCTTCTTCCTCTCTTCTTCACTCTCAAGCCCTAGCCTTCACTCTCTTAGAATGGAACAAAATGATCCAAAGATCAGCCCTATACAACAATATAATCCCAAAAGAATTGGCTAGGGAAAAGACTAAAATGCCCTTAATGATTCCCGGACGGATTTCCTTGTCAACTGCCCAACTTTCAAAGGCCCTAACTCGCTCATACGAACTCGGAATTGAGCAAACTCGGCGGCGTTGGAAAGATCGTTCCGAGGGCTATGCAACCATAACTGGAAAT
Organism: Solanum verrucosum; assembly: GCF_900185275.1. Lineage (NCBI taxonomy): Eukaryota > Viridiplantae > Streptophyta > Magnoliopsida > Solanales > Solanaceae > Solanum > Solanum verrucosum. The sequence goes on from NW_026020155.1 coordinate 12,992, forward strand.
ACTTCTAAATCGTCATGAGCTAGAAGTTACGACTGATCAAAGTTGGCCAAAAACTCACCTTTTCCATACTTGGCCAAATTTTTCCAGATTTTCAAATCCTTTCCAAAAAATGAAAATTTCCAATTCTAAGCCTCTTCAATTATTTCACATTGCCGGATGTTACACTTTTATCAATTACACACTACTTGAAAACATTTAATTAATATATAAGTATGATATATATATATATATATATATATATATATATATATATATATATATATATATATATATATATATATATATATATATATATATTCAGATTAACTATTTAGAAGCATGGCCGGCTCTATGTATACTTTAATAAGGCATTGGCCTTAGGACCCCAATTTTAGGGGGCCTCAATTTTTTACCAAGAATAAATTATGTGTTAATTTTTTATAGAAATAACATTGATTATTTATGATAAAAAAGTATATATTTAAAATTATTATTTTATTCTCTTCAACCCCATTCAAATAGAAGAAATCAAGAAAATATTATTTTATTTTCTTACAATCTCTCTACTAATACTCACATTATTTTCTTTTTAACTCCTTTTACACTCTCTTCTTTAAATTGTTGATAAGTTAGAGTAATATTCTGTCAAAAATATCAATTAATAGTCGAAAAGTATTGAACAAATTCAATTGTAAATTATTTTTCCATTTCTTCGTAGATTTTCAAGCATTACAACAACCATAGTAAAAGGTGGGGTAACCAAATTATCAACTTCATCAAAGTTATGGTTCTAACTCTTATATTTATTTGAAATTTGTCAACTTATTACTTGTAGAACTATGTTAACAATTCATATAATGATTGCCCGAGGAAAATAACTCAGCGGAAACTTAACTCGACAGCATAAATCAATGCAATGCAAGGTTATAAAACAACCTAACTGATAAAATCTGGCCAAAAAGGCAACTCGAGTCCCAAAATAGAATATTTACATATATACATAGATGAGAGACTCAAAACCAACTGACTGACTGTCTATGAAGCCACTATATCACTGAGATGGATGTTGGGACAAACCCCGCAACATCCTAATAAAACAAAACTAAGAGAACAACACACTCGAGTCCTCCGGAACACAAAGAGGCTCACCACTAACTCTGGAGTGCTCAGCTGGATCAACGGCGTGCTGAATGCTGATCCTAGGTACCTGTGTCTGCATCGTCATAAGATGCAGGCCAACTGGCATCAGTACATTGAATGTACAAGTATGCGAGCTGGAAAGCTAAACCACAACTTAAGCTTGGAAGGAGTACAAAAGAACTCTTACCTTGTCTTTGTTCAACTCATGAATAACTGAACTCAATATATAAAGCAATAAGACACATGCAATATATAAAACTTGTTAAAAATAGTGTAAACAACTTAGTTCGTTAAGGATAAAACGATAGCAAACTCAACTTTACTTATATAAAAGTAATATAACTTTAGTGGGAGATTTTTTAACCGACAATCACCACTACGAGCCCTAGTGGTGATACAACGTTTTACCTCACGTTGCCCAAGGACCATCCTATACCTTGCCGTGATATAGGAAGCTAACTTTACTAAGTGAATCCACTAGCTTAATCTTACGGATTCATCTAAAAAGTATGACCCATTAACTCCCATGTTGGCACATGGTTCTTATGGAGAGTTGAGTTAATATGAACTCGTGTCCCCAATTCGGTGCTCAAGACTACTCCCAAAAATACTTAGCTCATAAGTGTTTTAAACACATCTTTCTTTATTTGAGATAATTACTCAAAACTTTGCCCAAAGGCACACTTGGAATCGATGTTCCTTTTTCTTGAAAACTAGCCCAAAGGCTCTTTTGGAATCATAGTTCCTTTCTTACTCAAATGTAAAAACATTTAGAAACTTCTTTGGTAATACATAGTTCTCTAATACTTTTGAGAAATGAACTCAACTTTAAACTCTTTACTCAACTTGCAACTCTTGACTCTTACTCTTTACTTGACTTGAAACTTGAGCCTTAAAATGAAGTTAAAACATTTAATAATGACTCTTGAACAACTTTAAAGACTTACCTTGACTCACTTCTTTAACTTCTAAACTCAACTCTTGACTTCACTTGACTTGGAAACTAACTCTCCTTGAATTGGAAACATGAATTCAAGGTGTTTGATCACGTGTTATGGACGAGTTCTTAACGTTTAAACGTACCTTGGAGTGTTGGAAACAACTATGAAACATAGGTACAACACCTAGGAACATGTATGAAAAAGTGGGGAAGGAATGGGAAGACTTGGCGCTCTGAGAGGCGCGGAGCGCCAGACCTCAAAGGTCAGAAGGGTCTGGTTGGGGCTCTGGTAGGGGCTGCGCCCCAAGGGCTGGACCTCAGAGTCCCTCTTGGGGCACGCTGGCTGACGCGACGCCCCAACCCTTTTCCCCGAAAACTAAACTTTTCTCCTCCTTTTCTCCAACTCTAAACCTTCTAAACTTCAAAGCTTTATCCCCCAAACACTTAGAATCATCAAAACCCTTAACATACACTAGATTCAACTAAAAAACACTACCAGAAACATACACCAAACCAACAAGAACTACAACACAACACAACTACAACTTCAACAATTCCAACCAACAACTTCAATCAAACATAATCAATCTTTTCATGAAATTAAATGAGCTTGGCGTGTGGGGGAAAGAACCAACCCAACACTATGAACTCACATACCTTAATAGGGATTACCCCCGAAGAAAACCACGACGATCTTTACGAAGTTTGCTTCTTCTTCTCCTTTCTCTCCTTTTCTCTCAAGAACCCTAACTCTTACTCTTTTTAAAAAGGGAAAAACTGATCAAAAATCAGTCTTACACCTTAATATATATCCAAAGACAAGGCTAGGAAAAAGACCAAAATACCCTTACAATTTCCGGACGGATTCCCTGCCAACTGCCCAACTTTCAAAGGGCATAACTCGCTCATACAAACTCAGAAATGAGCAAACTCGATGGCGTTGGAAAGACCAATCCACGAAATTTGCAACCATAACTGGAACTACACCTAGATCATCTTGAGCTAGGAGTTATAACTGTTCAAAGTTGGCCAAAAATTCATTATTTTCCATACTTAGCCAAATTTTCCAGATATTTAATTCTTTCCAAAAAGACTATTTTGCAAGTTTTAAGCTTCTTCCTAGTCCCCAACTTGCAAGATGTCACAATATCTCCCCCTTGGGAACATTCGTCCTCGAATGAGGTTACTCTTACTAGGTTAAGGGTGAACATCAATTTTAACACCCCCCCCCACAAGCAATTCATGCAAACAACAACAAGAAACAACATGTTCACTACAATTTAAAGAGCACTAAGAAGGAAATTAGTACCTTGGTCTACATTTCCTCCGGATTCAAAGAGATATGGGTATCTCTTCTTCATATCCTCTTCGGCTTCCCAAGTGGCTTCCTCAACAAATTGGTTCCTCCAAAGGACCTTAACTGAGGCTACATTTTTCGTTCTCAACCTACGAACTCGACGATCTAAAATCTGAACAGGAATATCCTCATAAGATAAAATATCCTTGATCCTAACACTTTCAGTCGGCAGGATCAATGAAGGATCACCTATGCACTTTTGCAACATGGAGATATGAAATACCGGATGAACCGCTGCTAGTTCCTGCGGCAACTCCAACTCATATGCAACATTGCCAATTCTTTTGGCTATGCGGTAAGGTCCAATATACCGGGGACTAAGTTTCCCTTTCTTACCAAACCTCATAACTCCTTTCATGGGTGAAACTTTCAAATATACCCAATCATCTATTTCAAACTCTAACGCCCTTCTCCTAACATCAGTGTAGGATTTCTGGCGACTTTGTGCTGTTTTCAATCTCTCTTGAATCACTTTCACCTTTTCCATTGCTTGGTGAACTAAATCTGGTCCTATCAACCCTGCTTCACCAACTTCAAACCGTCCAATAGGATATCTACATCGTCTCCCATAAAGAGCTTCGTATGGAGCTATTTGGATGCTGGAGTGATAGCTGTTGTTGTAGGAAAACTCAATGAGAGGTAGGTGATCATCCCAATTACCTTTGAAATCGATCACACAAGCCCTCAACATATCTACTAAAGTCTGAATAGTACGCTCTGCTTGCCCATCAGTCTGAGGATGAAAGGCAGTACTTAAGTTCACCTTTGAACCCAAGCCTTTCTGAAAAGATTTCCAGAACTGTGCAGTGAACTGTGCACCTCTACCTGAAATAATGGAGACTGAGACTCCATGAAGTCTCACCACCTCTTGAATATATATCTTGGCATAATCTTCTGCTGAATTGGTAGTCTTTACCGGTAGAAAATGGGCTGACTTTGTCATTCTGTCAACAATCACCCAAATAGAATCATGTTGTCTGCGAGACCTTGGCAACCCTATGATGAAATCCATATTGATCATCTCCCACTTCTATTCTGGAAGTTCTATCCTCTGAGCTAAACCAACGGGCCTTTGGTGCTCAACTTTCACTTGTTGGCAATTTGGACACTTAGCAACAAACTCTGCAATGCCCTTCTTCATGCCATCCCACCAATAAACTTCTCTCAAGTAACGATACACCTTCGTGGAACCTGGATGAATGGAATATCTAGAGCTATGAGCTTCCTCCATAATCCTCTTTTGGAGTCCATCTACTATAGGTACACACAATCTACCTTGAAATCTCAAAACACCATTTTCCCCTTGTTCAAAAGCTAATACTCTTTGCTTTTGAACATTTGCCTTCAACTCAAAAAAAATGGGATCTTGGTCTTGTTTCTCTTTCACTTCTGACACTAGTGATGACTCGGCCCTGCTCGTCACTTCTATTCCCCCTTCAGCGGAGTCTATAAGGCTGACTCCCAGGCATGCTAGTCTGTGCACATCTTTTGCTAATTCTCTCTTCTCTTCTCTTCTCTTCTCTTCTTTAATATGGGCGGTGCTACCCATATACAACCTGCTTAAAGAATCAGCAACAACATTAGCCTTACCTGGGTGATAAAGAATACTCAGGTCATAATCCTTAAGTAATTCTAATCACCTCCTCTGTCTGAGATTAAGCTCTTTCTGAGTAAGCACATATTGAAGGCTCTTATGATCAGTGAATATGTCAACATGCACACCATACAAGTAATGACGTCATATCTTCAAAGCGAACACTACAACAGCCAACTCTAAGTCATGGGTTGGGTAGTTCTTCTCATGAACTTTCAACTGTCTGGAGGCATAAGCTATAACTTTGTCATTCTGTATCAAGACACAACCCAAACCAACTTTAGATGCATCACAATACACCACAAAACCTTGAGTACTTTCTGGTAAAGTCAAAAGTGGAGTTGTAATCAACCTCTTTTTCAATTCCTGAAAGCTTTTCTCACAAGCTTCAGACCATTGAAACTTCACTGTCTTCTGAGTCAACTTTGTCAAAGGAGATGCAATAGACGAGAACCCCTCAACAAACCTTCTATAATAGCCGGCTAAACCCAAGAAACTCCTAATTTCTGTTGGAGATGTGGATCTAGGCCAATTTTGCACTGCCTCAATTTTTCGAGTATCAACTTTAATACCATCACTGGACACAATGTGGCCTAGGAACGCCACAGACTTAAGCCAAAACTCACATTTAGAGAACTTAGCATACAACACCTTATCTTTCAAAGTCTGAAGGACTAGTCTGAGATAACTAGCATGATCTTCTTCATTCCTTGAATAGATTAGTATGTCATCAATGAAAACGATAACAAACACATCTAAATAAGGTTTGAAGACTCTATTCATAAGGTCCATGAAAGTTGCCGGTGCATTGGTCAACCCAAAGGACATAACTAAAAACTCAAAATGACCATATCTGGTTCTAATTGCTGTCTTTGGAATATCACATTCCCTTACTCTTAACTGGTGATAGCCTGACCTGAGGTCAATATTTGAAAAACAAGTGGCACCCTGTAGCTGATCGAAAATATCATCAATCCTCGGAAGAGGGTATTTATTCTTGATGGTAACCCTATTCAACTGGCGGTAATCTATACACTTCCTAAGGGAACCATCTTTCTTTCTCACAAACAAGACCGGAGCACCCCAAGGTGAGACACTCGATCGAATGAAACCCTTTTTTAGGAGATCTTTCAACTGCACCTTCAACTCTTTCAACTCTGCTGGTGCCATTCTATATGGTGGAATAGAGATAGGATGAGTATCTGGAATGAGATCTATGCCGAACTCTATCTCTCTCTCAGGAGGAATTCTGGATAGATCATCAGGAAACACTTCTGGAAACTCTCCTACAATAGGAACTGACTGCAAATGAGGTATCTCAACACTAGAGTCAATAACTCGGACTAAGTGATAGATACAACCCTTTGAAACTAACTTTCTCGCCTTAAGGTACGAAATAAAACGACCCTTAGGCACTGCTGAACTGCTACTCCACTCTATGACTGGCTCACTCGAAAACTGAAACTTGACTGCTCGAGTTCTACAATCTATCGATGCATAAAAAACATGAAGCCAATCCATACCTAGAATGACATCGAAATATACAATGTTTAACTCAACCAAATCAGCCATGGTGCTTTTGTGATTGATGGAAACAGGACAATCACGATAAACTCTTTCTGCTAGAATAAACTTCCCAACAGGTGTAGAAACACAAAAGGGTTCACAAAGTCTTTCAGGAAGAACATCAAACTTATTTGCAACATAGGGAGTTACAAAAGATAAACTTGCTCCTGGGTCTAGCAAAGCATACACATCAAAAGAAAAGACTTTGATCATACCAGTGACAACATTCAGAGAGTTCTCTTGCTCGTGGCAACTGGTAATAGCATAGAGGGGATTTTCTCCTCTACCGGTACTAGAAGTAGCTCCTCTAGGTGTCATCCTGTCTGGTGGGACAACTGAAGAGGATTGGGCCCTACTGCCCAGATTTCCACTACCTTGCTTGTTCTTTGGGCGCTCCATCATGAAGTGACCCTCTTGTCCACACTTAAAGCAACCCATCTGGCCTTGAAGACATTTCCCTGGATGAACTCTACCACACCTAGCACATGCAAGAACTTGGTTACTTTCTTGTGCCACACTATTCTAAGACTGTGCAGGTCCAGCTCTGAAATTCTGCGAATTTTGTCCAGTGAACTCACTTTTATTTCTAGGTGCAGGTGCACTAGCAGATGATGGAACAGGTCCCCTTTGCTTTTGTTGAAAGGACGAACAGTTCGCATTACCTTTCTGCTGCCCGGACTCATTACTGGTCTTAGCTCTCTTATTTCTGAACTCTTCTTTGTCCCTCATCTTTTCTTCCTCAACTTGTTGCACATAGACCATCAACCTTGATATGTCCATGCCCCCGATAAGCATTGCAGCCCTACCTTCTTTACTCGACAATCGAGACAGTCCAGCAACAAACAAACTCATTCTACTTCTCATGTCTGCAACCATCTCCGGAGCATAACGGGAGAGTTGTGTGAACTTCAGACTGTACTCATTAACACTCAAAGACTCCTGCTTAAGTGTGAGGAACTCACGTACCTTGGCCTCTTTCAATTCTTGAGGAAAGAAACGCCCCAAGAAAGATTCCTTAAAACAGACCCAACTCGCAGGTGGTGCATTCTCAACTCTGCCCCCTTTCCATTGATCGAACCAAGTTCTACCAACATCTTTCAATTGATACGCAGCTAGTTCAACCCACTCAGTATCTGCCACATGCATCACATCAAAAATCTTCTTTAACTCCTCAATGAAGTTCTCTGGCTCCTCAGTAGTGCTTGAACCCATGAAACTCGGAGGATTCATCCCCAAGAACTCACGAATCCTAGAAGTGTCAGCTCCTTCCTGCCGAACTCCCTTTTGCTGACCAATTTGATTTGTTATAGCTTGACTCATAATTCTAATTGCCTCTCTAAACTCGGCATTATAAACTTCCCTTTGTGGTTGCACTCCCGGGACATAAGGTAACTCTTGCTCATCAACATAACGTCTAGGAATACGCCTTCTTCCAACTCTCGTGGAGGCATGACTATCTGAAATATGCGTAAGAACGGATTCGACAGAAACTTTTTATAGATCAACTCTAACGCACGAGATGAGAGTGAAAGAAATGAGAAATCTTCCCAAATGTTGTAGCCTCCCAATTATAGATGTGGCGCGCTTCACACCGATAACTAGGACTCTACAGACACGACTTCATAGACTCTCTAGGACTCTGGAACTTGCTCTTATACCAAGTTTGTCACTCCCCGAGCCTACACCCTGGACGTGGCAGGCACTCGAAGACCATTGCTGGCCCCCAAGCAAACCCTTGGCCATGCTTTCTTAACTAAGCGGAAACTTAACTCGACAGCATAAATCAATGCAATGCAAGGTTATAAAACAACCAACTGATAAAATCTGGCCAAAAAGGCAACTCGAGTCCCAAAATAGAATATTTACATATATACATAGATGAGAGACTCAAAACCAACTGACTGACTGTCTATGAAGCCACTATATCACTGAGATGGATGTTGGGACAGACCCCGCAACATCCTAATAAAACAAAACTAAGAGAACAACACACTCGAGTCCTCTGGAACACAAAGAGGCTCACCACTGACTCTGGAGTGCTCAGCTGGATCAACGGCGTGCTGAATGCTGATCCTAGGTACCTGTATCTGCATCGTCATAAGATGCAGGCCAACTGGCATCAATACATTGAATGTACAAGTATGCGAGCTGGAAAGCTAAACCACAACTTAAGCTTGGAAGGAGTACAAAGGAACTCTTACCTTGGCTCTGTTCAACTCATGAATAACTGAACTCAATATATAAAGCAATAAGACACATGCAATATATAAAACTTGTTAAAAATAGTGTAAACAACTTAGTTCGTTAAGGATAAAACGATAACAAACTCAACTTTACTTATATAAAAGTAATATAACTTTAGTGGGAGATTCTTTAACCGACAATCACCACTATGAGCCCTAGTGGTAATACAACGTTTTACCTCACGTTGCCCAAGGACCATCATATACCTTGCCGTGATATAGGAAGCTAACTTTACTTAGTGGATCCACTAGCTTAATCTTACGGATTCATCTAAAAAGTATGACCCGTTAACTCCCATGTTGGCGCATGGTTCTTATGGAGAGTTGAGTTAATATGAACTCGTGTCCCCAATTCGATGGTCAAGACTACTCCCAAAAATACTTAGCTCATAAATGTTTTAAACACATCTTTCTTTATTTGAGATAATTACTCAAAACTTTGCCCGAAGGCTCACTTGGAATCGATGTTCCTTTTTCTTGAAAACTAGCCCAAAGGCTCTTTTGGAATCATAGTTCCTTTCTTACTCAAATGTAAAAACATTTAGAAACTTCTTTGGTAATACATAGTTCTCTAATACTTTTGAGAAATGAACTCAACTTTAAACTCTTTACTCAACTTGCAACTCTTGACTCTTACTCTTTACTTGACTTGAAACTTGAGCCTTAAAATGAAGTTAAAACATTTAATAATGACTCTTGAACAACTTTAAAGACTTACCTTGACTCACTTCTTTAACTTCTAAACTCAACTCTTGACTTCACTTGACTTGGAAACTAACTCTCCTTGAATTGGAAACATGAATTCAAGGTGTTTGATCACGTGTTATGGAAGAGTTCTTGACGTTTAAACGTACCTTGGAATGTTGGAAACAACTATGAAACATAGGTACAACACCTAGGAACATGTATGAAAAAGTGGGGAAGGAATGGGAAGACTTGGCGCTCTGAGAGGCGCGGAGCGCCAGACCTCAAAGGTCAGAAGGGTCTGGTTGGGGCTCTGGTAGGGGCTGCACCCCAAGGGCTGGACCTCAGAGTCCCTCTTGGGGCGCGCTGGCTGGCGCGACGCCCTAGCCCTTTTCCCCGAAAACTAAACTTTTCTCCTCCTTTTCTCCAACTCTAAACCTTCTAAACTTCAAAGCTTTATCCCCTAAACACTTAGAATCATCAAAACCCTTAACATACACTAGATTCAACTCAAAAACACCACCGGAAACATACACCAAACCAACAAGAACTACAACACAACACAACTACAACTTCAACAATTCCAACCAACAACTTCAATCAAACATAATCAACCTTTTCTCGAAATTAAACGATCTTGGCATGTGGGAGAAAGAACCAACCCAACACTATGAACTCACATACCTTAATAGGGATCACCCCCGAAGAAAACCACGACGATCTTTACGAAGTTTGCTTCTTCTTCTCCTTTCTCTCCTTTTCTCTCAAGAACCCTAACTCTTACTCTTTTTAAAAAGGGAAAAAATGATCGAAAATCAGTCTTACACCTTAATATATATCCAAAGACAAGGCTAGGGAAAAGACCAAAATACCCTTACAATTTCCGGACGGATTCCCTGCCACCTGCCCAACTTTTAAAGGGCATAACTCGCTCATACAAACTCAGAAACGAGCAAACTCGATGGTGTTGGAAAGACCAATCCACGAAATTTGCAACCTTAACTGGAACTACACGTAGATCATCCTGAGCTAGGAGTTATAACTGTTCAAAGTTGGCCAAAAATTCATTATTTTCCATACTTAGCCAAATTTTCCAGATTTTTAATTCTTTCCAAAAAGACTATTTCCAAGTTTTAAGCTTCTTCCTAGTCCCCAACTTGCAAGATGTCACAATTTCATAAATTGCAAGATGTCACAATTACAAAGTGACATCTTGCTGAACTTCACTTATCCTATAACCTGAATTTCCAAAGTGTTAATTAGCTTTGGAAATCTTTTGAACCGTCCAAGCAACTTGTCTGAGATTTACAATCAAGTTAAATTCTTATTCATCAGGACTATGTAGTTAACAAAAATGTACAGTTGAATACATCTCTCAGTCGCATTCAAATTATCAATTGGTGGGTTCACAATTAAGTAAACAAGACTTAATATTTGGAATAACATGAGAACACAACGATTCACTATGAAAAGTAGAAAAATACCTTCAAAACATCACACTGTATATATTTAAAGTGCTCGAAGGGCATGTAGATTAAGCAGAGACAGTAACAGGGCAGCTCTCCTTTGGCGTGTCAGCTGAAATATAAAACTTCATGCCAATAGAGAGTAGCCCTATCACTGTTTCCCTTATAAATTCAAGAATATATTTTCATTCACTGAATCTCTCTTTTTCTTCCTCTGGTTCATCACAGCAGAGCCTTCAATGCTTTTATAGGCATTCCTTCTCAGTTTAAGAGACGGTATAAACCTTTGGAGAGAATCAGCATATCCTATATGGTTTTTGGTACTAGTTGTGGTTTGCGGATATCTTCTTGCATTATGGGATTGCTTTTTCTATGGTAAAAAATGTGTAACTTTCTTATCCCTTCACAATTTTATTTCCTGAAAGCAACTCCTTTAAAAATATTTTCATCAGATTCCCTTAGGGAAAAGTTGCTGAAAGTTGATGCTGCATGATTTTGTGCCTTTGAAGTGTGTCCATTTGACTCAAGGAGCTTCAAATAGAATATCCTTTTATCATATTCTTTATTTTTTCTATTCTTCTTTTCTCTTTTACATTTCTATGTTACGTTTTGTATTTGGTTTTGATTTTTGTTATTGATACGGCTTTTCGATTTCACTAATTCCACTCTTGCTTATGTTATGTAATTTTTAGGATTCCAGCTCTTTTAGAGGCCATGAAATGAAGAGTAATCTTAAGATATTATGCCAGTTTACTCTTAAGCATATATGATATATCAACACAGTTCAATTCTGGATGCTATCTAAGACAACAAGCACATATTGGAATTTTTTTTTCAAGAGACAAACTGAACAATCGAATTGCCTCACATCACTACTGCCTAAACATAATATGATAGACATTCTTGATGAAAACGCCTTTGTACTTTTAGAATATATATTTTTATAATTTATCATTATTTTTGTCCATTGTTTTTCCTATATCTTTTTTTTATTACATAGGGGTAGAGAAGGGGGAAGGGAGTAGGATATTACAAGGTGGGAATTGAATCATCACCAGCAATGTAAAAGTTTAGGTAGCCAACTAACTGAACTTAAGTTCGTTTTAGAAGTCTCTGCAGTGATTTGCTTCTCTAAACAATAAACGCCCTTATTCCAAACAGTGGCTTTTATAGTTTGGATCTTAAAGTGTCTGACTCGACGACTTTGTTTATCAACTGCCGGAAATAGGTGGCTTTTATCAATTATACACTACTTGACACCATTTAATTAATCAATAAGTATGATATATATTCAGATTAACTATTTAGAAGGATATTCAGGTGATTCAACTTTCTAATTTAGAAGTTCACTTTCAAATAGTATTGATATCGATATTGATATGGATATAAATATAGATGTGATGTGGGTATATGGGGCATAGGTTTGAGGGACAGATTTGCTGGAGCTAGAAACTAGGATGGTATTATATGAATGTATGCTTATGTAACATTGATCCAGACTTCGACGCCAATTGTCCAGCTTCATTATACTTGAATGGCTTAAAGTCGTAAGGACTGTTTTTTGTTGCACACAAATCTGCTGAATTGATACCATGCTGTACATGTTGAAAGGTGCAAAATGATTTTATATTGCCACAGCTAGTCAATTAGTTCGGGTTAGCGTGATATGCAAACTGGAACAAATGACGACACTTTTGAGTATTATGAGAGAACTTAAAAAGCATCATCCAACTTTTATTTCGTCGTCCTACACTTTTGCTAAATCAATTTTGTTTCTCAACTTCTGAAAGACTTGAGATCAGAAAAATTTACCAGCCTAATTAAGTGAGAGTGGCACTAGGAAATTGAAAAGCCACACGAAACCACAAACGACCCTACATAGAAATGTCGATATGGACAAAAGAAGAGGAAAATGAGGAATATGACCAAGAATATGCTGTAAAAGAGTCAAGTGACACACTTCATAGTCACAAAAGACACCTAGTTAAGTTATACTAGCATTCAGAAACCGAAAAGCCACAAAATGAAATGGTAAAAGGGATATAAAAGTTCCTTTTTTCTGACCCTAGAAAAAGCAAGAAGACATAAAAATTGAAGGATATGCTGATTCTCTATGGGTTTATACCATCTTTTAAACTGAGAAGGAATGATCTATATAAGATTGGAGGGCTCTGCTGTGATGAAACAGAAGCAGAAAAATGAGAAAAAAGAGAGTTGGTGAATAAAAATGTATTCTTGAATTTACAAGGGAAACAGTGGTAGGGCTACTCTCTATTGGCATGCACCTGTATATTTAAGCTGACATGCGAAAGCTGCCCTGTTACTGTCTCTGCTTAATGCTATTCTGATACAACAGCTGTTGAACCCACTATTTACATACTATATCACTACAAGAAAAGTGTGAATTACATGGGGATTTTCCTGAGGATTAGTATGAAAATCCGTAGGAAACTTATTTTCCTGCAAATTTTCATACTAATCCCCAGGAAAATCCCCATATAATTCACACTTTTCTTGTAGTGTTTCCGCCACTGGTAAGTCACTATGTTCTTCTCTAACAAGAAGAAACAGTGATAGGGATACTCTCTATTGGCATGCGGTTATGTTGGAATACTGACCCCGAGATTTGCCTAAGGAACATGTATATTCGATCTGTTCCTTTGCAGATTACAACAGTTACGTTATGTAAAGCAAATAAAGTAATGACACAATATTTTATCGCGGAAAACCCCAGCTCATAAAGGGTAAAAACCACGACCTACACCTCTATAGGATTTAACTCTACTTCATTAAACTTTGAGCTTCAACAAAAGATTACAAATCTATGTAACCTAAGGAATTATAAACTCTAATTCCTAGACACCAACAACCAACTAGATCGTCGACCCACTTCAAGTTATGAATTCATATTACAAATCTTGCAATCCTAGGAGCTAACTCTACTTCCTAAACTCCAACATAAACCCCCCAAGGTTTATGTTCCCAAGTCTTTACGTCGCCCCAACTTGAAGACTCTATTCCTACTCCAGTTTATACTTCACTGGATCTAGAAAGAATTAAAGATACAACTCGATAAAAACTCAATACAAGCAAACTTGACTTAAGAACTACAAAACATAAGCCTATGAATCAGTTCTTCAATTCTTGTTTCCTTGCGTTGGCTACACTTCATAATCAAAAATCACTCAAATACGAACTCCCTCTATTTGATTGTATTCTGCTTGTAACTCTATGTTTAAGTGCGCAAGTTTCTCCAAAGAAAATATTGCCCTATTTATAGATTTGGACTTGAATCCAAAACCTATTTCAACTTGGACTCCTACTCATATTCGACTTCCTCTTCTGCGTAGAACTTGGAAGCTCACGTGGTATGTTCTTTTTTTCCTACTTCGTGTAGTTTTCCTATTTGATTGGGCTTTGATTTATTTCCTTCTTGAATCTTTATTCACACTACTTCCTTCTTTGCTTATGTTTCCTACTTTGATTATGCTTCCTACTTCGTTTAGGATTTCTTTAAGGAAACCTTTTTGCACTGCTTTCTTGTCGAATAAGCAACCCTTCCACCGCTTTATAACTTCTAATTCGCGTGGTTGACGTTCTCCTTATCCCAGTCGAATTCGGTCAGAAAGGAACATGTCGGTGCAACCGGTTCCTTTCATTTGTTCCTCTATTTGTCAATTATCAAAATCTTTCTCGATCTAACATGTTATTTATTCATCACATATTTCAGATGAAATGCCAAAGGGGAGTTGCGTGGTTACTGTTTCTGCTTAATGTTATAACTCTGATGCAAAAGTTGCTTACATACTCTATCCACCTGAGTTAATATGTTCTTCTCTAAATCCTGAAACTAAATTTCAAGCAGGGTGGCACGATGTACTTTTTGCTACTATATATCTGTTGACCACAATGTAGATTGCAAGAAGGCATATTTTGAATATTCCTAATCTGCAATATATTCTTTTACTCCATGATAGATCCAAACTTTAAAAGATTCATATGGTATACTAATTTTTCAGTAAAGGTTCCTGGATGGTGTTGTACTAATCCTTGATTTTATTTTATTTTTGGAAAAACACTGATTGACAGTCTTGAGACAAATTAGGGGGTGATTATCGCTAACTCATCAATGTGTTTGATGATGCATAGTCACTGCATTACTATGCTTTGTTTTGATGATTTGACAAACTTGCCAAGGAACGAGATGAGGGACCAAATACGCACCAGGCAGATCTGTTGATTGATTTAAATGCTCATTCATGGGGAACTATCTTTCAAAGGATCTTATATCATAGGGGAATTAATGAGGGACAAGGTAAGCATCAGAACGATATGTACGAGTCAACTCTCACAGCTGTCCACAACTGTAAAGTTGTTGTCACTGTTGTAGTCTTGTAGAAATGCAGCACTGCAGAAAAGTTGTTGCTGTCCCCCTCTCTGGTTAAATTGTCCAAGTTTTCACTTCTCTCATCCTCCATATGTATTCAACATACCAAGAGATGAAAACCCAAGTTTAGTGAAATCAAAATATTCAAATTCTCTCTGCAAAGTCACCAAGGTGCTTCAACAAGACTGCTCCGACAACTGAAGAACCCTGTTCCTTACTTACAACTGATATCATTTAGTTCTAGGTTGTTGAGTCTTCATATTTTGCTCTTGTGAAAAATTAAAGTTGATTTTTTGGAATATGATAGGTTATTCTTGTAATGTTTCTAGAATAGTTTAGGATAGTATCTAAGATAATTATCTTAAAGAAATAACTAGATATCTAGAAGATAAAGTTCACTAGAATTTTTTTGTAGATGTATCTAGAAGAATTTATAATATATGCAAGACACAAAAGGACAAGCTTCTTTGCCTTAAATTAGACTCTTTGAGAAAAACTTATCTGCTCACCAGAAAGAGCATATGACCCCAATTTATTTTTGGCAGAAAAAGAGATTAACATGCTGTTTCCCCTTGCCACAAAGGCAGTTCCACCAAAAGAAGGGAAACTAAATGAATTTGATGGCTATAAGAAGAAGTAGATGATCGAGGTCACATTTGGTGTATCAACAGACAAGGAGAAGTACTGAGGAGCAGAATGATACACACAATACGAAGATAAGAGAAGATAGTACCACTCTTCTTCTGAAACCCGAGGAAGTAAAAGTCTTCAACTTAGAATAAATGCTAAGATCAGTCACCATGCCCGAAATAATACATCATCATGAACGCCTTAAATATCACCATAATCCATTGTGAAACCTTTGAATCAGAAGTAGAATAGAGTAAATCCCTGTTTAATCAGAAATTGAACCCTATCCAATTATTGTTTTTTGAAAATCAATCAAAATACAAAATCTATCTTCGAGGATATGATGCTCTAATGAGAGGAACAAGTATAGTTCATTTGCCTGCTATGATACCATGTTAAAATTAGACTTGCAAAAATTAGATGGATATTTCCCTGGTGGAAATGCCCCGGCTTAACGAGAGAGAAAAAAAAGATTATATAAACAAAATCTTCGTGGAATTGAGAATGATTGATGTATCAAACTTAATTTCATAAATGAATCAAGTATTTGTAGTTACACATAAAATGGCTCAGAATAAAATTACAAGTCTAATGTTACAACTGTAAAATGGTCTTTGAGCTGCAGCTGAACCAGTTGGCCTTTTCCGAATCAATGTTGAGCTCCCTGATATCATAATTAACAGGGCTAGAGTCTTCTGGAGAAGACATTATTTCGAACCAATATTATAAACTTAACTAATTCAAACTCCAGAATAAATATTCCCCGAGTTTGAACTGTATATTTGAAACTTCGGAAAATATTCAAGTACCTTTAGATATATCACTTTGTAACTTTTGATACATTTCCTGATAGAGAATTGTGTAATCCGATGAACCTCATTTATCCTGTAACCTGAATTTCCAAAGTGTTAATTTCATAGCTTTGGAAATCTTTTGAACTATCTAAGCAGCTTGTCTGAGATTTACAATCGAGTTGAATTCTAATTCATCAGAACTATGTATAAATCTTCAGTTAACAAAAATAATTTGAGGATTAAATACAAAAATTAGAATCTTATACTGTAACATTCATAGAGCTATAACTGCCAATTGAATACATCTCACAATCGCATTCACATTATCAATTAGTGGGTTCACAACAATGTAAACAAGACTTAATATTTGGAATAGCACGAGAACAGAACGACTCAGAACAAAATATTAAGAATGCCCGAAGGGCATGTAGATTAAGCAGAGACAGTAACAGGGCAGCTCTCCTTTGGCGTGTCAGCTGAAATATACAATTGCATGCCAATAGAGAGTAGCCCTATCACTGTTTCGCTTATAAATTCAAAGATATATTTTCATTCACCAACTCTCGTTTTCTTCTTCCTCTGGTTCATCACAGCAGAGCCTTCAATGCTTTTATAGGCATTCCTTCTCAGTTAATGAGACGGTATAAACCCTTGGAGAGAATCAGCATATCCTATGTGATTTTTGGTTCTAGTTGTGGTCTGTGGATATCTTCTTGCATTATGGGATTGCTTTTTCTTGAGTAAAAAAATGTGGTAAATTTCTTATCCTTTACAGTTTCATTTCCTGAAAGTAATTCCTTTAAAAATATTTTCATCAGATTCCCTCGGGAAAAAGTTGCTGAAAGTTGATGCTGCATGATTTTATGCCTTTGAAGTGTGTGCCTTTTGCACTCTAGGAGTGAAATACAGCATATCCTTTTATCATATTCCTTATTTTTTCTGTTCTTCTTTTCTCTTTTACATTTCTATGTTACATTTTCTATTTGGTTTTGATTTTTAGGATTCCAGCTCTTTTAGAGGCCATGAAATGAAGAGTACTGCTTCATTTGCCTGACATAATAAAAGTTCGAATAAGGTGCTTGTTGTGTTCTCTCGTAATAAAAGTTCGAAGTGTATCATCATTTGTGCCAGTTTACTCTTAAGACATTTGAAGCTGCACAACTGCAGCAACATATATCAACACAGTCCAATTCTGGATGCTAATAAAAAAACAAGCACAAATTGAAAAAAATCTTCTTTCGAGAGACAAACAACTACCGAACTGAACAATCAAATTACCTAACATCACTACTGCCTAAACACAATCTGGCAGACATTCTTGATGAAAACGCCTTTGTCCTTTTAGAATACTATATATTTTTAATATATTATTATTTTTTGTCCATTGTTTTTCCTATATCTTTTTTATTACATCGGGGTAGAGAAAGGGAAATGGGGTAGGGTATTACAAGGTGGGAATCGAATATCATTAGCAATGTAGAAGTTTAGGTAGCTAACTAACTGAACTTAAGATCTCCGTTTTAGAAGTCTATGCAGTGATTTGCTTCTCCAAACAATGAACGCCCCTTTTTCCAAATAGTGGCTTTTCTAGTTTGGCTCTTGAAGTATCTGACTCGACGACTTTATTTATCAACTACTGGAAATAGGTGGCTTTTATCAATTATACACTACCTGAGACCATTTAATTAATCTATAAGTAGGATATATATTAAGATTAACTATTTAGAAGGATATTCGGGTGATTCAACTTTCTAATTTTGAATTTCACTTTCAAATAATATTGATAGTGATACTGATATAGATATAAATATAGATGTGATGCGGGTATATGGGGCATAGGTTTGAGGGACAGACTTGCTGGAGCAAGAAACTAGGATGGTATTATATGAATGTATTCTTATGTAACATTGATCCAGACTTGGATGCCAATTGTCCAGCTTCATTATACTTGAATGTCTTAAGTCGTAAGGACTGTTTTTTGTTGCACACAAATTCGTAAATTAATACCACACCATATATGTTGTGTAATTTAATGGAAATGTTATCTTATTGCAGTAGGTTAGCAGTGAATATATACAATACATTAGGTGCTAACTAAGGAAAGAAATTAAGATTGATTCCTATGAATCTGCAGTGATTCCTATAAGTCTACTACCTAAATATAGCTATGTATATTACTAGATTTAAGTCTATATACATTCTATAACACTCCCCCTCAAGTTGGAGCAACATATTAATCATGCCCAGCTTGTTACAAAGATAATCAACTTGAGTTCCGTTCAATGCCTTTGTGAGTAAATCAGCTACTTGCTCTCCTGTCTTCACATAGCCAGTGGAAATCAAGTTTTCCTAAATCTTCTCACGAATAAAATGACAATCAACCTCAATATGTTTAGTTCTTTCATAATACACCGGATTTGAGGCAATATGTAAGGTAGCTTGATTATCACACCAAAGTTTTGCTGGTGTATGATGTTCCAACCCAATTTCAGTTAGAAGATGATGTATCCACATAATCTTACACGTAGACTGTGACATAGCTCTGTACTCAGATTTTGCACTAGATCGAGATACAACACTTTGCTTCTTACTTCTCTCCATGAAACTAGGTTCCCTCCAAGAAAGACACAATAGCATGTAGTCGATCTCCTATCAATTTTGGATCCGACACAGTCAACATCTGCAAAACACTCAACACGAGTATGACCATGATTGCTATACAATATCTCAAGTCCAGGGGCTCCTTTCAAGTAACATAAAATCTGCTCCAAAGCTGCCCAATGTTTGACGGTAGGCGAGGATATAAACTGGCTGACAACACTTACTGCAAAAGCAATGTCTGGACGAGTCACACTGAGGTAGTTTAACTTCCCAACTAACCTCCTGTATCTCTCGGGATCATCAAAGAGGTCGCCGTCATCTTTCATAAGCTGCACATTGGGAACCATTAGAGTACTGCAAGGTTTAGCTGCTAACTTTCTGGTGTTTGCAAGAAGATCAAGAATGTACTCTTTTTGAGACAACAGAATTCCCTTCTTGTTTCTATTCACCTCTATACCCAAATATTGGAAAGTTAGCAGCTAAACCTTGCAGTACTCCAATGGTTCCCAATGTGCAACTTATGAAAGATGACAACGACCTCTTTGATGATCCCGAGAGATACATGAGGTTAGTTGGGAAGTTAAACTACCTCAATGTGACTCGTCCAGACATTGCTTTTGCAGTAAGTATTGTCAGCCAGTTTATGTCCTTGCCTACAGTCAAATATTGGGCAGCTTTGGAGTAGATTTTATGTTACTTGAAAGGAGCCCCTGGACTTGGGATATTGTATAGAAATCATGGTCAAAATTGTGTTGAGTGTTTTGCAGATGCTGACTATGCTGAATCCAAAATTGACAGGAGATCGACTACAGGCTATTGTGTCTTTGTTGGAGGGAACCTAGTTTCATGGAGAAGTAAGAAGTAAAGTGTTGTATCTCGATCTAGTGCAAAATCTGAGTACAAAGCTATGTTACAGTCTACATGTGAGATTATGTGGATACATCATCTTCTAACTGAAATTGGGTTGAAAAATCATACACCAGCAAAACTTTGGTGTGATAATCAAGCTGTCTTGCATATTGCCTCAAATCCGGTGTATCATGAAAGAACTAAACATATTGAGGTTGATTATCATTTTATTCGTGAGAAGATTCAGGAAATCTTGATTTCCACTGGATATGTGAAGACATGAGAGAAAGTAGATGATTTACTCACAAAGGCATTTAATGGAACTCGAGTTGATTATCTTTGTAACAAGCTGGGCATGATCAATATATACGCTCCAGCTTGAGGGGGAGTGTTATAGAATGTATATAGACTTAAATCTAGTAATATACATAGCTATATTTAGGTAGCAGATTTATAGGAATCACTGCAGATTCATAGGAATCAGTCTTAATTTCTTTCCTTAGTTAGCACCTAATGTATTGTATTTATTCACAGCTAATCTACTGCAATAAGACAACATTTTCCATTGCATTAACTCATCAACAACAAGTATAACCAGAAGCATGTACGTCAGTTCGTGACCCCACAAACACAAATGAACAGAGTTAAATGATTTTATCAACCAAGAAACCAATTGTCAACGCAAAATAAAGAAATTGACTACTTGACCAGTAGATTAGAGCAAGCAGTGAACAATAAAATACCCAAATAAGTAGTTCAGAAAAACAAATCCTGAACCAGCAGTTTATCCACACAACTCCAATTATCTGAACTGAAGTAGGAGCTAGCAGCCACAGAATCATAAATCACAAACCAGATTCAATGCTGCAGAACAGAAACAAACCTTGAAGTGAAGAACAAACTTTCCAAATCGTGTTTTAACACCAGAACAGACCTGAGATTCACCTGAAATGACGAGCCGACGCAGGAAATTCAAAGCCCAATAAATTCAGCCAGAACATGCACCTTCACGTGTCGGTGCATGATGAATAGGCGAACTATACGAGCAGTGTGTGACAGCCACTGGCTTCACACCCAGATGCTAGAGAAGACTGGTTTGGCTGGAAAATATACTCCACCTCCTTCTGTGGTGGTTGACAACGACTGAACACTCTAAATCAGTGGATTAGAAATCCAAACTTCTTCCGTAACACAGCCAAAACGACAAGAGCCGATAGGCTCTGATACCATGTAATTTAATGGAAAATGTTATCTTATTGCAGTAGGTTAGCAGTGAATATATACAATACATTAGGTGCTAACTAAGGAAAGAAATTAAGATTAATTCCTATGAATCTGTAGTGATTCCTATAAATCTGCTACCTAAATATAGCTATGTATATTACTAGATTTAAGTCTATATACATTCTATAACATGTTGAAAGGTGCAAACAAATTTTAAACTTCCACAGATAGTTAATTAATTTGCGTTAGTGTGATATGCAAACTGGAACAAATGATGACACATTGGAGTAATATGAGAGAACTTAGAAAGCGCCATCCAATTTTTATTTTGTCGTCCTACACTTTTGCTAAATCAATTTTGTTTCCCAACTTCTGAAAGACTTGAGATCTGAAAATTTTACTTGCCTAATTAAGTGAGACTGGCACTAGGAAATAGAAAAAGCCACACAAAGGCAAAAACGACCTTACATAGAAATGTCGATATGGACAAAAGAAGAAGAAAATGAGGAATAGGACCAATGATATGCTGTAAAAGAGTCAAGTGACACATTTCATATAGTCACAAAAAAGTACCTAATTAAGTGAGACTAGCATTCGGAATCCGAAAAGCCACAAAATGAAATGGTAAAAGGGATACGAAAGTTCCCCATTTTCTGACCCTAGAAAAAGCAAGAAGACATAAAATGGGAAGGATATGCTGATTCTCCATGGGTGTATACTTTATGTCGTCTCTTAAACTGAGAAGGAATGACCCATATAAGCTTGGAAGGCTCTGGTGTGATGAAATAGAAGCAGAAAAATGAGAAAAAAAGAGAGTTGGTGAATAAAAATGTATTCTTGAACTTATAAGGGAAACAGTGGTAGGGTAACTCTCTATTGGCATGCACCTATATATTTAAGCTGACAAGCCAAAGGAGAGCTGCCCTGTTACTGTCTCTGCTTAGTGTATTTCTGATGCAATACATACTGTATCCACCAATAGTAAGTCACTATGTTCTTCTCTAACAAGAAGAAACAGTGATAGGGATACTCTCTATTGGCATGCGGTTATTTATTCATCACATATTTCAGATGAAATGCCAAAGGAGAGTTGCACGGTTACTGTTTTTGCTTAATGCCATAACTCTGATGCAAAAGTTTTTTACATACTCTATCCACCGCTGCTGAGTTAATATGTTCTTCTCTAAAACCTGAAACTAAATTTCCAGCAGGGTGGCACAATGTTGTGAACCAAGTTAACTGTGTAAGGGCGTATGATCAGTTAGAAGTGGTGAACGAGATTGGACCGAGTAAAATATTGAAGTGTTTTATTTGGGATCCAGATCTAATTAGCATTTGGTTAAAAGGGAGAAAGAGTTTGAAAGAAGGGTTTATGCATATTGAATAAAAATGTCCGTCCTCTTCTTCTTCTAGAGTCTAAGCTTCTTCTAGAGACAGTAACAAAGCAACTCTCCTTTGGAATGTAAGCTCAAATATTTGATCAAGCTGCTGTATGGATCCACCAAAAGAGCTGCATGCCAATAGAGTGTGGCCCTATCACTATTTCCTTCCATGTTTTAATAGAGCATTCCTTCTCAATTTAAGAGAAGGAATAAACCTCCGGAGAATCAACATATCCTGTCATTTAATTTTATGCTGCATCGCTTGTAGATATACATATCTTCTTGCTTTAGGGGTTGCTTTTTCTAGGGCCAGAAATGGGGGCAACTTTACTGATCCTTTACAAATTCCATTTGGTAAGAGCTCTATTAAAAAATATATTTTTCATTAGATGCAGAAAAATGTTGCTGAAAGGTGGAGATGCTGTTTGATTTTATGCATTTGTGAAGTGTGCCATTTGATTCTTGAGAGACTCGGAGTCAAGAACCTTCAAACATCATATCCTTTATCATATTCCTTAGTTTCCTCTTTTTACTTTTAGCTTTTCCATTTCCAGAATGCATGTCATTCTTGCTTATGCTATTGAATTTTTAAGATTCCAACTCCTCTGAAGGCCATAAATTTGTTGAGTTATTTACTTGAAATGTCGTCATCTATTCCCCAACTGATAACAATATATTTACTCTCCTATGCTAATTAGTTTCTACTCTCTTACATATTATTATTACATATGATATTACAATGAATTTGCAGGCAGTCCACATTAATGCAAAAAAACCGTGTTTAACGAAGTTGAACAATTGTAGCATGCATTCTAGTATTGATGTTATATAAGAATACAAATTGATAACACAATATTTCTCTAATACCTATATTGGTGGAAGGTAGAAAATACTCGATGATATTCGGCTGCATATACATATGCCACACACTTAAATATGGCATTCTCAAGTTTTATTTAAGAGGGAAAAGGAGAACAAGACAGATATTAAGTTAAAAGTTTTGATCATGACAAATAACCCACAAACCAAATGGTTTACTGGAACATAAACCTAGAATTGTCTATTAAGAAATATTCCTCTGGCAAATGTGAACATTTATATTATAGTATCTTTGAAGCACATAAAATTAATGTTAGCGGAAACGTAAAAATAAAGAGCAAGGATGAACAACAATATTTAACGTGATTCAGATCAGAATGATTCTACGTCCACTAGAGAACAATTGTCTTTATATTAACAAAGAAAGGGAAGAGATCCCAAATACATCTAAGAGAATTGCTCTAATAATTCTCTACTCTTCTAATGTATTTTGCTATGAGTTTTAGGATGTTTTCAACAATGAAGAATGTCCATCCTTTTATAGATGGCCAAACTTGGGCTCCAAGCACAAAAGAAAAGAAATACAAAATTTGTCCTCCACAAATTATAGCTTGCTCTCCAAGTTTAATTCCTAACCAAGTATATTGGCATATGAAATTTTCTTCCATTGGGTTTGACCCCACATGGACCAAACCAACTCTTTCCATCTCCACCTTGGATTGCATTACGAGCATGTGTATGAACAATTTTGGCCAAAACTTCTAAGCTTACTGGGCAATCTCATTGTAAGAAACAAGAAGAATCAAACCTTTGTTGAGCACACTAGCTCCACCTAGCATTGTTCTCCTAGAGTTGCATCAGTTGATGCATACTCCCGCCAAGTCCTTGTAGTGTGTAAACTTGGCAAGCAGAATATCTTGGTGAACATGTCTGCAACATTATCGTTTGTGATAATCTTCTCGACCTTTATAACTCCCTCTTCAATGACATCTCGAATGAAATGGAATCTAACATCAATATGTTTGGTGCACCCATGAAGTCTTTGATTTTTAATCAAATGAATAACGCTTTGACTATCACATCTTAAAGTTAATTCCAACTGAACCAAACTCAATTCTGCCACCAAACCTTTCAACCAGATAGCTTCTTTCACTGCCTTCGTTGCTTCCATATATTCTGCCTCTGTTGTAGACAAAGCGACAATTGACTGCAAGGTCGATTTCCAACTGATGGAACTGACTACAAGAGTAAAGATGTTGTCACGCCCCGAGCCTACACCCTGGGCGGGACCGGCACCCGGAGACCATTTCTGGCCCCAAGCGAACCCTTGGCCTGGCTTTCTTAACTCAGCGGAAACCTCAACAGAATAACTCAATGCAATGCAATATTACAAAACAACTTAACTTATAAAATATGGCCATAAAGGCAACTCGAATCTCAAAATAGAATATTTACATATATACATAGATAAGAGACTCAAAACTAGCTGACTGACTGTCTATCTGTCTATCTATGAAGCCTCTAAATTACTGAGATGGATGTTGGGACAGACCCCGCAACATCCTAATAAGACAACACTAAGAACACGAAGTAATAGAGTCTTTCGGAAAGCAAGGAGGCTCACCACTGACTCTGGAGTGCTCAGCTAGATCAACGACGCACAGGCTGCTGATCTGGGATACTTGGATCTGCATCATGAAACGATGCAGGCCAACTGGCATCAGTACATGGAATGTACGAGTATGCAAGCTGGAAAGCTAAGCAACAACGGCTAGAAGGAAACCTGGGAGAAACTGAATAGCTTACCTGGCTCAACTCAACTCAACCTGACTGACTTCTTTCTATATAAGGCAATTTTAAACAAGTGCGATATAAAGAAAGACTGTTTAAAACATGTTATAAACTCTGTGTGTATACAAAGATACAATAAGCCTGAAATGTATATAGAAATACAATGAACTGATGTATATAAAAATACAATAATCTCTGAGTATGAAAATACAATAACTGTTGTGGGAGTTTCTCTAACCAACAACCATCACATAAGAGCTATAGTGATGATACAGCGATCGACCTCACGCTGCCAGAGCATGTTATACCCGGCCAAAAGTATAAGACCTGAACTGCCTAATGGATCCACTAGTCTAATCTGAAAAGGGTTCATCTAAAAAGCATGATCCTTTTCTACCCATGGTGGCTAACATGGTTCTATGGGGGCTGTGGGTTCTTTGAACGCTCCCCCAACTCGGTGCTCGATACTACTCCCAAAAATGTACTGGCTCTTATGTTTTTAAAACATAATTATTCCTGCTGATATAAGATAATTACTCAAAAACTAGCCCGAAGGCTCTTTGGAGAACATGGCTCCTTTCTTACTTAAATGTAAAAACCTTTAGAACTTCTTTGGGAAGTACATAGTTCCCTAATAACTTTGGAGAAATGGACTCGACTCCTTACTCCTTACTTTACTTGAACTCTTTACTTTGACTTGACTTGAAACTCTTAACTTAACTTGGAACTTGAGCCTTAGAATGAAGTTAAAACGTTCAATGAAGACTCTTGAAAAGCTTTAAAGACTTGCTTGGACTTACTTAATTTCTAAGCTTGACTTCACTTGAATCGGAAACTAACTTCACTTGAATTGAATTATGGATTCAAGGACTTGATTGGTGTTTGGAGGGACCTCATGATGTTTAGGAATGATTTGGAACAACCAAACTTAAGAAAATTTTTGAGAATAAATTCTGAAAACAGTGGAGTCCGCGTCCTGTCCGCGACGCGGAGCAGATTTTGTTCACAGAGGGAACAAGTCCGCGACACGGACTTGTTTCATGTAAGAAGCCCGACTTTTCTCCTTCATTTTTTTCCAACTCTAAACTCTCTAACTTCAAGGGTTCCAACCCCAATCACTTAGAAACATGAAATCCCTCAACATTCAATAGATTTCAACTCAAAACCCCAACCGGAAACAAGTCCCAAATCATCAAGAATCTCAACATCACAACCAACAACAATACCAACAATAATTTCAACAACTAACAACTTTAACAACTCTAACAACTTCAACCACAACAACTCACAACTTCAACAAACACAATCCATATTTTCTCGAAAATAAACGAGTTTGGCATGTGGGGGAAAAGATCACCCAACACTAAAAGCTCACATACCTTGGTAGGGATCACCCCCGACGAAAAATCCATGATGATCTCCTTGCTTGATCTCCTCTTCTTCTCTTCTTCTCTTCTTCTTCTCTCAAAACCCTCACTCTCACTTCTTTTAAAATGGTAAAACTGATCAAAATGATCAGCCTAACACATTTATAAACCAAAATAAAAGGCTAGGGAAAAGACCAAAATGCCCTTAATGATTCCCGGACGGATTTCCTTGTCAACTGCCCAACTTTCAAAGGTCATAACTCGCTCATACGGACTCGGAATTGAGCAAACTCGGTGGCGTTGGAAAGATCGTTCCGAGGGCTATGCAACCATAACTGGAAAAACTTCTAACTCATCATGAGCTAGAAGTTACGACTGATCAAAGTTGGCCAAAAACTCACTTTTTCCATACTTGGCCAAATTTCCAAAACTTTAAAATTCTTTCCAAAAAATGAAAATTTCCAATCCTAAGCCTCTTCAAAGCTATTTCAAATTGTCGGATGTTACAATATCTCCCCCTTGGGAACATTCGTCCTCGAATGAGGTTACTCTTACAAAACTAAGGGTGTAACATCAAACTAAAACACCCAACAAGCAACCATGCAAACAACAACAACAACAACAACAACGACAACATGCCCATTATATATTAAAGAGCACTAAGAAGGAAATTAATACCTAATCCGCATTCCCTCCGGATTCAAAAAGATGAGGATATCTCTTCTTCATGTCTTCTTCGGCTTCCCAAGTGGCTTCCTCAACAAGTTGGTTCCTCCAAAGGACCTTGACTGATGCCACATCTTTCGTTCTCAACCTACGAACTTGGCGATCTAAAATCTGAACCGGCACCTCCTCATAAGATAAGTTATCCTTGATCTTAACACTTTCAATCGGTAGGATCAATGAAGGATCACCTATGCACTTTTTCAACATAGAGATGTGAAATACCGGATGGACCGCTGCTAGCTCTTGTGGTAGCTCTAACTCGTAAGCCACACTGCCGACCCTCTGGACTATGCGATAAGGTCCGATATACCGGGGACTAAGTTTCCCCTTCTTACCAAACCTCATAACCCCCTTCATGGGTGAACCTTCAAATATACCCAATCACCTACTTCAAACTCTAACGCCCTTCTCCTAACATCAGTGTAGGATTTCTGGGACTCTGTGCCGTTTCAACCTCTCTTGAATCACTTTCACCTTCTCCATAGCTTGGTGAACTAAATCTGGTCCTATCAACCGTGCTTCACCAACTTCGAACCATCCAATAGGAGATCTACATCTTCTCCCATAAAGAGCTTCATATGGAGCCATCTGGATGCTAGAGTGATAACTTTTGTTGTAGGCAAATTCAATTAGAGGTAGGTGATCATCCCAACTACCTTTGAAATCGATTACACAAGCCCTCAACATATCCTCTAAGGTCTGAATAGTGCGTTCTGCTTGCCCATCAGTCTGAGGATGAAAGGCAGTACTTAAGTTCACCTTTGAACCCAAGCCTTCTGAAAAGATTTCCAGAACTGTGCAGTAAACTGTGCACCTCTATCTGAAATAATGGAGATTGGTACTCCATGAAGTCTCACTATCTCTTGAATATACAACTTGGCATAATCTTCTGCGAAGAGTAGTCTTTACTGGTAGAAAATGGGCTGACTTTGTCATTCTGTCGACAATTACCCAAATAGAATCATGCTGTCTGCGAGACCTTGGCAACCCTGTGATGAAATCCATATTGATCATCTCCCACTTCCATTCCGGAAGCCTACTTCTGAGCCAAACCACCGGGCCTTTGGTGTTCCACTTTCACTTGTTGGCAATTTGGACATTTAGCAACAAACTCAGCAATGCCCTTCTTCATGCCATTCCATCAATAGACTTCTCGCAAATCACGATACATCTTGGTGGAACCTGGATGAATAGAATATCTGGAGCTGTGAGCTTCATCCATAATCTTCTCTTGGAGTCCATCTACCATAGGTACGCACAATCTACCTTGAAATCTCAAACACTATCTCCCCCTTGTTCAAAAGCTAATACTCTTTGCTTTTGAACATTTTCCTTCAATTCGAGCAAAATGGGATCTTGATCTTGCTTCTCTTTCACTTCTGACATTAATGATGACTCGGCCCTGCTCGTCACCGCTATTCCTCCTTCTGGGAATCTGTAAATTTGACTCCCAGGCATGCCAGTCTGTGTACATCTTTTGCTAACTCTCTCCTTCCTTCTTCAATATGGGCGGTGCTACCCATAGACAACCTGCTCAAAGAATCAGCAACAACATTGGCCTTACCTGGGTGGTAAAGAATACTCAAGTCATAATCCTTGAGTAACTCTAACCACCTCCTCTGTCTGAGATTAAGCTCTTTCTGAGTAAGCACATATTGAAGGCTTTTGTGATCAGTGAATACGTCGACATGCACACCATACAAGTAGTGACGCCATATCTTCAAAGCAAATACTACATCAGCTAGCTCTAAGTCATGGGTTGGGTAGTTCTTCTCATGAACCTTCAACTGTCTGGAGGCATAAGCTATAACTTTGCCATTCTGCATTAAGACACAACCCAAACCAACTCTAGATGCATCACAATACACCACAAAACTTGAGTACCTTCTGGTAGCGTCAAAACTGGAGCTTTAATCAATCTCTTCTTCAATTCCTGAAAGCTTTTCTCACAAGCTTCAGACCATTGAAATTTCGCGGCTTCTGAGTCAACTTTGTCAAAGGAGATGCAATACTCGAGAACCCCTCAACAAACCTTCTATAATAGCCAGCTAATCCCAAGAAACTCCTAATTTCAGTTGGAGATGTGGGTCTAGGCCAATTCTGCACTGCCTCAATTTTCCGGAGTATCAACTTTAATTCCATCACCGGACACAATATGACCTAGGAACGCCACAGACTTAAGCCAAAACTCACACTTAGAGAACTTGGCATACAACTTCTTGTTTTTCAAAGTCTGAAGAACTATTCTAAGATGGTTAGCATGATCTTCTTCATTCCTTGAATAGATTAGTATGTCATCAATAAAGATAATAACAAACATATCTAAATAAGGTTTGAAGACTCTATTCATCAGGTCCATGAAAGCAGCCGGCGCATTGGTCAAACCAAAAGACATGACTAAAAACTCATAATGACCGTATCTGGTCTGAAAGCTGTCTTTGGAATATCACGTTCCCTTACTCTTAACTGGTGATAACCTGATCTGAGGTCAATCTTCGAAAAACATGTGGCACCCTGAAGCTGATCGAAAAGATCATCAATCCTCGGAAGAGGGTACTTATTCTTGATGGTAACCTTGTTCAACTGGCGGTAATCTATACACATCCTAAGGGAACCATCTTTCTTTCTCACAAACAAAACCGGAGCACCCCAAGGTGAGACGCTCGGTCGGATGAAACCCTTTCTAAGAGATCTTTCAACTGCTCTCCTTCAACTCTTTCAACTCTGCTGGTGCCATCCTATATGGCGGAATCGAGATAGGACGAGTATCTGGAATGAGATCTATGCCGAAATCTATTTCTCTCTCAGGAGGAATTCCGGGTAGATCATCAGGAAACACTTCTGGAAACTCTCTTACTATAGGAACTGACTGGAAAAGAGGTATCTCAACACTAGAGTCATGAACTCGGACTAAGTGATAGATACAACCCTTTGAAACTAACTTTCTTGCCTTAAGGTACGAAATAAAACGACCCTTGGGCACTGATGAACTACTACTCCACTCTAAGATTGGCTCATTCGGAAACTGAAACTTAACTGCTCGAGTTCTACAATCTATCAATGCATAACAAGCATGAAGCCAATCCATACCTAAAATGACATCAAAATCTACCATGTCTAACTCAACCAAATCGGCCTTGGTGTTCTTGTGACTGATGGAAACATGACAATCACGATAAACTCTTTCCGCTAGAATAGACTCCCCAATAGGTGTAGAAACACAAAAGGGTTCACAAAGTCTTTCAGGAAGAACCTCAAACTGATTTGCAACATAAGGAGTTACAAAAGATAAACTCGCTCCTGGGTCTAGCAAAGCATACACATCAAAAGCAAAGACTTTGATCATACCAGTGACAACATTCGGAGAATTCTCTTGCTCATGGCGACTGGTGATAGCATAAAGGCGGTTTGCTCCTCCACCTGTACTAGAAGTAGCTCCTCTAGGTGTCGTCTTGTCTGGTGGAACAACTGAAGAAGACTGTGCTTTATTGCCTCAATTACCCTGCCTATTCTTTGGACACTCTCGCATGAAATGTCCATTCTGACCACACTTGAAACAACCAATGGAGCCCTCTCGACAAATACCCGAGTGGCTTCTACCACATTTGGCGCAGGCCGGAGGCTTACTACTCCCTTGCGCCACACTACCCAAAGATTGTGCTGGTCTAGCTCTGAAGTCCTTCGAATTCTGAACATTAAATTCACCTCTGTATCTGGGTGCAGGTGCTCTCGCAAATGATGGAGCAGGTCCCTTTTGCCTTTGCTGAAAGGAGGAACGGTTTGAAATACCTTTCTGCTGCCCGGACTCGTTCCCGATCTTAGCTCTCTTATTTCTGAACTCTTTTCTGTCCCTCAGCTTCTCTTCCTCAACCTGCTGCACATAAACCATCAACCTTGATATGTCCATGTCCCCGATAAGCATTGCCGCCCTACCTTTCTTGCTCGACAACCGAGACAGCCCAGCAACGAACAGACTCATTCTATTCCTCATGTCCGCAACCATCTCCGGAGCATAGCGGGATAGTTGTGTGAACTTCAGACTGTACTCATGAACACTCAAGGACTCCTGCTTAAGTGTGAGGAACTCACGTACCTTGGCCTCTCTCAATTCTCGAGGAAAGAAATGCCCCAAGAAAGCTTCCTCGAAATAAGCCCAACTCGCAAGTGGTGCATTCTCAGCTCTGCCCCCTTTCCACTGGTCAAACCATGTTCTAGCAACATCCTTCAGCTGATACGCAGCTAGTTCAACCCGCTCAGTGTCTGCTACATGCATTACATCAAAAATCCTCTTCAACTCCTCAATGAAGTTCTCTGGGTCCTCAGTAGTGCTTGATCCCATGAAACTCGGAGGATTCATCCCCAAGAACTCACGGATCCTTGAAGTGTCAGCTCCTTCATGTCGAACTCCCCTTTGCTGACCCACCTGATTGGCTACAGCTTGACTCAACATCCTAATTGCCTCTCTGAACTCGGCATTAGAAACTTCCCCTTGATCTTGTACTCCCGGTGCATAGGGTAACTCTTGCTCATCAACATAGCGTCTAGGAAGACGCCCTCTACCAACTCTTCGTGGAGGCATGACTATCTGAAACACGCGCAAGCACTGATTAGAGAGAAACTTTTTAGAGATCAACTCTAACGCACGAAATGAGTGTGAAGAAATGAGAAATCTTCCTAAATGTTGCAGCCTCCCAATTATAGATGTGGCGCGCTTCACACCGATAACTAAGACTCTACAGACACGGCTTCATAGACTCCCTAGGACTCCTAAACTCTGTGCTCTGATACCAAGTTTGTCACGCCCCGAGCCTACACCCTGGGCGGGACCGGCACCCGGAGACCATTTCTGGCCCCAAGCGAACCCTTGGCCTGGCTTTCTTAACTCAGCGGAAACCTCAACAGAATAACTCAATGCAATGCAATATTACAAAACAACTTAACTTATAAAATATGGCCATAAAGGCAACTCGAATCTCAAAATAGAATATTTACATATATACATAGATAAGAGACTCAAAACTAGCTGACTGACTGTCTATCTGTCTATCTATGAAGCCTCTAAATTACTGAGATGGATGTTGGGACAGACCCCGCAACATCCTAATAAGACAACACTAAGAACACGAAGTAATAGAGTCCTCCGGAAAGGAAGGAGGCTCACCACTGACTCTGGAGTGCTCAGCTGGATCAACGACGCACAGGCTGCTGATCTGGGATACTTGGATCTGCATCATGAAACGATGCAGGCCAACTGGCATCAGTACATGAAATGTACGAGTATGCAAGCTGGAAAGCTAAGCAACAACGGCTAGAAGGAAACCTGGGAGAAACTGAATAGCTTACCTGGCTCAACTCAACTCAACCTGACTGACTTCTTTCTATATAAGGCAATTTTAAACAAGTGCGATATAAAGAAAGACTGTTTAAAACATGTTATAAACTCTGTGTGTATACAAAGATACAATAAGCCTGAAATGTATATAGAAATACAATGAACTGATGTATATAAAAATACAATAATCTCTGAGTATGAAAATACAATAACTGTTGTGGGAGTTTCTCTAACCGACAACCATCACATAAGAGCTATAGTGATGATACAGCGATCAACCTCACGCTGCCAGAGCATCTTATACCCGGCCAAAAGTATAAGACCTGAACTGCCTAATGGATCCACTAGTCTAATCTGAAAAGGGTTCATCTAAAAAGCATGATCCTTTTCTACCCATGGTGGCTAACATGGTTCTATGGGGGCTGTGGGTTCTTTGAACGCTCCCCCAACTCGGTGCTCGATACTACTCCCAAAAATGTACTGGCTCTTATGTTTTTAAAACATAATTATTCCTGCTGATATGAGATAATTACTCAAAAACTAGCCCGAAGGCTCTTTGGAGAACATGGCTCCTTTCTTACTTAAATGTAAAAACCTTTAGAACTTCTTTGGGAAGTACATAGTTCCCTAATAACTTTGGAGAAATGGACTCGACTCCTTACTCCTTACTTTACTTGAACTCTTTACTTTGACTTGACTTGAAACTCTTAACTTAACTTGGAACTTGAGCCTTAGAATGAAGTTAAAACGTTCAATGAAGACTCTTGAAAAGCTTTAAAGACTTGCTTGGACTTACTTAATTTCTAAGCTTGACTTCACTTGAATCGGAAACTAACTTCACTTGAATTGAATTATGGATTCAAGGACTTGATTGGTGTTTGGAGGGACCTCATGATGTTTAGGAATGATTTGGAACAACCAAACTTAAGAAAATTTTTGAGAATAAATTCTGAAAACAGTGGAGTCCGCGTCCTGTCCGCGACGCGGAGCAGATTTTGTTCACAGAGGGAACAAGTCCGCGACACGGACTTGTTTCATGTAAGAAGCCCGACTTTTCTCCTTCATTTTTTTCCAACTCTAAACTCTCTAACTTCAAGGGTTCCAACCCCAATCACTTAGAAACATGAAATCCCTCAACATTCAATAGATTTCAACTCAAAACCCCAACCGGAAACAAGTCCCAAATCATCAAGAATCTCAACATCACAACCAACAACAATACCAACAATAATTTCAACAACTAACAACTTTAACAACTCTAACAACTTCAACCACAACAACTCACAACTTCAACAAACACAATCCATATTTTCTCGAAAATAAACGAGTTTGGCATGTGGGGGAAAAGATCACCCAACACTAAAAGCTCACATACCTTGGTAGGGATCACCCCCGACGAAAAATCCATGATGATCTCCTTGCTTGATCTCCTCTTCTTCTCTTCTTCTCTTCTTCTTCTCTCAAAACCCTCACTCTCACTTCTTTTAAAATGGTAAAACTGATCAAAATGATCAGCCTAACACATTTATAAAACCAAAATAAAAGGCTAGGGAAAAGACCAAAATGCCCTTAATGATTCCCGGACGGATTTCCTTGTCAACTGCCCAACTTTCAAAGGTCATAACTCGCTCATACGGACTCGGAATTGAGCAAACTCGGTGGCGTTGGAAAGATCGTTCCGAGGGCTATGCAACCATAACTGGAAAAACTTCTAAATCATCATGAGCTAGAAGTTACGACTGATCAAAGTTGGCCAAAAACTCACTTTTTCCATACTTAGCCAAATTTCCAAAACTTTAAAATTCTTTCCAAAAAATGAAAATTTCCAATCCTAAGCCTCTTCAAAGCTATTTCAAATTGTCGGATGTTACAGATGTATCCAATTGTGGACATCTTTCTATCAAGATCCCCTGCATAGTCAGAATCTACATAACCGAGAACTAAAATACTTTCACTTTGCTGAAAGGTTAGGCGAACATCAGAAGCTCCTTTGAGATATCTCAATATCCAGTTGACAGTTCCCAGTGCCTTTTTCCTGGATTTGTCAAGTACTTGCTTACCACACTTACAAATTGAGAAATATCTGGACGTGTGCATACCATAGCATACATAATGCTACCAATTGCGCTAGCATAAGGGACTTTTGACATGTTCTCCCCCCAATCCATAGGCTGAGGCATTTGTAACTTTGAAAGCTTGAAATGAAAAGCTAACCATGTACTTATATGCTTTCTCATATGCATATTGAATCTCTCAAAAACCTTTTCAATGTACCTCTTCTAAGATTCAATATGCATATGAGAAAGCCATACCGTTAGCTTTTCATTTCAAGCTTCAGAGTTACAAGTGCCTTAGTTTGTGGTTGTGGTATGGAGCACATGTCAAAAGTTCCTTATGCTAGTGTAGTTGGTAGCATTATGTATGCTATGGTGTGCACACGTCCATATATTTCTCAATCTGTAAGTGTGGTAAGCAGATACATGACAAATATGGGATAAAGACATTTGGAAGCTGTCAAGTGGATATTAAGATATCTCAAAAGAGCTTCTGATGTTGGCCTAACTATTCAAAAAGTAAAGGTATTTCGGCTCTCAGTTATGTAGATTCAGACTATGCAAGGGATCTTGATAGAAGGAGGTCCACAACTTGATATATATTTACTCTCATTGACAGTGTTGTTAGTTGAAAATCGACTTTACATTCGATTGTCGCTTTGCCTACAATAGAGGCAGAATATATGGCAGCAACGGGGGCAGTAAACAAAGCTATCTGGTTGAAAGGTTTGGTGGCAGAATTGAGTTTGGTTGAGCTGGAATCAACTCTAAGATGTGATAGTCAAAGCACTATTCATTTGATTAAAAATCAAAGATTCTACGAGCGCACCAAACACATTGATGTCAGCTTCCATTTTATTCGAGATGTCGTTGAAGAGAGATCTATAAAGGTCGAGAAGGTTATCACAAATGATAAAATTGCAGACATGCTAACTAAGAGAGTCTCGCTTGCCAAGTTTGCACATTGCAAGGACTTAGCGGGAGTATGCATCTACTGATGCAACTCTGGGAGAACAACTGTTAGGTGGAGCTAGTGTGTTCAACAAACGTTTGATTCTTCCTGTTTTTTACAACGTGATTTCCTATTAAGCTTCGAAGTTTTGGCCGGAGTTGTTCATATGCATGCTTGAAACGCAAATCAAGGTGGAGATTGAAAGAGTTGGTTTAGTCCTTGTGGGATAAAACCCAATGAAAGAAAATTCCATGTGCCAATTTACTTGACTGGGAATTAAACTTGGAGAGCAAGCTAAAATTTGTAGAAGACAAATTTTGTATTTTTCTCTTTTGTGCTTCGAGGCCCAAGTTTGGCCAACTATAAAAGGATGGCATTCTTCATTGTTAAAACCATGCTAAACTCATAGCAAAATACATTAGAAGAGTATAGAATTAGTAGAGCAATTCTCTTAGATGCATTTGGGATCTCTCCCGTTTCTTTGTTAATATACAGACATTTTTTCTCTGGTTGACGTAGGATCGTTCTGATCCGAACCACGTTAAATATTGTTGTTCTTCCTTGTTCTTTATTTTCACATTTCCGCTAACATTCTTGTTTCCAATAGGGTCTTTTTCCCTCTTTCACCCATATTAGACTTTTACTTGTCTTTTAAAGTTCCATCTTTTACCTTGGAACTCAGAGTTGCTTTATTTTCTTAATTTACTCTTTCTTTCCTTTTTTTTTCCCTAGCAAAATTGTATATATATTTGAATGAAAAATATGGGGTTTGGCTTATATATCTTCTTATCTATATAGATTTGACAAGAATTAATCTTTTTACAATACAACAAATAAAGAATGTAATAGCAATAATATAGTTGTCACTATATTAAATTTAATGACAATATTAAATATGAATATTTATAACCAACACTTTGCATAAATGTAGTTAAAAACTTTTGTGATTCTAGATGCAATTATATTAACTCAATTGCCGCAAAATATTTTCCGGCAATATTTAAAAAGTAATCTAATGCCACTAAATGGCTGTTTTGTTGTAGTGTTATTTATTTTTAGGTGTCCAACCTCATAATAAATAATAGACAAAGACAACATCCAGCTAGAGCACATATATAATCTAACGTATATACCACAAAATGGATCCATAAAAAGGAAATTTCACGTGATGAGACACCAAAATACAAAACAAAATAAGAATTGCAATTCAAGAATGATTCTTGAAACATTAACATTAGCAAAAACAAACACATTGACATAGATATACACTAGTCATGAAAACAACTAATACAGATGGATAAAAATTGAATAAAAAAGTTGAGAAAGAACCTTGATGGAGTAAACTTTCTTCACTCTATTGATAAAAATCTCCAAGCGTTGGATTATAGTAGAAAATCACCGGTTAAACTTGAAAATGAAACAAGATGTTGAATAGAGCATGACCAAACCACTTTGCCAACTCGACTCTACCTCCGTTTAGATCTTGAGCAACCAAATTTGTTGTGTTGTTGTCTTAGTTTTTGGTGAACTAGAGTTGAATGGCTGTTTTCATGACATTTTAAAAATGATGTCTTTGAATTCTACATGGCTATGTAATGGTAAAATATCAGTGGAGAATGTGAATTGAGCTCCTCTTTTTCTTAGAGTCCCTTCTTTTAGTTTTATAGATTAGGTTTAGGGTGAATGTGATCTATTTCTTGTGTCTAATCTTCCTAAAATGCCCTTATAGATTTGTAAGAATATCAAAAATAAATTAGGAGTGAGTTCGATCTTTTTATTTTTCTTTTTAAAAATAGCCAAAAAATAATATACTACCGAAATATTAAATATAAGAAAATTAAAGAACATATTTTTAGATTTTTCCTTGCAAATCGAAAATAAAAGTATTATCTAAAAAATGACTATTTTTGTGGTTTTCAATTTTCTCAAGTAAAAATGACATAAGAATTAGATTTAAAATAGATATTTAAAACTAAAAATTTGGTTGAAACTCGGGGAGGGTCAAAATCACGTATCTACAATAACAAACTTCTGTATTAATCAATAAGGTTCAACATTATAAAACTATAACTAGCCATACCCAACTAGCTCACTCAAGAGACTGAAAAACAATTTTTATTCTTGCTATTAATAAATTCATGTCGATGCAATTTTATGAGATTGTTGAAACCCTTAGATTGAACGTTTGTGTCCCTTTGTTTTCTTTTAGTAGCATTTACTACTTAAATAACTAAAATTACCTTTGCGGGCAGATCGAATTCCAGTTAGGGAAATATTACAAGCTCAAGGAGATGTTTAATAGGCATAACCCTTTTGGAAGTTCAAATTTAATTTTCTATTCCTGGTTGCATCTAGTAGTAATCTAAATAGACAAAGGAGTTTTAATGAATGTCTACCATATTATGTCTGAGTAGTAGAGTTATGAGGCTATTTGATTGTTTAGTTTTGTAGGTTTAGACGATAATTAGTGTCACGCCCCAAACTTGAGGGGCGCAACTGGCTCCTAATGCCAAAACTCAAGCCTGAGCCGACCCTGCTGAACCATTTGCTACTAGTGCATGGCAGCCACACGCAATCAAGAAAACAAACAAGTATATCTCGGCTTAAACTAAGCCCTCGGCTGGCAAGACCCCTGTCAACTGATCTATAAAAGAAATAGCTACTCCCAGGAGATCATATAAATAAATAGCCAACTAGCACAAAAGTTCTGATTGGGCAGTCGAGGCCACCATGATATCCATACCAAAACTAAAAGCAAGTATATATCAATACAATACATCAAACAGCTCACAAGCTTCAGCAAACCAACAACATAGGCCAGTATGGCCATAACGTAGCTATACACCTCACACACTAGTCTACAAGCCTCTATGAGTAGTAAAGATTAGTGGGACAGGGCCCCAACCTACCCATAAAGATATATACAACAAAAGGTAACAAACCTCCCAACTCTGGCAGCTCCAGAGGAAAGGGGTTAGCCAACCAGATAAAAGTCAATCCTGTTGCTGAGGAGGTCTACTCGGTCGTCTGTCAGGACCTGGATGCATGAATGCAGCGCACCCAAGGCAATGGGACGTCAGTACAAAATAATGTACAAAGTATGAAAGACAATAGACTATAAGGAGGTATCCTGATATACTGGAATAATCTGATAATTAAATCAAGGATAATATAAGTGTACTGACCTACTCCTAAATATAAACTTATCAAAAATAATAAAACAACAACCTAACCAAGCCCCCATAAGGTCGACAGGTACAAACAACACACAAGACCACCTACTTAGTCCCCCATAAGCCCGGAAGGTGTCAATCAGTCAATATACTCCTATCGGTAGTCCCCTAGCCCCGTAGGCAGTCACATAGCCCTCTTAAGCATTAATATAGCCCCATAGGCAGCACATAGCTCTCTTAAGCATCAATGATGTGAGGCCAAAAATACATATTTTTAATCATTATTTACCTAACATTTATTATTTATCTTTGGTTTTTTTTAGCATGAATTTTAGGAATTGTGCTAAATTGTGTATTTTATTTGTAGGAGTAAATTGGTGTAAAATTGAAGAATTTTGAAGCTAAAACGAATTAAAGATGAAAGGTTGAAGAAGGAAATCAAACAAACATCTTAATGGAATAAATTCAATATAATAATGTATAAGGAAAACTGCAGCATTCAGCGAAATTGAAGGAATCAAGCTGCCACGTGGCAGACTTTGAGTGCATCAGTGCGTCTAGCACCAAACGGACAGAGTTTCACGCGTACAACAATTCCGATCTGTTTGGGTTTTGACTTCCAATTTATTTTGGGCTAAGTTATTTTATTTAAGGTTTACTACATCTATAAATAGTCCATAAAAATAATTATTGGAGACATTCAATTAGAGGGGAAGATCAATTATAGGGCATCAAGTGGAAAGTTGATAATACTTTTTAGGGTTCTTTTCTTCTTCTTCTTATTTTCTTAGAGATTAGTAGCTAAAGCCCTTGTTCTGGGGCTGTAGCTACAGATTCAATGTTGATTATTTAAGGTTTTCGAATTAATTCTTGGTTGTCATTATAAGTTACTTCTATATTCTTGTTTTAGTATTTCTTGACTGGCCATCTAGAGATAAATATATTGTCTAATCTTAAAATCGAGAGATGAGAGATTAGATAGACCAGAGAATATAGAGAGATCGATCGACCCATTTGATTGAGGTGATTTGTGTTTAGGAGTGATGCCCAGACAAACAACTTGCTTGGTTACGAAACAGGATGAAATATAAATGCTCGCCAGTTAGTCTATTTATCACCGCTCAACGATGTAGTTAGATAGCTAATTGGAGTAGGCGACTAGAGATGTGTAGCCCGACTCATACAATTAACTCTGTAAACCAGTAACTTGACAACTAAAATTAGTTCTAAGAAAAAAATATGATACATGAGATTCATTACATGCTGCAGCCCTGGGATTTTCCAACTATTGTAAGTAATTTTATTATTTTGTTCTTGCATTCTTTTCTTTTGACACTCTTAAATAAATAATTAGACCAATATAATTTAGTCAAAATATTTAATTGACAAGTCCTTTGGGTTCAATAATCTGGTTCTTTTAAGAGACACCATATTACTTGCGCGACCACGTACACTTGTGTGTGCAATTGGGAGCAACAAGTTTTTGGCGCTACTGTCGGGGTCTTAGAAATTAACTATCCTTCTAAGTTATACTTCTTCTTTTTATTTATTTATTTATTTATTTTGATACTTTTTTTTTTACTAATTAATACTTTTCTTGGGATGAATGGAAATGCGGATTATTCACAAGTGGTAAGATCTTGTCCTTATTGCAAAGGAGCTCACTTTTGGCAACAATGTAATTATATTCCCGAGGGAGAATTGTGTGCACCATCTCTATCATGTGAATTTTGTAGGGGGTTGTGGGTCGGTTGCACCGTGTGTTGCTACCCTACTCCAAAACCTCCTCATGATGATGCTAATAATCTTTGTTCATTTGATAGTATTGAATCTTGCAGGAAATTAATAGAGGAATATGAAGAGTGTCGTAGGAGAATCATATATGTGATGTCATGCCTTATAGATAGAAAAATTGAGCACTTTCAAAATGTTAATATGTTTTTCTTGCATACTCAAAACTTAAGCAATGAATTGAATGCAAAGGTTGTTGCGTTTGACGCTCAACAATCCAATTATGAGTTTTGTGATACTGAAAAGGCACTCAGAAGTCAAATTGAGGATCTAAAACGAGAGGAGATGCAATGCAATCAGACTTTTCATGAAGATGCCACATTTGGGAATGAATATAAAATTGAGCATGTTGCAATTGGTGTAAGTTTGGAAGAGGGACGTATTGGACCCCATTCAAATCACTTTTCAACATTATGTTAGATGTTGATGTATCATTTGAGTCATCTGAACTAATGGAGAACTATATAGATGGGGAACAAGGCCCCTACATCCTAAGGTGTTCTAGTCCACGTAGACAAACGAATATTCCTCACATAAGGGCCAAGAAGTGCAAGATACGACATATATTACTTGATTCCTTTATCTTTAAACCACCACCCCTTGAGAGGAGCAGAAAAATTGATGCAAAATTAGGGGCAAAATTCATAAGTCTAAAGTGGAAAGAAAAATGGTGAATTTATTTGTGTCGTGCCGCGACGTTAAATTAGACGCTTATTGGGAGGCAACCCAATTTATAGTGCAACTTCTTATTTTTATTTTTATTTTTATTTTATTATTATTATTATTATTTTATTTTTGTGATATTTTTACAGGTTTTGGAGAAGTCTGAGTATCCGAAATTTGGAGCTAAGAAGCACGTTTGAGCTTAAGTGTGGGGGTGACGACCCTTGATGAAAATAAAAAGAACATGCTACTAGCTAGACTTAAAGGCCTCAGGAAGTTTTTCTAACCCTTGTTTTTAAATTTTATTTGATGCTTTGGGGACATAGCATCTTTTTAAGTGTGGGTGGAGGAATAAATTCCTAGTTTCTATTGTTTTATTGAGTCTTTTATTTCTTTAGGATGGGTTCCTTGGCTTTTATTTTCGGTTATTTTCCTGAGGATAGTCCCTTTGAACCGAGTGTCTTTTATTTTTTTAGGAATAACTTTTTTTTTGTGAGAGAAAAGAAAAGACCCTTTTGAGTGGTGTGATACTTGCTATTTAGGTCTAATTTTTTAGTAGTACTTTCTTGTGAATGCTTGATAAAAAAAAATGCAGACTCTTTGACAACTAAGCTCATGGTTGTGACTTTGTATATAATTTATTTTATTTTGTAGTTTGTTATGATCCTGTCTCTCTTAGAAGTGGAATTGATCAATCTTGATTGATACTTGTGCCATGTGTGGTGAGAATTTGTTTTTTCCATGTTTTGCATCTTAGTCTAGAACTTGCCTTGCATGTTAGTGAAGCGAAATAAAAAGTGTTGCTTTGTTTAGGAGATGATAATAGGTTTTCTTTGATTTGTCTGGTAAATTTTAGCCTTTTTAGATATTATATCACTAGTTAGCCCTTTTTGAGCCAATAGCCTTTTGTTGGTAGCCATTTTGCCCTTGACTATTTGTTGAATCCCTAGTTTTTGCACCTTACTTCCTTGAACATTATAGCATAGACTTATTATAATTATCAATTTTGAGAAAAAGGGATGGTTGAGTGAAAAGGTAATCAATGATAGCTACAAAGTGCTTATAAAGCCCTCTTTGAAAGAATGTGATGTAAAAAAAAAAAATGAACAAAAAAAGTTACCTTGATGATGACCCTGGTTCTTCCAAGGACATCGTGCACCTTAATGCATGTAAAATACATAAGTTGAGGGTGGCTATTATGAAGGAAAACTTTAAAAAAAAAATGATTGAAACATTCTTGAGATGATGAGAATTACTTGTGAAATAATTGTTGAATAGAGGGCTGAAAATAAAGAAGAAAATAATGGGTGATGAAGTCTTAAAGTGCAAAGTGCTTAAGGAAGTGTAAGTCACTATTATATAGTTTTTCTACCCGTCCCTTAGCCTACATTACAACCCGTTAAAGTCCTATTTGATTCTATTCGAGCATGCTTAATTAGTGGAGATGTACATAATGGGCAAGCTTATGGTTCTTTGGGCATACATGTGAATTTTCTTTGTGAGTGTGAGAGTTGTTCTTGATATGAAGTCTTTAATTTATATTCAATCTTTTGAATTGAGTGTGTGGACTATTTCTTCTTGTGAGAGCACTTGTTTCATGATGGATAGGTGATTTTATTAACTTTCTTTGATGAGAGTAGGTGAGCAAGCTTAAATTTGATGAGTTCAAAATCCTTCCTTGAGGTTAGGAGGTTAGAGGTTTGTTGTTTATTTGGATGTCTTGCATAATGATTGAGAATTGTACTTAATGTTTTGAAATTGGTATAGGGCCTAATTGTTTGTATTAACCAAAGTGCTCTCTATATTACACTCTCTATATTACATTACTCTATTTATTTTTTATTGTTTTCCTATTTCATCATCAAATTTTTTATAAGATAAGTTGATTGAAGAAGTTTTATTTAATTAATAAAATTTCCTCTCTTTTTGATGACATTCTTATTTTTATTTATTTGAGATGAGCTTTAATATTTACTCGAGGACGAGCAAAAATTTAAGTGTGGGTGTTGATGTGAGGCCAAAAATACATATTTTTAATCATTATTTACCTAACATTTATTATTTATCTTTGGTTTTTTTTAGCATGAATTTTAGGAATTGTGCTAAATTGTGTATTTTATTTGTAGGAGTAAATTGGTGTAAAGTTAAAGAAGTTTGGAGCTAAAACGAATTAAAGATGAAAGATTGAAGAAGGAAATCAAACAGGCAGCTTAATGGAATAAATTCAATATAATAATTTATAAGGAAAATTGCAGCATTCAACGAAATTGAAAG
Organism: Solanum verrucosum; assembly: GCF_900185275.1. NCBI lineage: Eukaryota > Viridiplantae > Streptophyta > Magnoliopsida > Solanales > Solanaceae > Solanum > Solanum verrucosum. The sequence goes on from NW_026020155.1 coordinate 56,770, forward strand.
AATCAAGCTGCCACGTGGCAGACTTTGAGTGCATCAGTGCGTCTAGCACCAAACGAACAGAGTTTCACGCGTACAACATTTCCGATCTGTTTGGGTTTTGATTTTCAATTTATTTTGGACTCAGTTATTTTATTTAGGGTATACTACATCTATAAATAGTCCATGGAAAATAATTATTGGAGACATTCAATTAGAGGTGAAGATCAATTATAGGGCATCAAGTGGAAAGTTGACAATACTTTTTAGGGTTCTTCTTCTTCTTCTTATTTTCTTAGAGATTAGTAGCTAAATTAGCCTTGTTCTAGAGTTGTAGCTATGGATTCAATGTTGATTATTTAAGGTTTTCGAATTAATTCTTGGTTGTCATTATAAGTTACTTCTATATTCTTGTTTAAGTATTTCTTGACTGTGTCACGCCCCGAGCCTACACCCTAGGCGGGACCGGCACTAGGAGACCATTGTTGGCCCCAAGCGAACCCTTGGCCTGGCTTTCTTAACTCAACGAAAACCTAACTCAATAGAATAACTCAATGCAAATGCAAGGTGCTTAACTTATAAAATTTGGCCAAAAAGGCAACTCGAATCTCAAAATAGAATATTTACATATATACATAGATGAGAGACTAAAAAATAACTGACTAACTGTCTATGAAGCCTCTAAAATACTGAGATGGACGTTGGGACTGGCCCCGCAACATCCTAATAAAACAAAACTAAGAACACAAAATAATTGAGTCCTCCGAAATACAAGGAGGCTCACCACTGACTCTGGAGTGCTCAGCTGGATCAACGACGAGCTGGATGCTGATCCTGGGTACCTGTGTCTGCATCATCATAAGATGCAGGCCAACTGGCATCAATACATGGAATGTACGAGTATGTGAGCTGGAAAGCTAAACCACAACTAAATATTGAAAGGAATACCAGAGAACACTTACCTTGGCCCTGACGACTCAAGAACAACTGAACTTAATATATATAAGGCAATAAGACACATGCGATATATAAAGTTTTTAAAACATTGCAAACAACTTAGTTCGTTAATGATTAAAGCAATAACAACTCAACTTTATTTATATAAAAGTAATATAACTTTAGTGGGAGATTCTTTAACCGACAACCACCACTATGAGCGCTAGTGGTGGTACAACGTTTTACCTCACGTTGCCCAAGGACCATCATATATCTTGCCGTGATATAAGACCTTACTTTTTTTGCTTAGTGGACCTACTAGCTTAATCTCAGGTGATCATCTAAAAAGAATGATACGTCAAGTCTCATGTTGGCGCATGGTTCTTATGGAGAGTTGAGTTAATATGAACTCGTGTCCCCAATTCGGTGCTCAATACTACTCCCAAAAATACTTTGGCTCATAAGTGTCTTTTAAACACATCTTTCTTTAATTGAGATAATTACTCAAAACTTAGCTCAAAGGCTCTTTTGGAAAACATGGTTCCCCTCTTACTCAAATGTAAAACATTTACAAACCTCTTTGGGAATACTTAGTTCCCTAATAGCTTTTGAGAAATGGACTCAACTTTATGCTCTTGACTTAACTTGAAACTCAAGACTCTTTACTTAGCTTGAAACTCTATACTCTTGCTTGACTTGAAACTTGAAACAAAGTTAAAACGTTCAATAACGACTCTTGAAAAGCTTTGAGGACTTGCTTGGGCTTACTTCTTAACTTTACTTAACTTGACTCTAACTTCACTTTGACTTGATACTAACTCGCCTTGAATTGGATTGTGGATTCAAGGTATATGACCACACGTTTATATATGAGTTGTTGACCTTTAAATGTACCTTGGAGTGTTAGAAACAACTAGGAAACATAGGTGTACACTTGTAGCCATTATTGTTGATTGTTGGCTACTCGAGTTGATATAATCCTCCCTTGTCGGGATTCTTATTCAGTTAGTAGCGTCCCTATGTTGGACACGACTTAGAGGCTATTTGTATAGGTTGTTTATAACTAAATTGCTCGTTTTTAGCGATTGGATTGTTATTGTTGCCTTTGGGGCTATTGTGGTTAGCTGCAAGAATGTGATCTATTTCTAGAAGGGCTATGTTCTACCTATAGGGCTATATGGATGCCTAAAAGGGCTATGAGTTGCCTACAGGGCTATATTGATGCCTAGAAGGGCTATGAGTTGCCTACAAGGCTATATTGACACCTAAGAAGGCTATGTGCTTCCTACAGGGCCATGTTGTTGCCTAATAGGGATATGAGTTGTCTATAAGCTATGTTGATTGTTGCTCCCAATTGCACACGCAAGTGTACGTGGTCGCGCAAGTAATAGAGTGGCTCTTAAAAGAACCAGATTATCGAACCCAAATGACTTGTCAATTAACTATTTTTACTAAATTATATTGGTCTAATTATTTATTTAAGATTGTCAAAAGAAAAGAATGCAAGAACAAAATAATAAAATTACTTACAATAGTTGGAAAATCCCAGGGCTGCAGCATGTAATAAATCTCATGTATCATATTCTTGGCTTAGAACTAATTTTAGTTGTCAATTAGTTCCGGTTGTGTTTTGGGTAGAAATCTATTGTATGTTGAGGGATTTATGATTCTAAATGTTTGGGGTTGGAAACCTTGGAGTTTAGAAGGTTTAGAGTTGGAGAAAGGAAGGAGAAAAATCAAAGTTGTCGGGAAAAAGGGGTGGCGTGTCGCGCCTTGAAGAGCGCCCCAAGAAGTGTTCTGAACTTCACCCCTTGGGGCGCCGCGCCCTACAGAGCGCCTCAGCTGGCCTTCTGAGCTTCAAGGGCTGGCGCTCCGCGCCTTGCAGAGCGGCAAGGACGCCAAGTTCCCCCATTCTTTTCACACTTTCTCATGCATGTTCCTTGGTATTGTACCTATGTTTCCTAATTGTTTCCAACACTCCAAGGTACGTTTAAAGGTCAAGAACTCATCTATAAACGTGTGGTCATATACCTTGAATCCATAATCCAATTCAAGGTGAGTTAGTATCAAGTCAAAGTGAAGTTAGAGTCAAGTCAAGTAAAGTTAAGAAGTAAGCCCAAGCAAGTCCTCAAAGCTTTTCAAGAGTCGTTATTGAACGTTTTAACTTCGTTTCAAGTTTCAAGTCAAGCAAGAGTATAGAGTTTCAAGCTAAGTAAAGAGTCTCGAGTTTCAAGTTAAGTCAAGAGCATAAAGTTGAGTCCATTTCTCAAAAGCTATTAGGGAACTAAGTATTCCCAAAGAGGTTTGTAAATGTTAAAACATTTGAGTAAGAGGGGAACCATGTTTTCCAAAAGAGCCTTTGGGCTAAGTTTTGAGTAATTATCTCAATTAAAGAAAGATGTGTTTAAAAGACACTTATGTGCCAAAGTATTTTTGGGAGTAGTATTGAGCACCGAATTGGGGACACGGGTTCATATTAACTCAACTCTCCATAAGAACCATGCGCCAACATGGGACTTGGCGTATCATTCTTTTTAGATGATCACGTAAGATTAAGCTAGTGGATCCACTAAGCAAAAAAAGTAAGGTCCTATATCACGGCAAGGTATAGGATGGTCCTTGGGCAACGTGAGGTAAAATGTTGTACCACCACTAGGGCTCATAGTGGTGGTTGTCGGTTAAAGAATCTCCCACTAAAGTTATATTACTTTTATATAAATAAAGTTGAGTTGTTATTACTTTAATCATTAACGAACTAAGTTGTTTGCAATGTTTTAAAAACTTTATATATCGCATGTGTCTTATCGCCTTATATATATTGAGTTCAGTTGTTCTTGAGTCGTCAGGGCCAAGGTAAGTGTTCTCTGGTATTCCTTTCAAGATTTAGTTGTGGTTTAGCTTTCCAGCTCACATACTCGTACATTCCATGTACTGATGCCAGTTGGCCTGCATCTTATGATGATGCAGACACAGGTACCCAAGATCAGCATCCAGCTCATCGTTGATCCAGCTGAACACTCCAGAGTTAGTGGTGAGCCTCATTGCATTTCGGAGGACTCAATTATTTTGTGTTCTTAGTTTTGTTTTATTAGGATGTTGTGGGGCCTATCCCAACGTCCATCTCAGTCTTTTAGAGGCTTCATAGACAGTTAGTCAGTTAGTTTTGAGTCTCTCATCTATGTATATATGTAAATATTCTATTTTGAGATTCGAGTTGCCTTTTTGGCCAGATTTTATAAGTTAAGCTATTTTGTAACCTTGCATTTGCATTGAGTTATTCTATTGAGTTAGGTTTTCGCTGAGTTAAGAAAGTCAGGCCAAGGGTTCGCTTGGGCCAGGAATGGTCTACGAGTGCCAGTCCCACCCAGGGTGTAGGCTCGGAGTGTGACAACCTTGGTATCAGAGCACAGAGTTCAAGAATCCTAGGGAGTCTATGAAGCCGTGTCTGTAGAGTCCTCGTTATCGGTGTGAAGCGTTCCACATCTATAATTGGGAGGCTACAACATTTAGGAAAATTTCTCATTTCTTGCACACTCAACTCGTGCGTTAGAGTTTATCTCTAAAGAGTTTCTTATAATTCATGATTACGCGTATTTCAGATAGTCATGCCTCCACGAAGAGTTGGCAGAGGATGTCTTCCTAGACGTTATGCGGATGAGCAAGAGTTACCTTATGCCCCGAGAGTGCAAAATCAAGAGGAAGTTTCTAATGCCGAGTTCAGAGAGGCAATTAGAATTCTAAGTCAAGTTATAACTAATCAGATTGGTCAGCAAATGGGAGCTCGACATGAAGGAGCTGACACTTCTAGGATTTGTGAGTTCTTGGGGATGAATCCTCCGAGTTTCATGGGTTCGAGTAGTACTGAGGATCCAGAGAACTTCATTAAGGAGTTGAAGAAGATTTTTGATGTGATGCACGTGGCAGATACTGAGCGGGTTGAACTAGTTGTGTATCAATTGAAGGATGTTGCTAGAACTTGGTTCGACCAGTGGAAAGAGGGCAGAGCTGAGAATGCACCACCTGCGAGTTGGGCCAATTTTGAGGAAGTTTTCTTGGGGCATTTCTTTCCTAGAGAATTGAGAGAGGCCAAGGTACGTGAGTTTCTCATACTTAAGTAAGAGTCTTTGAGTGTTCAAGAGTACAGTCTGAAGTTCACACAACTATCCCGCTATGCTCCGGAGATGGTGGCGGACATGAGAAATAGAATGAGCTTGTTTGTTGCTGGGTTGTCTTGGTTGTCAAGTAAGGAAGGTAGGGCTGCAATGCTTATCGGGGACATGGACATATCCAGGTTAATGGTCTATGTACAGCAGGTTGAGGAAGAGAAGTTGAGAGACAGGGAAAAGTTCAGAAGTAAGATAGCCAAGACCGGCAATGAGTCCGGGCAGCAGAAAGGTAATTCAAACCGTTCCTCCTTTCAGCAAAGGAAAAAGGGACCTACTCCATCATCTGCTAGAGCACCTGCACCCCGATACAGAGGGGAATTTAATGGCCAGAATTCGAAGGACTTCAAGGTTAGACCAGCACAGTCCTCAGGTAGTGTGGCACAAGTAGGCAGTTTGTTTCCTACATGTGCTAGGTGCGGTAGAACCCACCCGGGTAAATGTCGTGATGGCCAGACAGGTTGCTTTAAGTGTGGACAAGAGGGTCACTTCGTGAAGGAGTGCCCTAAGAATAAGCAAGGTAGTGGAAATTTGGGCAGTAGGGCCCAATCTTCTTCAGTTGCTCCCCCAGACAGAACGGCACCTAGAGGAGCCACTTCTAGTACCGACGGAGGAGCAAACCGCCTTTATGCAATCACCAATCGCCGCGAGCAAGAGAACTCTCCTAATGTTGTCACTGGTATGATCAAAGTCTTTGCTTTTGATGTGTATGCTTTGCTAGACCCAGGAGCAAGTTTATCTTTTGTAACTCCTTATGTTGCAAATAAGTTTGATGTTCTTCCTGAAAGACTTTATGAACCTTTTTGTGTTTCTACACCCGTTGGGAAGCCTATTCTAGCAAAAAGAGTTTATCGTGATTGTCTTGTTTCTATCAATCACAAGACCACCATGGCTGATTTGGTTGAGTTAGACATGGTAGATTTTGATGTCATTTTAGGTATGGATTGGCTTCATGCCTGTTATGCATCATTAGATTGTAGAACCCGAGTAGTCAAGTTTCAGTTTCTGAGTGAGCCAGTCATAGAGTGGAGTAGCAGTTCGGCAGTGCCTAAGGGTCGTTTCATTTCGTACCTTAGGGCAAGAAAGTTAGTTTCAAAGGGTTGCATCTATCACTTAGTCCGAGTTAATGACTCTAGTGTTGAGATACCTCATTTTCAGTCAGTTCCTATAGTAAGAGAGTTTCCCGAAGTGTTTCTTGATGATCTACCCGAAATTCCTCCTGAGAGAGAAATAGATTTCAGCATAGATCTCATTACAGATGCTCGTCCTATCTTTATTCCACCTTATAGAATAGCACCAGCCGAGTTGAAAAAGTTGAAAGAGCAGTTGAAAGATCTCCTAGAAAAGGGTTTCATTTGACCGAGTGTCTCACCTTGGGGTGCTCCGGTCTTGGTTGTGAGAAAGAAAGATGGTTCCCTTAGAATGTGTATAGACTACCGCCAGTTGAACAAGGTTACCATCAAGAACAAGTACCCTCTTCCGAGGATTGATGATCTTTTCGATCAGCTTCAGGGTGCCACCTGTTTTTCAAAGATCGACCTCAGATCAAGCTATCATCAGTTAAGAGTATAGGAATGTGATATTCCAAAGATAGCTTTCAGGACCAGGTACGGTCATTATGAGTTTTTAGTCATGTCTTTTGGTTTGACCAATGCACCGGCAACTTTCATGGACTTGATGAATCGAGTCATCAAACCTTATTTAGATACATTTGTTATCGTCTTCATTGATGACATACTAGTCTATTCGAGGAATGAAGAAGATCATGCTAGTCATCTCAGAACAGTTCTTCAGATTTTGAAAGACAAGGAGTTGATTGCCAAGTTCTCTAAGTGTGAGTTTTGGCTCAAGTCTGTGGCGTTCCTAGGCCACATTGTGTCCGATGATGGAATTAAAGTTGATACTCGGAAAATTGAGACAGTGCAGAATTGGCCTAGACCTACATCTTCAACTGAAATTAGGAGTTTCTTGGGTTTAGCTGGCTATTATAGAAGGTTTGTTGAGGGGTTCTAGTCTATTGCATCTCCTTTGACCAAGTTGACTCAGAAGGCAGTGAAATTTCAATGGTTTGAAGCTTGTGAGAAAAGCTTTCAGGAATTGAAAAAGAGATTGATTACAGCTCCAGTTTTAACGTTACCAAAAGGTACTCAAGGTTATGTGGTGTATTGTGATGCATCTAGAATTGGTTTGGGTTGTGTCTTAATGTAGAATGGCAAGGTTATAGCTTATGCCTCCAGAAAGTTGAAGATTCATGAGAAGAACTACCCAACTCATGACTTAGAGTTGGCTGTTGTAGTATTTGCTTTGAAGATATGGCGTCATTACTTGTATGGTGTGTATGTCGACAAATTCACTGATCACAAGAGCCTTCAATATGTGCTTACTCAGAAAGAGCTTAATCTCAGACAAAAAAGGTGGTTAGAACTACTCAAGGACTATAACCTGAGTATTATTTACCACACAAGTAAGGCTAATGTTGTTGTTGATTCTTTGAGCAGGTTGTCTATGGGTAGCACCGCCCATATTGAAGAAGAAAGGAGAGAGTTAGCAAAATATGTACACAGACTGGCATGCCTAGGAGTCAGATTTACAGATTCCGCAGAAGGAGGAATAACGGTAGCGAATGGGGCCAAGTCATCACTAGTTTCAGAAGTGAAAGAGAAACAAGATCAAGATCCCATTTTGCTTGAGTTGAAGGCAAATGTTCAAAAGCAAAGAGTATTAGCTTTTGAACAAGGGGGAGATGGTGTTTTGAGGTATCAAGGTAGATTGTGCGTACCTATGATAGATGGACTCCAAGAAAGGATTATGGAGGAAGCTCATAGCTCCAGATATTCCATTCATCCGGGTTCCACGAAGATGTATCGTGACTTGAGAGAGGTTTATTGGTGGAATGGCATGAAGAAGGGCATTGCAGAGTTTGTTGCTAAGTGTCCAAATTGCCAACAAGTGAAAGTTGAACACCAAAGGCCCGTTGGTTTGGCTCAGAGAATAGAACTTCCAGAATGGAAGTGGGAGATGATCAATATGGATTTCATCACAGGGTTGCCAAGGTCTTGCAGACAGCATGATTCTATCTGGGTAATTGTCGACAAAATGACAAAGTCAGCTCATTTTCTACCGGTAAAGACTACCGATACAACAGAAGATTATGCCAAGTTGTATATTCAAGAGATAGTGAGACTTCATAGAGTGTCAATCTCCATTATTCCATATAGAGGTGCACACTTTACTGCACAGTTCTGGAAATCTTTTCAGAAAGGCTTGGGTTCGAAGGTGAACTTAAGTACATCCTTTCATCCTCAGACTGATGGGCAAGCAGAGCGTACTATTCAAACTTTAGAAGATTTGTTGAGGGCTTGTGTGATCGATTTCAAAGGTAATTGGGATGATCACCTACCTCTCATTGAGTTTGCCTACAACAACAGTTATCACTCAAGCATCCAGATGGCTCCATATGAAGCTCTTTATGGGAAAAGATGTAGATCTTCTATTGGATGGTTTGAAGTTGGTGAAGCAGGATTGATAGGACCAGACTTAGTACACCAAGCAATGGAGAAGGTGAAAGTTGTAACATCCGACAATTTGAAATAGCTTTGAAGAGGCTTAGGATTGGAAATTTTCTTTTTGGAAAGAATTTTAAAGTTTTGGAAATTTGGCTAAGTATGGAAAAGGTGAGTTTTTGGCCAACTTTGATCAGTCGTAACTTCTAGCTCATGATGAGTTAGAAGTTTTTTCCAGTTATGGTTGCATAGCCCTCGGAACGATCTTTCCAACGCCACCGAGTTTGCTCAATTCCGAGTCCGTATGAGCGAGTTATGACCTTTGAAAGTTGGGCAGTTGACAAGGAAATCCGTCCGGGAATCATTAAGGGCATTTTGGTCTTTTCCCTAGCCTTTTATTTTGGTTTTATAAATGTGTTAGGCTGATCATTTTGATCAGTTTTACCATTTTAAAAGAAGTGAGAGTGAGGGTTTTGAGAGAAGAAGAAGAGAAGAAGAAGAGAAGAAGAGAAGAAGAGAAGAAGAGGAGATCAAGCAAGGAGATCATCGTGGATTTTCGTCGGGGGTGATCCCTACCAAGGTATGTGAGCTTTTAGTGTTGGGTGATCCTTTCCCCCACATGCCAAACTCGTTTATTTTCGAGAAAAGATGGATTGTGTTTGTTGAAGTTGTGAGTTGTTGTGGTTGAAGTTGTTAGAGTTGTTAAAGTTGTTAGTTGTTGAAATTATTGTTGGTATTGTTGTTGGTTGTGATGTTGAGATTCTTGATGATTTGGGACTTGTTTCCGGTTGGGGTTTTGAGTTGAAATCTATTGAATGTTGAGGGATTTCATGTTTCTAAGTGATTGGGGCTGGAACCCTTGAAGTTAGAGAGTTTAGGGTTGGAAAAATGAAGGAGAAAAGTCGGGCTTCTTACATGAAACAAGTCCGTGTCGCGGACTTGTTCCCTCTGTGAACAAAATCTGCTCCGCGTCGCGGACAGGACGCGGACTTCACTGTTTTCAGAATTTATTCTCAAAAAATTTCTTAAGTTTGGTTGTTCCAAATCATTCCTAAATCATTCCTAAACATCATGAGGTCCTTCCAAACACCAATCAAGTCCTTGAATCCATAATTCAATTCAAGTGAAGTTAGTTTCCGATTCAAGTGAAGTCAAGCTTAGAAATTAAGTAAGTCCAAGCAAGTCTTTAAAGCTTTTCAAGAGTCTTCATTGAACGTTTTAACTTTATTCTAAGGCTCAAGTTCCAAGTTAAGTATAGAGTTTCAAGTCAAGCAAAGAGTATAGAGTTTCAAGCTAAGTAAAGAGTTTCAAGTTTCAAGTTGAGTTAAGAGTTTCAAGTCAAGTCAAAGTAAAGAGTTCAAGTAAAGTAAGGAGTAAGGAGTCGATTCCATTTCTCCAAAGTTATTAGGGAACTATGTACTTCCCAAAGAAGTTCTAAATGTTTTTACATTTAAGTAAGAAAGGAGCCATGTTCTCCAAAGAGCCTTCGGGCTAGTTTTTGAGTAATTATCTCATATCAGCAGGAATAATTATGTTTTAAAAACATAAGAGCCAGTACATTTTTTGGGAGTAGTATCGAGCACCGAGTTGGGGGAGCGTTCAAAGAACCCACAGCCCCCATAGAACCATGGTAGCCACCATGGGTAGAAAAGGATCATGCTTTTTAGATGAACCCTTTTCAGATTAGACTAGTGGATCCATTAGGCAGTTCAGGTCTTATACTTTTGGCCGGGTATAAGATGCTCTGGCAGCGTGAGGTCGATCGCTGTATCATCACTATTGCTCTTATGTGATGGTTGTCGGTTAGAGAAACTCCCACAGCAGTTATTGTATTTTCATACTCAGAGATTATTGTATTTTTATATACATCAGTTCATTGTATTTCTATATACATTTCAGGCTTATTGTATCTTTGTATACACACAGAGTTTATAACATGTTTTAAACAGTCTTTCTTTATATCGCACTTGTTTTAAATTGCCTTATATAGAAAGAATGTCAGTCAGGTTGAGTTGAGTTGAGCCAGGTAAGCTATTCAGTTTCTCCCAGGTTTCCTTCTAGCCGTTGTTGCTTAGCTTTCCAGCTTGCATACTCGTACATTCCATGTACTGATGCCAGTTGGCCTGCATCGTTTCATGATGCAGATCCAGGTATCCCAGATCAGCAGCCTGTGCGTCGTTGATCCAGCTGAGCACTCCAGAGTCAGCGGTGAGCCTCCTTGCTTTCCGGAGGACTCTATTACTTCGTGTTCTTAGTGTTGTCTTATTAGGATGTTGCGGGGTCTGTCCCAACATCCATCTCAGTAATTTAGAGGCTTCATAGATAGACAGATAGACAGTCAGTCAGCTAGTTTTGAGTCTCTTATCTATGTATATATGTAAATATTCTAGTTTGAGATTCGAGTTGCCTTTATGGCCATATTTTATAAGTTAAGTTGTTTTGTAATATTGCATTGCATTGAGTTATTCTGTTGAGGTTTCCGCTGAGTTAAGAAAGCCAGGCCAAGGGTTCGCTTGGGGCCAGAAATGGTCTCCGGGTGCCGGTCCCGCCCAGGGTGTAGGCTCGGGGCGTGACAAAAGTGATTCAAGAGAGGTTGAAAACGGCACAGAGTCGTCAAAAATCCTACACTGATGTTAGGAGAAGGGCGTTAGAGTTTGAAGTAGACAATTGGGCATATTTAAAATTTTCACCCATGAAAGGGGTTATGAGGTTTGGTAAGAAGGGGAAACTTAGTCCTTGGTATATTGGACCTTACCGCATAGCCAAGAGAATTGGCAATGTTGCTTATGAGTTGGAGTTACCGCAAGAACTAGTAGCGGTTCATCCGGTATTTCATATCTCTATGTTAAAGAAGTGCATAGGCGATCCTTCATTGATCATGCCGACTGAAAGTATTAGGATCAAGGATAACTTATCTTATGAGGAGATTCCTGTTCAGATTTTAGAGCGCCAAGTTCGTAGATTAAAAACGAAAGATGTAGCATCAGTCAAGGTCCTTCGGAGGAACCAGCTTGTTGAGGAAGCTACTTGGGAAGCCGAAGAGGATATGAAGAAGAGATATCCATATCTCTTTGAATCCGGAGAAAATGCAGATTAAGGTATTAATTTCCTTCTTAGTGCTCTTTAAATTGTAGTGAGCATGTCGTTATTGTTGTTGTTGTTTGCATGATTGCTTGTTGGGAGTTTGAGTTTGATGTTACACCCTTAGCCTTGGTAAGAGTAACCTCATTCGAGGACGAATGTTCCCAAGGGGGAGATATTGTAACATCCGTCAATTTGAAATAACTATGAAAAAACTTGAAATTGGAAATAGTCATTTTTTGGGAAAATTCAAAATCTAGAAATTTGGGTAAGTGTGGGAAATCAGTGAGTTTTGGACGACTTTGAGCAGTCATAACTCTTAACTCATGATGAGTTAGGAGTATTTCCAGTTATGATTGTGAAGCTTGTGGAATGATCTTTCCAACGTCACCGAGTTTGCTCGATTCCGAGTTCGTATGAACGAGTTATGTCCTTTCAAAGTTGGGCAATTGGCAGGGAATCCGTCCGGAAATTTTAAGGGCATTTTGGTCTTTTCCCTAGCTATTTCTTTTGGGGTTATATTGTGGTGTTAGGCTAATTTTTGGATCATTTTGCCCCATTTTAAAAGAGTGAGAGTAAGGGTTTGAGGGTGAAGAGGAGAAGAAGAGGAGAAAGAGAAGATCAAGCAAGATTTCGTCTAGATCATTGTGGATATCGTCGGGGGTGATCCCTATCAAGGTATGTGAGTCCATAGTGATGGGTTGGTTCTTTTCCCCACACGCCAAACTCATTTTTATTATTGAGAAAAGATTGGTTGTGTTGTTGAAGTTGTTGGTTGTGTTGTTGATGTTGTTGATTGTGTTGTTGAAGTCCCTTGTTGATTTGGGCATGTTTTCGGTTGTGTTTTGGGTTGAAATCTATTGTATGTTGAGGGATTTATGATTCTAAATGTTTGGTGTTGGAAACCTTGGAGTTTAGAAGGTTCAGAGTTGGAGAAAGGAAGGAGAAAAGTCGAAGTTGTCAAGGAAAAGGGGTGGCGCGTCGCGCCTTGCAGAGCGCCCCAAGAAGTGTTCTGAACTTCACCCCTTGGGGCGCCACGCCCTACAGAGCGCCTCAGCTGGCCTTCTAAGCTTCAAGGGCTGGCGCTCCGCACCTTGCAGAGCGCCAAGGACGCCAAGGACGCCAAGTTCCCCCATTCTTTTCACACTTTCTCATGCATGTTCCTTGGTATTGTAATTGTTAGTCCTTTAATTTTAGCTTTAAAGTCCATGAAATATTGAATAATTCTTTTGTCTTTCAAGCAAATATTATATCAAGAAAATTTAAGTGTAAAAATATAAGTATACATTTTATAAACATGATAAATAATAATAAAAAAACAAAAATACAAACCAATAGAAAATGGGAGTTGTATGGCCACATTAGATCAAAAGGCAAATCATTCTTTTATATTCATTTGAATTGATTTTCTCTTTTATTGCTTATGAAATAAATGTCTTTTCTTTTAAGTTTTTCAATACATTTCTATAATAACTCCTCATGTTCTTCATTTTTCATTTTTCATTCTTCATCTATTAGCAAAAAAAAAAGATAAGAGGTAAAATCATTTTTAAAAAATTAGTTCCATTTCGTCAACAACAATGATGAGATGAAAAAGGCAAGAGTATACAACTTTGAATTGCAGGAGAATGTTAGAATAATAATTCAAAGTTGGAATAGGAATCCTAAGTTGTTTAGGATTTGTTATTTTTGATATTTATTTAATTATGTCTAGTTAGGATTTGTTTGTCCAAGTTCATATAGGAATAGGGTTAATACCTCAGATGGTCACTCAACTATCCAGTCTTTCCTCAGAAAGTCACTCACATGGTGACTTTTTAGTGAAAATTAAAAGTTGAGTGACTTTCTGAGGCAAAAGTGGATAGTTGAGTGACCATCTGAGGTATTAACCCTATAGGAATATGATTTTTAGTCCTAGTTTAATTTGGTTTCTTACTTTTATAAATAGGGATGTTGCTAGTTATTTCAATATAGAGAAATATACAAAAAATACAAGAGTATATAAATAAAATATTTTCATCAATTCATAAGATTCCAAGTCTTTTACAGGCCAGGAAATCAAAAGTATTGCTTCTTATGTCTGAGTTGGACATAATAAAAGTTCAAAGGTGCTAGTTGAATTCCCTCATTTAACTAAAATGTATCGTTATTTATCCCCTTACTCTTCAGACAGTTGAACAATGCATAATTGAGCAATGATATAATCTGAACAAGGATATAGATAGGTACTGAAGTATAACTGAAAAACTAAACTGAATGCAATGACTAAGTACTAATCATGAAGATAACATGTTGAACTGTATACTGAAGTAACTGTTGAAAACCTGGTCAATGTACTAAGAGTCGACTATGGGAGCTACTATTAATCGACATAAACCACGTGAGCTAAACATGGAGTCCAATGTATACGCCCATCGAGAGGACTCAATATACCTTGCCAGGGGTATAGAGGCATGACTGTGGCGTGATCACTAAAATTGATGCCCAACTGGGGGACTTACAAACCTACGCAAGCACGTAGTTCTGGGACTTTTGAGGGTACACTGAACCTTAGTCCAAGTCGGTGCTAAGTCTACTCCCAATTGAATACTCATGAAACTAAAATGCACTAGATACTGAATAGCTCAAAACTCACATACTAACTGAGAATGCAACATTTATATACTGAGAATGCAACATTTATATAATGAGAATATAACATTCAAAATCTGGAGCATGAATTTCTGTCTGGTAGGCCTAGCAAGTATAATTCACGAACTAGGATAAATTTACACAAGCTAGGGTTCTAAGTGCTATGCATGTATTATACTAAAATTATCAAGAAACAAGTTATTTAGATCAAAGGAACCATAATCACAATAAATCTTGAAAATCTAGAAACCCTAGGTCTGAAAAGTTTATGAGAATCTGAAGAACTAACTGAATTCTAGGGGCCTAATGGGTGAAAGGAACCCACTAGTGAAATCCCACATACCTGGTGACGAAATCTACGGAGAAATCCTTTGGATTTCGAGGATAAACTTCGAAGAACACTTCTGCTTGTTCCTGGGAGAAACTAGCGACTTTTCCTCTTATTTTTGCTCTAAGTTGGGTGATTTTTGGAGAATGAGGGTTGTGGGTATTGTCTCACTAGATTATTAGGCTTAAATTGAGTAAAACAACGTAGTTTAGGCATCAAACGATGTAGTTTAAGTGCCCAGTGCATAGGGAAAAGGACCAAAATGACCGTGACTTAAAAGTTGACGAATGCCCTTCACGGTGGGACTTATGGGCCGTCATTAGAACCACTGCTCGTCAACTGGGTCATGGTTGTGGCCCTGCCAATAGGGCTCTACTGAAACAAGCGTAACTTTTTACTTCAAGCTTGGATTTTAGGAAAATCAGTGGTGTTGGAAATAGGACTCAATTATCTTTAATTTGATAGGTCATGGGCTACCTAATTCATTTTTTACTAAACGATATGACTGTTTGAAGTTGATCTAAAAGCCCTTTCTTTCCAAATAATTGCCGACCCTCACCAACGGCCAGACCTACGATTGGTAGGTCCAACCAAGGACCGTACTGATCGGCTGTGGGTGGGATCAGATACCCCTCAATTTTGGACCCCAATGGCAGGACCCCACTTATGGACCATCGTCCCACCTACGGATTGTGGGTGGTGTCGTCTATGCTGACACCATGCATGCCTGTGAACAAACTGAAATTTCTCATCTCCTTGGACCCGAGGTGTTACAACAAAAGTAGAGGTTGTCTTAGTGTTTGAGTTAGGATTTTAGGAGAAATGAAGAGTAATATCCATATATTCAATTCATTAAAACCGGATGCATGAAGGGCCATTCGTCTATGCATTTCATCAGCTTCAACGAAATGCAAAATGACCTTTCCTGTTGGATATGTGGCCATTTTCAAGCATTGGAATTACTTATATGATAAATTCAATTTTTTGTCATGAAGGGCAATGTTCTGTGAATCTGTGTTGTAATTAAGAGGTTACACTAAGCCCCTCACACTATTTTTTCAAGGATTAGTATTACATTATCCAAGAACCTTTACTTGAGCTATAGTAATACTCCCTCGTCCAAATTTATGTGATGTAGTTTGACTTGACATGGAGTTTAAAAAGAAAGACTTTTGAAACTTATGCTATAAGATAAATCATAAATGTTTGTGTGGATATAATCATTTTATTAAGGATAAAATGAGCATTTTAAAGTTGAATTTTACTAAATATAGATTTTTTGAGACTGACTAAAAAGGAAATTGGGCATACCATATGAGAAGTCTTTTACAGTTTGGTTCTATCATGGAGGAAATGAATATTTGTGCAGATTAATACAAATGTAGAACTATAAAAAATAGGGAAAAGGTAGACGTACCCCTAGCCTATGACCGAAATCTCAGAGACTACCTTAACTAAACTAAGGTCCTATTACCCCCGTGAATCCATTTTTTTGTAATTTTGTGCACCTTTTTGGCTTACGTGGCATTCAAATAACTCCCACGCGCCTCAATTGCATGGAGTCACGGAGTGTGCCACGTAAGACAAAAGGTGTACAAAATTACAAAAAAATAAAAATTCAGAGGGATAATAGGACCTTAGTTTAGTTAAGGTGTGTCTCTGAAATTTCGATCATAGTCTTGGGGGTGCTTATGCCTTACGAGAAATATAGTTTCAGTTTTTAGAGAAGAATAATACACAGATGTAGGACTTACCACTGGCGGATACGGTACATAAGCAGTGGTTTAACAACTTTTGCATCAGAGTTTACACTAAGCAGAGACAGTAACAGGGCAGCTCTCCTTTGGCGTATCAGCTGAAATATGTGATGAACATATAACCGTATGCCAATAGAGAGTAGCCCTATCACTGATTTGCTTATAAATTCAAGATTATTATTATTATTATCACTCACCGACTATTCTTTCTCATTTTTCTGCTTCTTGGTTCATAACAACAGAGACCTTTCAACCTTTTATAGAGCATTCCTTCTTAGTTTACGAGATGGAATAAGCCAATTGAGAATTGGCATATCTTGCTATTTTTATGCCGTGTGGCCTATGGATTATTCTAGGGTCATAAAATGAGCATACTTTTCTTATCATTTACAATAACATTTCGTGAAAGCTCTTTTGAACAAATATTTTCATCAGATTCCCTGTATTGCCATGTGGCACGTGCATTGCTTAATGGTGGAGATTATGCCTATGAGTGTCACAAACAAACAAGTAATCATACGACAACTCACATGAATCATTAACAGAACTTGTGCTTTGTTTTTTCAAATAATTATTAATCAATAAGAAACCGCGTACAACATGACTCAACACACTTGTGAAATGCACGTGCCGAGTTTCTAGTTCTAAAAACTTATCAACTTTTTTATATTACTCCCTCTATTTCAATTTATGTGTCAAGCTTTTTTCTTTAATCTGCTAAAAAAAGTTGTTCTAGTTTTTTTCCTTAAAAGACATGAGTACATCGTAGTACTAAGTAAATAATAGGATAATGTCTTTTAATTGTGATGTAGGTACATCAGGTATTAGAACTTTTGGTGCGAGAGAAATCTGGCACTGGTGGAAGAAAATAAAATAATTAATTAGTAATTGTTTGTCTGTCGAAAAGAAATTTTATCAACTGTTAGTCCATGTTTTCTTATATAACATCCAGAACTGAACTTCATTTGATAAATGACAACACACTTAAGTAATATGAGAGAATATAACAATCTTGGTCTCTTCGAACTTTAATTATGTTAAACTCAGACAAAGGAAGCAGTAGAACCCTTGATTTACTGGAATTCGAAAAAACAAAAGGCCACATGAAAAGCAAAAAATTCGATAAACGTAACATAGAAATGAAAATTTGACAAAAAAAAAAGTAAAAGGAACAAGAAAATAAGGAATATGATGAAGGATATGCTGTTTAAATGTCCTTGAATCAAATGAGACACTTCAAAGGCATAAAAATCATGCAGCATCTCCTTTCAGTAGCTTTTTCTTAAGGGAATCTAACGAAAATATTTTTCCAGAGGAGTTGCTTTAGCGAAATAAAATTGTAAAAAGATAAAAAAGTTACCTCATTTTCTGACCCTAGAAAAAGCAATCCCATATATCATGTAAGAAGATATCTAAAGGTCACAGCTAGCATGAAAAGTCACAGGATATGCCGCTACTCTAGTGGTTTATACTAGAGTAGCATGGAAGACTCTGTTGCAAAAAAATGAGAAAGACGAGTTTGTGAATGACTAAGGGAAATAATGATAGGGCTACTCTCTATTGGCATGCAGTTCTTTACGTATAGTGATTCCACTTCACTTACTCTCTGTTAGTGTGGGGCATTTTAATATTATAAAAAATGTTGCATTGCCACATTGACCGTTGTCATTACTTCTTAGGACATACGTTTGTTGACTTTCATTTGCAGAACGTGGGGAGTAATGGCTGCTGGCCGTCGGTGGCACTTAGTGCTGCTTTACTCCATTTGGAGTTACTGTTTGTTATGTTACATTTCCAATTCTTGAAGTAGCTCTTAGCCGTTGGTGGCCTTTGTCATTACTTCTCCATTATTATTCCTTCATTATACCTTGTAATCTATGTAACTCCTAAGACCATTATCTTCACTATTTACTATACAATTTATCTTCCTATTCATTGCTAGGAAGACTTCTTCTAGTATAAATAGTGGTGGTTTTCATTTGGTTTGATACAACACACTAGGAAATATAGAGTGAAAAAGTTAGTCAAAAAAGAGAGTTCTTATTAGTTGAAGGGAGGTGTTCTTTTTGTGGAGCTTTGGACTCAACTCTTGTCCAGAGTTGTTGAGTTATATTTTTGTGATTAGGCGGTTGTATTCTGGAGGGGACAAGTCAAGAGGACTACTGCTGGACCGGTGAAAAACATTTGTTGCAATGGAATTGAATCTCCTTAAAGAAAGCAAGATATCCGCGTCTCAGCCTGAAGAGATTTATTTCTTCATTTTTATTTTCAATTGTAATCTTGTAATTTTATTATATTGTAAGTTTTTTTCTAACAACTTTAAGAAGATTCAAGCCCACTGAGCCCACCATTCTGAATCTCCTTAACAATTTTAAGGAGATTCAGAATGAATACAATTGAAAAAACCGTGGATGTCAAAATGGGAGACCTTAACAAGCCATTTCGGTTCAATGGTAACCATTTCAAAAGATGGAAGGGTAAAGTATTTTTCTACTTAAGTCTTCTCAATGTTTCTTATGTGTTAACTGAGAAGAATCCTAATAAAGTTGATGACACCTCCATGGATGATGATGAACTTATTTCTCATCATGAGAAAGTGGAAAAGTACGATGGTGAAGAGGCAAGGGGCTAAGATGCACTTTTACAAAAAGAAGAGAGCAACATCACAACGAAGGTAAATTTAATTACTTCAACTAATGCTACTCCTGAAACTCACAAAAATACTTCTTTGAAGCCTAAGAAGAAAAAATTCAAGAAAAATAATGGTGAAAATAACCAAGCACAAAATCAACAAGTTCAAGATAAGGGACCGTGCTTTGCTTGTGGCAAGAGTGGGCATATTGCTCGATTTCGCAGATTTCCGAAACGTGGTCCTAACCCTCAGGCAAACGTTACCGAAGAACCTTTTTTAGCGGTGATTACCGACATAAACATGGTTGAGAGTGTTGACGGATGGTGGGTTGATTCTGGTGCAAACCTTCATGTCTGTTATGACAAAGACTGGTTTAAAAAAAAATACTCATTTTGAGGAGCCCAAAATCATCATGCTTGGTGATTCTCACACAACTCAAGTGCTTGGAATGGGAGATGTCAAATTGTGTTTTACTTCTGGAATGGTATTAACTTTGAAAGATGTACTTTATACTCCTTCTATGAGGAAAAATCTGATGTCTAGTTTTCTTCTTAATAAAGCAGGCTTTAAACAGATTATTGAATCTGATCACTATGTAATAGTAAAGAAGGGTATTTTTGTGGAAAATGGGTATGCATGTGATGGGATGTTCAAACTGAATGTTGAAATGAATAAAGCTTCTACTTATGTTTACATGCTTTCTTCTACCAATTTTTGGCATGCTCGTTTGTGTCATATTAATGACGGTTATGTTGGAATCATGAGTAATTTAGGATTAATCACAATGGTTAAAAAGAATTTTGAAAAGTGTGAGGCTTGTAGTAAAGCCAAAATCACTAAAAGGCCTCATTTTCAAGTTGAAAGAAAAACTGGTATGTTAGAATTAGTTCATAGTGATATTTGTGAACTTGGTGGAATTTTAACTCGTGGAGGTAATAGATATTTTATCACTTTCATTGATGATTTTTCTAAGTTTACATATGTTACTTGATGAAAAATAAAAGTGATGCTTTTGAAAATTTCAAAACTTATCTCCATGAGGTTGAAAATCAGTTTGGAAGGAAAATTAAAAATATTAGAAGTGATAGAGGCCGTGAATATGAGTCAAATGAGTTTAATTCATTTGTTAGATCATTGGGAATAATTCATGAAACTACTCCTCCTTACTCTCTTTCATCTAATGGAGTAGCGGAAAAGAAAAATAGAACTTTGGTTGAATTGACTAATGACATGCTTATTGAGTCACATGCACCTTTAAATTTTTGGGGTGAAGCTATTTTAACTGCTTGTTATGTGTTGAATCGTGTGCCTCATAAAAAGTCTAAATTGACACCTTTTGAATTGTGGAAAGGTTACAAGCCAAGTTGGGGATATCTAAGAGTTTGGGGTTGTCTAGCCTTTGTGAGGCTAATGGATCCCAAGATTACAAAATTGGGTAAGAAAGTTACTACTTGTGCTTTTCTTGGTTATGCTTCAAATAGTACAGCCTATAGATTTTTTAATCTTGAAGATAATATTGTGATAGAATCGGGTGATGCTATTTTTCATGAAAAAAAAGTTTCCTTTTAATTCTAAAAATACTGGGGGTCAAAGGATAGAACAAAATATTTTGTCACTACCTAGTTCTTCTACTTCTACTTTAAAAAATAAAGAAATTGATGATTTTGAGTTAAGAAGAAGTAAAAGAACTAGAGTAGAAAAGATTTTGGTCCTGATTTTTATGTGTTCATTGTTGGAGATAACCCTCTCACTTTGAAAGAAACATTATATTCACATGATTCTATAGTTTGGAAAGAGGCTGTAAATGATGAAATGGAATCACTGATTTCTAATAAAACTTGGAAGTTAGTTGATTTACCACCAGGTTGTAAAACTATTGATTGCAAATGGGTCTTACGAAAAAAGTTGAAACCGGATGGATCTATCGATAAATATAAGGCTAGACTAGTTGCAAAAGGTTTTAAACAACTAGAAGGCCTAGAATTTTTTTATACTTTTTCACCGGC
The DNA here is from genome assembly GCF_900185275.1 of Solanum verrucosum. NCBI lineage: Eukaryota > Viridiplantae > Streptophyta > Magnoliopsida > Solanales > Solanaceae > Solanum > Solanum verrucosum. The sequence goes on from NW_026020155.1 coordinate 77,783, forward strand.
AACAAGAATTACATCCATAAGACTTTTAATTGCTATGGCTGCAATTTTTTATTTGCAAATTCATCAAATGGATGTAAAAATTGCTTTTTTAAATGGAGACCTAAATGAGGAAATTTATATGGAACAACCCAAGTCTTTTGTTGAAGCAGGCCAAGAAAGCAAAGTGTGTAAACTTACTAAATCCCTATATGGCTTGAAACAGGCACCAAAGCAATGACATGAAAAGTTTTATTCTTGCATGATTGAAAATGGTTTTAAAACAAATGAGTGTGATAAGTGTATACATATCATAAGTCTTGGTATAATTCACATGTGATTATTTGCTTATATGTTGATGATTTATTGATCTTTGGCTCTAACATGAATGTTATTGATGAAGCTAAAAATATTCTTAGAAGCCATTTTGATATGAAAGATCTTGGTGAGGCAAATTTTATTCTTGGAATAAAAATAACAAGAACATGTGATGGAATTTTCCTTGACCAGTCACATTATGTTGAGAAAATTTTGAAAAAGTATAACTTTCTTGATTGCAAGCATGTTGCTACTCCTTTTGATTCAAGTGTTCACTTATTTCCCGTTGAAAGTGAAAATGATGTAATAAATCAAAAGGACTATGCTAGCATAATCGAAAGTTTGAGATATGTGACTGATTGCACTAGGCCGATATTGAATATGCACTAGGAGTACTTGGCAGGTTTACAAGCAAGTCAGGTAATGAACATTGGCATGTTATAACAAGAATTATGAGATATTTAATTGGAACAAAAAATTGTGGTTTGTTCTATAAAAAATATCCTACTGTACTTGAAGGCTTTTGTGATGCAGATTGGAACACTTTATCAGGTGATTCCTGTTCTACCACTGGTTATGTCTTTACTTTAGATGGTGGTGCTATTTGTTGGAGATCAAAAAAGCAAACTATTATTGCTAACTCTACCATGGAAGCTGAACTAATTGCTTTAGCTTCAGCTAGTGAGGAAGCGAATTGGTTAAGAGATTCGTTATTTCAAATACCTTATTTTGAAAAACCAATTCCTCTTATTTTAATTCATTGTGATAGCACCACTGCGATTGGTAGAGTTCAAAACCATTATTACAACAGTAAATCCAAACCTATAAGGAGGAAACACAGTAATGTAATCGTATTTGACAAGTGGTACCATTAATGTTGATTATGTCAAATCTTGTGATAATCTTGCCCTGTTATTGTCTCTGCTTAATCCTACTCACACTTTGGCTCTCAATACCTCATGTTGTCTAGAAGGTGTTATTTTTCTAATTTTCTTAGACATTTACATTGTTTTTTTCTCCTACCTTTTGTGGTAAGGTAGGAACCCATCGATTGCCACATCGGCTCGGTCTCTCTCTCTCTCTCTCTTTGTTTTCTTCTTAACAAAAGCCGACTACATGAGCTATATTAGTTTGTGGTGTTGGGAAGTTTGATATGGACTCCTACCTTTTTCAATATATATATTGTATCATTCTTTTATATATACTAGTTTTTTTTTTTACCCTCCCCTAGGAGCTCCCACCCCTTTTGCTCCCTTGGTGACTCGAACTCGCAACCTTTGGGTTGAAAGTGAGGGGTGCTTACCATCCGAGCAACTCCCTCTCGTCATATATATATATACGTGCATTGCACGTTTGTACCCTATCATTATTATAATTATAAAATTTATATATTATATTTTACTCCCTTCGTTCTTATTTATACTAGTCTACGTACCCGCGCGTTGCACGGCTATATATGAATTTATGATTAATTTAATTTCATGAAACATCAAATAGTTGAAATAATTTTACATATTTGTCCTTTATTATTTTTATGTTGTATTGATATATTAATATATTTTTCATATTAGCAATTTATTAGTTAAAAATATTTCACATGAAATGTAAAATATCATAAGAATAAATGACATGTTAGTATATTTTGCATATATTTTTTTTCAAATCCAAAAGATTTAACCTATTCTTTATATTCTTAAATTTGTGTCAAACGATAATAGAAAAATAATTTAAAATAGAGTCAATATAAAATAATGGCATAATAATAGTACATGATATATACATTTTTTATTAATCATTGAAAATAATTAATTACAAATAGTGAATAAGTTACTTTTAAACTTTCGAAAAAGAAAATAATAATTTAATTTTTTATCAATGATTAGATGTCAAGGAACTTATCAATTTTTATAGTATATTTTGCATATATTTTTTTTCAAATCCAAAAGATTTAAAATATTCTTTACATTCTTAAACTTGTGTCAAACGATAATAGAAAAGTAATTTAAAATAGAGTCAATATAAAATAGTGTCATAATAATAGTACATGATATATACATTTTTTATTAATCATTGAAAATAATTAATTACAAATAGTGAATAAGTTACTTTTAAACTTTCGAAAAGAAAATAATAATTTAATTTTTTATCAATGATTAGATGTAGAGGAACTTATCAATTTTTCTAGTATTCTATTATAGTAATTACTGCGTAATTTTCTTTTATGACTATTATAAAATTTATCATAATTTTTAGTATTATTATTTTAATACAACGTGTAAAAGTTATTTATTATTTTCTTCGAATTGTTATTTTTGTTTAATCATAAAAAATAATACTTACAACAATTTCTGATTTTATTAACTTAAATATATTTTAATACAACGTGTAATATTTACTTAATATTTTCTTCCCCGTGTTATTTTCTTTAATCATATATCAATAATACATACAACAATTTAATTTTATTAACATAAATACTTTAATTCTTCCAATGTTCTATTAATAATAATGATTGAAATTATTTATGATCACTATTAAAGTTTCTACATAATTGAGATAAAAATTGAGGTACGTACAAATAAAAATATTTTTGAACAAACAAAATAATTACATGCACTATTAGAGAGTACATTCTAGTTAAATAATTATCTTACAATTATGATAAAGTCGAAAAAGTGTCACTATCTTCAAAAACTATAAATATCAAATTCAAAATTTGAACTTTTAATTTGTCAGTCTCAATTATTTAAAAAATTACAAATAATTTTATAATTTTAAAATAACTAACTTATCATTTTAAAAATAATTTTATAATTCCTAATTAACAATTTAAAAATTTATATAAATTCTATATTTTTTTTAAATGTCTAAATTCCACGTTATAAAAAAGTAATCTTAATTTTGAGTTTGCTTTGATCTAATATTTTGAAATGCGTTACTATTTGTCTTGATCTCATATACAATGGTGCATATTCTCTTATTAATTAAATGGTAATTTCTAATTAAGTAAATGACCTATTATTTATTTCACTATTGACAAAATAATTTCAAATTATCTGATATCTTGTAATATAAGAAGTCTTTTTTGTACATTTAATTTTAGAATAGTTATATATTCTATAGGTTTGAAGGTCATTCTAAATTTCAAAGACAACCCATTTATTTTAAGTATACTAACAATTTTAAAAATTATATTTTAAATAAAATTTAACAGAACAAATGAACAAAATTTTGTTCATACTTTAATATTTTATCACTCACAAGTATATTACTAAAAAGATATAAGAAAGTGGAATAATATGCATAAATCATGATATTCTACATTTATCGATACATTATATTAATATTTCCATAGTACTTTAGATATTCAATTGCACATATTTAGAATTTTAAAAATGTGAATATATTACCAATAATACAACAATCAAAAACATGTTAGTGTAAATGATTGAATAAAAATTAACAGAAAATGAAAAAATAAATAAGTATTAGAATAAATTCACTAAAATTAAATTTTAAAAATAACGTACAATCTAAAAAAAATAATATTAATCACAGTAAAAATATCAAAGATTACAAATACAAATGTAAATAAAAAAACATATAAAACTCATTTGATTTAAAGAATTTAAGTACATAATATCACAAAAACAAATCAAATTGAATGAAATAAACTAAAAAGTCACAATAAGACATTATACTTATCAATATCAGTTTGATAAATAGTGTTCTTCTTTCTTGGACGTCCACTTTTTTATTTGCAAATATATTCAAATTTTCTTCGGCTAGCCATCAAATAATCAACCTATTCACCCCATAAAAAAATGAAGATAAGAAGAATGAAACTAATTTAATAAACAATATTACGCATTTGAAGAAGAATAGATTCATGGTTCAATTATTTGATTTAAAGAATTTATGTACAAAATATGACAAAAACAAATCAAATTGAATAAAATAAACTAAAACAAAACACAATAAGACATTATAGATCTAACAATATCATCATTTGCAGAGGATTTTCACTTTGATAAATATTGTTCTTCTTTTCTTTAACTTCTACTATTTTATTCGCAAATATATTCAAATTTTATTCGGCTAGCCATCAAATAATTTACCTATTCACTAAATAAAAAGATGAAGATAAAAAGAATAGAAATAATTTAACAGACAACATTACACATTTGAAGAAGAATACATCCATAATTCAATAATAAACACATGTTATTATAAATGACAGAATATCAAATTAACAGAAAATAATAAAATTAAAAAGTATTCGATTAGCTGCACTAAAATTAAATTAAAAATAACATACAATTACAAATAAAATTAATCAAATTTTAATTCATTCTCTAATATTTTATCACCCACAAATCTATTATTAAAATAAAAATCTATAAGAAAGTGAGGTAACATGCATAACTATGATAATAAATTATATTACACATTTATCAATATTATTATATTAATGATAATGATTCCATAACAACGATTTTTAAGTGCATATATTTAACATTTTAATAAATGTGAAGATACGACCAATAATTCAATAATATAAAAATATGTTAGTATAAATGATTGAATAGAAAAAAATTAAAAGAAAATGATAATATAAAAAGTATTAGACTTCACTTAAATTAAATAAAAAATAACACAATCATAAAAAAATACTAATCACAATAAAAATCATCAAAGATTACAAATGTAAATAAAAGAAGAACATAAAAAACTCATTCGACCTAAAGAATTTAAGTACAATATATGACAAACAAATCAAATTGAATGAGATGAACTAAAAAAAATTCACAAAAAGACATTATAGATCTAACAATATCATCATTTGCAGAAGATTTCTACTTGCATAAATATTGTTCTTCTTCTTGGACTTTCACTTTGTTATATGCAAGTATATTCAAACTTTTTTTCAACTAGCCGTCAAATAATCTACCTATTCGCTCCATAAAAAGATGAAGATAAGAAGAATGGAAATAATTCAACAAATAATACTACACATTTGAAGAAGAATAGATCAATTAATTTTGTTAATGACTTTATTTATGTATATATAGGAAATAGAGATAATGGATAGAGTAGTTTTAGGTAACCACTTTAAATTCAAATTCAAAAAGTAACTACTTTGCCATTTTTTAAAAAAATAGTTACGTGAGTTGGTTACTTATTTTGAAAAAAACACATTTAAAATAATTTTTTATTATTTTTTAAAAACTAAAGTATATCTTCATTTAACAGATTTTTTTAATGTGCGGGTAGTTTTGCTATTTATTTATTTAAAATGATTGATGCACGTTTTTTATTTTATTTTTTCTTTTCTACTTTTTTAAGTTATAAAGAATTTTTTTATTTTATTTTAAAAAAGAAATAATATATTCTTTAAGAGATCTATCAAAATGGCAGTGGTTTTTTTTTTCCTTTTTCAATTCACGTAAGTTTTACACTGCTATTAATTTAAATAAGTTTTGTAATGTTAAATAAGTTTTAAAATGTTAATTTAAGAAATACTTTAAGTTTATATTTTCTTTTTTTCAATTGTTATTTATTATTTAAAATATATTTAAAAAAGTTTTCATGAAAACTGATTAGCAATTTAAATACATTGTTATAAACATTATTATAATGTTATATTATTATTACTTTTATTACTACGATAATTATTTGTTATTATTGTTACTATTTAAAAATTTACCTTTTAAAAATAGTTGGTTATTCTTTTTTTATTTCTTTTGGTTTAATTTAAGATACATATTTAAAAGATTTTTAAATTATTTTTAAAATTTTAAAATTGTTGAATTTTTGTGGTGCTAACATCAGGCACTTTTTACTTTTCCTATTATATATAGATAGATACTACGATAATTATTTATTATTATTGTTACTATTTAAAAATTTACCTTTTAAAAATAGTTGGTTACTTTTTTTTATTTCTTTTGGTTTAATTTAAGATACATATTTAAAAGATTTTTAAATTATTTTTTAAATTTTAAAACTGTTGAATATTTGTGGTGCTGACATGTGGCATTTTTTACTTCTCCTATTATATATAGATAGATAGATTGTTTTTTTTTAATTTGTTTTTTCAATTGTTATTTATTATTTAAAATATATTTAAAAAAGTTTTCATGAAAACTGATTAGCAATTTAAATACATTGTTATAAACATTATTATATTATTATTACTTTTATTACTACGATAATTATTTATTATTATTGTTACTATTTAAAAATTTACCTTTTAAAAATAGTTGGTTACTCTTTTTTTATTTCGTTTGGTTTAATTTAAGATACATTTTAAAAAGATTTTAAATTATTTTTTAAATTTTAAAATTGTTGAATTTTGTGGTGCTGACATGTGGCACTTTTTACTTTTCCTATTATATATAGAATATATGTTACCATTTTTTATTTCAGTGCATTAAGAAATTAAGTAAGTTTACTATTCTACCCTTATTTATTTATTTATTTATTTTTGAAGTCAACTTTTCAATCAATGAATATGAATTAATTTATTTTGATTAATTAATTTGACAAATGAACATGAATTATTTACTTGATTTTTCTATATTTGGTCAAATATATATTTTCAAGGCTAATAACTCACAAGGGTAAAATAGGAAGAATATTGTAATTTATGTATTGATTTTATGAAATGACAAGTATTATAGACCAACTATTTATAAGAAGGATGACATATAAAAAGGAATCGAGGGAGTAAAAGTTTTGAGTTGTAAAATGGGAATATTAGCAACGCAGAAAACTTTAACTTCTCTAACTTAAAGTTTCTCCTCTTACAAAGTGTTACATTTTTATCCAACTTCATTACTATATGTTTTTTCTCTTTAGTACTGTTATTCCTCTATCATTTCACTAAAAATAAATTTTATATTATTCATATTTAAGTATTAGACTTTATAGCATTTATGTTACTTACATGAATTTTAATTTTATTGATAAAGCAAATTTACTTTAGAATTGAGAAATATTCTTCAATTTTAGAATGTATAAATATAATCATATATGTGCCAATGACCATTCAATTTAATTAGTGTTCTAATGAATGTCTACGTTATAGTGATATATTGTTAGTTCTGTCTTGATATATATATATATATATATATATATTTATTATTATTATTATTTTATTTTATTTTTTTAAATGCACGTATCATAATAATCATTTTGATATTTCAAGACAACTCTTCTAAGACAAATATTTAATATTTGTTTTTGTGTATTTATATTTAAGGAATGTTCAATTTTAGGAGGATATAAAAGTCCAACAATATATTTTAAGAATATTTTCGTCTATTTACATTTTACTTTTCATGCTGTGCATTGTTCACCTTGCCATTTTTCTTGTTTCTGATATTTTAACACATAATTGAATGTGAAGATGAGCAATTCAAATTATGTTTGCATCTTTTGTAATCCAATATGGTTGATATATGTTGTTAGTTTTTTGTTTGTGTATATGCGATTGAAAAGATAAGTAACTTCAGCTGATAATGTTTATCATTATATTAGTTGATAATAGTTTTTGTTTGTGTATATGATTGAAAAGACAAGCAACTTCAGTTGATAATATTTATTATTATATTAGTTAATAGTTTATTTAAGAAAATTATTTGTAAAAGTGTAAAATTGTTTTCTCATCATTTAGTAATCCAAGTAACTTGTTAGTGTTGATATCTTCTTTCGGTTCCTAGCTTCTTCCATAATCAAAGCCCAGAGAAGGAAGAAATAAGAACACTCTATTGAGCATGTTGTCAAAAATTCATAATAGAGTCCGATAATAGTGATTGAATTGATTATCTTCATGCATAAGGATTCTAGATTACCTAATAGAAAAGACTCAGTAATCCAAAAACATGTTAGAAGATTTGTAAAATAACAAATCAAATTATCCTTTACATCATATAAAAATTATCAACTTGCGAATTTTTTTTAAAAAAAATTAGTACCAATTTAGAGCTTATAGAATGCTCTAAATTTATATTACAAAGTGATAAAGTTAGTACAAGTAAATAAGTAGAAAAAAAATGGAAGCAAATAAACAAGGGACAAGGTTGCAAATTCCCCAGGATACTCATTTACTCTGTAAACAATCAATACTGGATTGTACATATTCATCTAATACGTATTTTGGCAGAATCAGGTGTACTAATGTAGATTATAAGTAGCGCTACATCAACCAGTGATTTTTAGGAGAAGAAACAATATCGGTAAAGGATAATGAAATGATATAATTTTTTGCAGATTATAAGGTGATAAAACGAATATCAAAAGGCTATAAAGGTAGAAGATAAATGAGCAAAAGTTAAAGATAAGAGAAGAAAAGGCGTAGTACATTGAACAAAATATAGATCACATTCATGCATGGAAGTTATTATTTACCTTTATTAAGATGCCTATTTTTAATAATGAAGGGAAAGGTGAACGTCTACCTTCTTCTAACTGAATATATATTTTTTTTTTATAAGAATGTGCATTTACATCTTTGTACAATTTTTTTTTTGAAGTAATATATATCTAGTTAAATGTTATTATAGTAAGTTAGTAACTCAACTTTATAAGGTTATTTTTGTAATCCAACATTTAACTTGAGAGATTATTATTATTATAGTTATATTATGTTGATATATAATATAGTAAATATGATTAGTAGTGGTATGATAGTATAATAATATGATATGATTATTCTTTAATATTTGATTAATTAGTTGGTTTGTGGCATTTAAAATAATACTAGTTTTGACGCACATTGTGTTGCACGTGAATATCAAACCATGTACCACACTATTTTTAAATATAACATGAATATTTTTTTTAAAAAAAAATTAGTCACTCCTAAAATCTCTTAGTTACATCTCTCAAGTATACTTTCTCCTCCCTTCTCTATATAGGGCATTACTTCGTTATTATTGTATTGTTGGTGTTCTTAATTACTATTATTATAATATCATATAAATAAATATTGTTATAAAATATAGAAGATATACTACATTTGATGTTTTTAGTTGGAGTATTAGATTAATTTAACATTCATTTTAGGGATTGTTCTAATTTCACTGACCTTTGAGATTATCAACATTTGTAAATCAATCTTGAAGTTTTAAGAAATTAAAGAAGAATAGAAAACATAATAAAACGTATTTTAAAAATGTGAGGAAATCCCTCCTTTTATAGTTAAAATGTGTAGTATTAGTATGTGCATATTGTTCCTCATAAAAATATAGAAGATATATTAAAGAAGGTGTTTTAAGAAGAAGAAGAAGAAGAATGAATATTTTAAAAAAAATTGAGGAAGCCCTTCTTTTTATAGCCAACAAAGGATAGTGTATGAAAAACTACTTATTGTGCCTTATTAAAAAGATGCCACAACCCTTTAGAAAACTCACAACCCTTTAGAAAGATCAAAACTCATCGGAAAAGTCATAACCCTTCAAAAAGTCACAACCCTTCAGAAAAATCACAACTCTTCCGAAAAGTCGCAACCCTATAGAAAAGTTGCAACCCTACACAAAAGTCACAACTCATCAGAAAAGTTATAACTCTTCGAAAATGTCACAACCCTTCAATGTGAAAAGGTGGCTGCCTTTAATATGATATAGTATAATACACATATATAAATATAATACAATATAAAATATAGAAGATATACTACATTTGTTGTTATAAGTTAGGTAGTATAGATAGATAAGAAAAAGATAGATATAGATTTATCTAATTTTAATTTGATATGAAATTTTAAAAAATAAAGAATACTTTTAATTTAAGGATCATATAAAAAATATATAACAATGTCTTTTAACTTTGTGGTCTTAAAGATGCACCCCCACTCCAAGAAAAAAGAACATTCTATATTAAATTGAATAAAAATAAAAGTACAGTAAATAAATTGGAAACGAAAGAGTACTTATTAAACGTAGTTTGGACTCTTCAAATAAGTTTTTGATCAAATACTTTTTCTCCAACAGTTTGGGACTTTTCGGATTCTGAACACCAAATTGTAGTTTGTGCAACGGAAAATCGTTGAACTTCTTGTCAAGTAGAAGTTGCTGCAAAAGTATATTTTATAGGTATGAATAAATGAGTACATATAAATTATCAAGATAGTCTTCTCGTTTGAAGTTGAGTTATTTCATTCTCCTTGTTGCATTAATTTTTGTTGATCTATCTAATTTACCCACAAAAAATATTGTAATTGCATATTTGAACAACTCTCACAATCTTCCATGTTTTAAGAAGAAGAATAGAAAACTTACGAAATTCGTAGTTTAAAAGTGTGATACCTCTATTTAAAGACAACAAAGGATAGTATGAAAATGTTCTTATCATGTCATTTTAGATAAGTCATAACCCTTCAGAAAAATCACAACTTTTCGGAAATGTCATAACTCATCAAAAAGTCACAACTCTATAAAAAAGTCACAATCCTTCGGAAAAGTCACTACCCATCAATGTGAAAAGGCGTATGCATTAAATATAATATAGCATAAATATATATGATATTAAATATGTAATATATACTAAAGTTCGTGTTTTAAGTTGAGGGTATTATAGTAATTTAACATTTATGTTAGGGAGTTCATGTTTTTAAGGTAGTATAAAAGATAGATAGATAGATAGATATAGATATGATACTGAATAATAAGAAATAGTGTCTCATATATTGAGATGGCGGGGAGTAATATGCAGAGGCGAATCTAGGATTTTTCGAACATGGGTGCACCAAGTAAAATGTATTGAAGTGAGAATTGATCCTAATCCTCAAGGTCAAAAGCTCAACATTTAACCATGTGGACCGTTTAGACTTTTTGTAGTACGGGTGCAAGAATATAATATTATACAAAATCTTAAAAAATATACATATAAAATATCTAATTTTACGAAGAGAGCACGGGTGCGATTGCCCTTTTTTTCTGCTCTAAATTCGCCACTGGTAATATGTTAGTGGTATGACCAATTGTAAAAATTCTAATCCACTCAATCCTCCATTGATGAATCTATGAAGAAGAAGAAGATATTATTTCTGTTTTCTCAAACCACACTTTACACGTGATTGTCCCTTATATACATACGTCACTCATTCTAGAATATTCTCACAACTAACTAATTCTCATTATTGACACCTAATCATTTTTACTAACTAATTACAGCTGAAAACAGTTATAACTAACTGCTACAGTGAATAACAGAAAAATGGACAATGGACTAAAATGTAAAATGTGCACATCTCAACACTCCCCCTCAAGCTGAAGGGTGGAGAATGTTTAACACTCCCAGCTTGCTTAATAAGTGCAGATGTTGAGCATGACCCAATCCTTTAGTCAATAGATCAACAAGTTGTTGTTGGGTGTGTATGTATGCAATTTGAACTAAGCCAACCTTCATTTTATCCCTAATGAAGTGGCAATCGATCTCAATGTGTTTAGTCCTTTCATGAAATATGGGGTTGGTTGTTAGTTGAATAGCAGATTTACTATCACTCAATACTGTGACAGGCATCTGAATAGGTATACCAAGTTCTTTGAATAATCCCACAAGCCAAGTCACCTCTGCCACAGCTGAAGCCATATTTTTATATTCAGCTTCAGCTGAACTTCTAGAAACAGTTTGCTGTTTTTTTTATTTCCATGATATTAAAGACTCTCCAAACTTCACTATATAACCAATAACAGACCTTCTTGTATTAGGGCATGCAGCCCAATCTGAGTCACACCAACATGTTAATGTTGTGGCAGGTTGAGCTTGTAACCAAATGCCTTGACCAACTGTTCCTTTTAGATATCTCACAATTCTGATAGCTGCTTCCCAATGTGACTTCTTGGGATGTTGCATGAATTGGCTAATTGTCTGGACTGCATAGCTAATATCAGGTCTTGTGATAGTGGCATACATCAATTTACCCACTAATCTCTGATAAGCTGAAATGTCTATTAAAACATCATCTCCCTGTAGCCCAGTAGCTTGATCAAACTCTATTGAAGTCAATCTAAGATTGGACTCCAATGGAGTAGTTACAGACTTTGCACCACTAAGCCCTGTATCAGATCACTACAACAAATTCGATTATCAGGCACAAATAATTTCGTCATTTATAAATCATATTTCATCACTAAAAATCTTTTGAGACGAAAAATAATTCGTCAATCAGTCGTCACTAAATGTGTGTCGCTAAAAGTGTACAAATACGATTTAGTGTTTCGTCGCTAAAAGTATTATTTAACTACAAAAAGAAAAATCGTTCCCAAATGCTTAAACATTTGTGACAAATTTATTTGTCATAAAAAGTATTTTTTTTTTGTGGTTAATAGTATGCTTTGTCACTAAAAAGGTTATTACTACCGATAAAATTATATCGTCACTAATTATTTTACTTCAATCAGTGATGACATCAATTGTCTCTAACGTTATATGTATTTTGTAGTTGAACAAAATCTAATTTCGTCACTAATGACTATTTTCTATTAAAAAATTATTTTGTTCTTAAATGTATTAATTAGAGATAAATTTATTATTATAAAAATATTAATGTTCATATTATCTCCCATCTCAATTTTTTTAAACCCTCCCCACGAGCAGGTCCCACATTATGTTTTCTTGGGGACTCGAACTCACAACCTTAAGGTTGGAAGTGAGGAGTGTTTACCATTTGATCAACTCTCTCTTGTCTCTCATTTTTATTTTTGTTTTAACTTTATTCACTTCTTTCAAATTTAACTTCTGTAGAAATAATATATTATATGACTATTTATACACATACACAAATGCATGAAACTTACCACCCACAATTCATTCAAATGTAGATTATATTTTAATTAAACTATATATTTTTTAAAATATCGTTAATATATTATGTACTATTCTGTCATTTTATTTATTTATTTTTATAAATTATTTAGTACAATTATAAATTTATATAAAACTAAACTTTTGATTTTGATAAAAGAAATTGAATAATCGGTTCAATTTGATCAGTAAATCAATTGTTTTGAGAAAAACATCGATACCCATAACTATAGTACTTCATCATAATATATTTGAAATCCTACTTGGTTCATTTCTTTCATTTGTGCTTTCATTTTTTTAATTTATTTCAATTTTCACACTGATGGAAAAAGTTAATAGAAATTAATGAAATATTTCACACCTTCGCAAAGTCTAAGTTTGCAAGTCGATGTTATCACTGTATAGTTGCTCTACGTACATATGTGGAATTACTATTAAATATGTACATATTTTTAGGCAGAAGCAAATAGATCGACTTAGGCTATGCAGTTTACCAATAACAAATCAATAGACACGCTCAAAAAGTAGCACAAAGACTTGAGAAATTATTTTTTCTACCGTCTTTATCGATGAAAGTGTATCAAATAAAAAATAAAAGTGTTAAACCAACAAATATTAACAATATAGTGGTAGACCCGTACGCCACTCACAGTACTTATAACCTGGATTGTATTTTTCAAATGATGCATTTTATAATTGCATAATTTAAGAAAATTGATGAATTGAACTTTTTCATTTTTACAAAATCGATCGAATTAGTTGGTTTTAATATTTTCCCTCGCCAATTAACAAATGGATTCTATCTATTTCTTATGAAGCACTTGTATTATTCTTTTTGTAAGTTGTCACTTGTAATTATGAACAATTGTAGCCAAAAAAAATGTATTTAGCTATGAATTTTTTTCGTAGCAAATAGTTGAATTATTCACTACAAATTTTAAATCGTCACTATTTAACACCTTACACATTTTGTGACAATTATTTTGTTGTCACTAAATCACAGATTGATTAGAGACAATAAAATCTTTGTCACCAATTATTTATATTATTAATAACGAAAATAAATGTCATAATTAAATCTAAATTTTTATAGCAAAAACTTATAATACTTAACTACGAACTCTAATCTGTCGATATTGTAACAACATTTTTTTTGTGTCCAAAAAATAATTTGTCATGAATTAGATACATTATTGGTGACGAAATAATGTGTCACTGATAACTTTAAATTCGTGACTAACACTACTTAACAAATGGCGCCAATTAATTTTTTGGTGGGAAATTTTAGTGGACAAAACTTTGCCACGGATTTTTATGTTTCGTCACTAAAAGTATGTGTCTCATATATTTAAGCACGAAAAGTAAATTTTGTCACTATAAGCGAACAATTAGTGACGAATTTGAGTCATAGCTAATAATTTTGTAGCTATATATCATATTTGTTGTAGTGGATATAAGCTCCAAAATATACTTCCTTTGGTTCAGAATTATCCCAGCCTTAGATCTCAAAATTTCAATCCCCAAAAAATATCTGAGTTGTCCCAAATCCTCAAGTTTAAACTACTGATGTAACACTTGTTTTGTCTCTTTGATCAATACCTCACTGTTCCCAGTAATAAGTAAGTCATCAACATAGATCAAAACAATTACCATCCCATCGGGCTTCTTTAAAGTGAATAAGGAGTAGTCGTGAGCACTTTGAATGAAACCGGCAGCTAATAAGGAAGAAGTGAGCTTAATATTCCACTGCCTAGAGGCCTGTTTAAGCCCATACAATGACTTAATGAGTTTGCAGACTTTGGTTGGACCTGGACTTCTGAACCCTTCAGGCATCTCCATGTAGACCTCTTCCTCTAAATCCCCTTGTAGAAAAGCATTATGCACATCCATTTGGTATAAACACCAATGCTTAGAAGCAGCTAAGACAATGACACATCTAACAGTGACCATCTTTGCAACATGAGAAAAAGTGTCATGGTAGTCTAGGCTCTCTTGTTGGCTATACCCCTTAGCCACTAGTCGTGCCTTGAATCCTTCCACTTCACCATTGGCCTGGTATTTTATTTTGTACACCCATTTTGATCCTACAGTATTCTTGCCTTGTGGTAAGTCAACTACTTGCCAAGTTTTATTTTCCTCAAGAGCTTGTATTTCTAGCTTCATGGCTTGAATCCATCTATCATCTTTAATAGCTTGTCTGAAAGTCTGAGGTTCAACTAAGGTAGAAAATTTTGCCAGATAGCTATGATAATGGGGAGAAACAGTATTGTATGAGAGATGATTGGCAAGAGGATACTTACTGCATGTACCCTTTCTAGGAGCTGTATAGTCTTTCATCCAAATGGGTTGTCTAGTGAGTCTGCTGGTTTTCCTGAGAGAAACAATAGGTACAGGGGAGTCATGGGGTTCTTCAACCAAAGGAACAATATGTGATGCAGAACTGGGCAAGTCATGAGAGTTTGTAGCTTGCGGAAGAACTTCCCCATTAGAAATATCACCAACATGAATAAAAGTAGCGGGAGTAGAGAGCTCATTAGGTAAAAACTCATCATAACAAGTAGGAGGTGATACACTTGTCTTATCTGCAAGAGAATGGGATGAAGCAAAAGGAAATGTGTGTTCTTGAAAAATGACATCTCTATGAACAAACAACTTCTGTGTATGTAGATTTAGCAATAAGTAGCCTTTCTGTGTGTTTGAGTACCCCATCAAGACAGCAGGGGTGGCTCTTTCGGAAAACTTGTCACCTTTGGAAATTACTGAAGCATAACCAAGACAACATATCACTCGCAAATGACTCAGGTTAGGAGGTTTGGAAAATAGCATTTCATAGGGACTTTTGCCATTGATAGCAGAAGAGGGTAGTCTGTTCATTAAATATACAGCAGCCTTAATGCAGAGACCCCAATATCTCAATGGCATAGAGGATTGAAATCTGATGGCCCTGGCAATATTCAAGATCTATCTATGCTTCATTTCAACAACACCATTCTGTTGTGGTGTATAAGGACAACTGCTCTGATGTGTAACTCCTAAGGTCATGAATAATTCCCTGCACTGAGAGTTAAAAAACTCTGTGCCATTGTTTGTCCTGACTGCTTTGATAGTGAGACCAAACTGAGTCTTAATCATATGAAAAACACTTTTAATGGCTACAATAGTTTCAGATTTAAGTTGAAGTAAATGAATCCAAGAGTATCTACTATGATCATCAACGATTGTTAGAAAATAGTATTTCTTGTCAAAGGTGGGAACCTTATAGGGTCCCCAAAGATCCATGTGCACAATGTCAAAAAACATAGATGATCTACACTCACTAATAGGAAATGGTAGTCTAGTCTGTTTAGCTAATGGGCAGACTGAACAATTATTAAGAGATTCTGTCACGCCCCGAGCCTACACCCTGGGCGGGACCGGCACTCGGAGACCATTGTTGGCCCCAAGCGAACCCTTGGCCTGGCTTTCTTAACTCGGCGGAAACCTACTCAACAGAATAACTCAAAGCAATGCAATATTGCAAAACAACTTAACTTATAAAATATAGCCATAAGGCAACCCGAATCTCAAAAATAGAATATTTACATATAAATATATAGATAAGAGACTCGAAACCAGCTGACTGACTGTCTGTTTGTCTATGAAGCCTCTAACATACTGAGATGGATGTTGGGACAGACCCCGCAACATCCTAAAAAGGACAAAACTAAGAACACAAATAATCGAGTCCTCCGGAAAGCAAGGAGGCTCACCACTGACTCTGGTGTGTTCAGCTGAATCAACGACGAGCAGGATGCTGATCCGGGGTACCTGAATCTGCATCATCAAACGATGCAGGCCAAAGGGCATCAGTACATGGAATGTACGAGTATGCAAGCGGGAAAGCCAAACACAACTTAAGCTTGAAAGGAATAACAAGAGAACACTTACCTCGGCTCTGTACGACTCATGACTAACTGAACTCAATATATATATAGCAATGAGACGCATGCAATATATAAAGCTTGTAAAACAGTATAAACAACTTAGCTTGTTAATGATAAAACAATAACAACTCAACTATACTTATATAAAAGTAATATAACTTATGTTGGAGGTTCTTTAACCGACAACCACCACTATGAGCCCTAGTGATGATACAACGCTTTACCTCGCGTTGCCAAGGACCATCCTATACCTTGCCGTGATATAGGAAGCTAACTTTACTTAGTGGATCCACTAGCTTAACTTTCGTGATCATCTAAAGAGTATGATCCGAGAAATCCCATGATGGCGCATGGTTCTTATGGAGAGATGAGTAAATCAGAACTCGTGTCCCCAATTCGGTGCTCAATACTACTCCCAAAAATACTTTGACTCATGCTTTTAAAACTTCTTTCTTTAGTTTGAGATAATTACTCGAAGCTTAGCCCAAAGGCTCTTTTGGAATCAAAGTTCTCTTTCTTTGCTCAATGTGTAAAAACATTTATAAACTCTTAGGGAATACTTAGTCCCCTTATAGCTTTTGAGACGTGAACTCAACTCTTTACTCTTTACTTTACTTGAAACTCTTGACTCAACTTGAAACTCTTAACTTAACTCGAAACTGAGACTCTTACTCGACTTGAAACTCTATACTCTTTTTCTTGACTTCTAACTTCTCTTGACTTGGAAATTAACTCTCCTTGAATCGGAATTATGAATTCAAGGTGTTCGCTCACATGTTGCGGAGGGATTCTTGAACGCTTAGACATACTTTGGAGTGTCGGAAACAACTATAAACACATAGGTATAATACTTTGGAACTTGCTTGAGAAAGTGAGAAAAGAAATGGGGAAACTTGGCTGAGACTTCAGATTTCTGGTGACACAGGTGGGACTTACAGATGCCATCGACGGACCGTGGATGGACTTACGGTCCGTACTGCAGGTCCGTAGATCGCATCAGAGATTTTCCCCAGAATTCATTTTAAGAAAAAAATGACTAAGTGTTGACCTACGGTCCTGACTTACGGTGCGTAGGTCAGGTCACGGACCGTAGGTCGCGACCGTAGATCGACGCCCCACAAACTCAACTTCTGTCCCAATCGACGGTTGACCAGTACGGACCGTCGATTGATCTACGGTCCGTAGGTCAGGCCCGTGAATGGGGATCGACAGCCCAGAATTGCTGCGAATGATGGTGATTCAACTTTAAAAGGGTCAAAACTCTTAGAATCGTAAATCTCTCAACATGCAATAGGTTTCAATGAAAAAAATACGACCCAATCATGTCTCACAACGAACAATAATTTCTACAACACCACCAACAACATCAACAACAACTAACAACTTCAACACTTCAACAACAAACTCCCAATCTTTTCTCAAATCATTGAATAAACTTGGTATGTGTGGGGGAAAGGATCAATCCACACAAAGAACTCACATACCTTTTTAGGGATCACCCCCGACGATAATCCACGACGGAAAATTTGTTGATCTCCTTTATCCTCTTCTTCTCTTCTTCTTCTTCTTCTCAAGAACCCTAACTCTTTCTCTTGAAAATGGGATAAAAGAAATGATCCTAAAGATCATCCCAATACAACCATATGAGCTCAAAATAAATAATTTGGGAAAGGACCAAAATGCCCTTAAATTTCCGGACGGATTTCCCTTCCAACTGTCCAACTTCTACAGGGCATAACTCCCTCATACGAGCTCGGAATCGAGCAAACTCAGTGGCGTTGGAAAAATCGTTCCACGAGATTCGCAACCATAAATGGAACTACTCCTAACTCATCCTGAGCTAGGAGTTACGACTACTCAAAGTTGGCCAAAAACTCATTGTTTTCCATACTTAACCAAATTTCCAGATTTTTTTTTTTTCATTTTTTTCCAAGTTCAAGCTCCTTCAAATTGTCGGATGTTACAATATCTCCCCCTTGGGAACATTCGTCCTCGAATGAGACTACTCTTATAAAGCTAAGGGTGCAACAACAACTCAACCACCCAACAAGCAACTATGCAAACACAACAACAATAACGACATGCTCATTATAATTTAAAGAGCACTAAGAAGGAAATTAATACCTTGATCTGCGGATTCAAAGAGATGTGGATATCTCTTCTTCATGTCTTCTTCGGCTTCCCAAGTAGCTTCCTCAACGAATTGGTTCCTCCAAAGGACCTTAACTGAGGCTACATCTTTCGTTCTCAACCTACAAACTTGACGATCCAAGATTTGAACAGGAATCTCCTCATAAGATAAGTTATCATTGATCTTTACATTTTCAGTCGGTAGGATCAATGAAGGAACGCCTATGCACTTCTTCAACATGGAGATGTGAAATACCGGATGAACCGTTGCTAGTTCCTGTGGTAACTCCAACTCATAAGCAACATTGCCAATCTTCTTGGCTATGCGGTAAGGTCCAATATACCGGGGACTGAGTTTCCCTTTCTTACCAAACCTCATAATGCCTTTAATGGGTGAAACCTTCAAATATACCCAATCATCTACTTCAAACTCTAACGCCCTTCTCCTAACATCAGTGTAGGATTTCTAACGACTCTGTGCCGTTTTCAACCTCTCTTGAATCACTTTCACTTTCTCCATAGCCTGGTGAACTAAATCTGGTCCTATCAACTGTGCTTCACCAACCTCAAACCATCCAATAGGAGATCTACATCTTCTCCCATAAAGAGCTTCATATGGAGCCATCTGGATGCTAGAGTGATAACTGTTGTTGTAGGCAAATTCAATTAGAGGTAGGTGATCATCCCAACTACCTTTAAAATCGATTACACAAGCCCTCAACATATCCTCTAAGGTCTGAATAGTGCGTTCTGCTTGCCCATCAGTCTGAGGATGAAAGGCAGTACTTAAGTTCACCTTTGAACCCAAGCCTTTCTGAAAAGATTTCCAGAACTGTGCAGTAAACTGTGCACCTCTATCTAAATAATGGAGATTGGGATTCCATGAAGTCTCACTATCTCTTGAACATACAACTTGGCATAATCTTCTGCTGTATTGGTAGTCTTTACCGGTAGAAAATGAGCTGACTTTGTCATTCTGTCGACAATCACCCAAATAGAATCATGTCGTCTGCGAGATCTTGGCAACCCTGTGATGAAATCCATATTGATCATCTCCCACTTCCATTCTGGAAGTTCTATCCTCTGAGCCAAACCACCGGGCCTTTGGTGTTCAACTTTCACTTGTTGGCAATTTGGACACTTAGCAACAAACTCTGCAATGCCCTTCTTCATGCCATTCCACCAATAAACTTCACGCAAATCACGATACATCTTGGTGGAACCTGGGTGAATGGAATATCTAGAGCTATGAGCTTCCTCCATAATCTTCTCTTGGAGTCCATCTATCCTAGGTACGCACAATCTACCTTGATATCTCAAAACACCATCTCCCCCTTGTTCAAAAGCTAATACTCTTTGCTTCTGAACATTTGCCTTCAACTCAAGCAAAATGGGATCTTGATCTTGCTTATCTTTCACTTCTGACATCAATGATGACTCGGCCCTGCTCGTCACCGCTATTCCTCCTTCTGCGGAATTTGTAAATCTGACTCCCAGGCATGCCAGTCTGTGCACATCCTTTGCTAACTCTCTCCTTCCTTCTTCAATATGGGCGGTGCTACCCATAGACAACCTGCTCAAAGAATCAGCAACAACATTAGCCTTACCTGGGTGGTAAAGAATACTCAGGTCATAATCCTTGAGTAACTCTAACCACCTCCTCTGTCTGAGATTAAGCTCTTTCTGAGTGACCACGTATTGAAGGCTCTTGTGATCAGTGAATATGTCGACATGAACACCATACAAGTAATGACGCCATATCTTTAAAGCAAATACTACAGCAGCTAGCTCTAAGTCATGGGTTGGGTAGTTCCTCTCATGAACCTTCAACTGTCTGGAGGCATAAGCTATAACTTTGCCATTCTGCATTAAGACACAACCCAACCCAACTCTGGATGCATCACAATACACCACAAAACCTTGAGTATCTTCTGGTAGCATCAAAACTGGAGCTGTAATCAATCTCTTTTTCAATTCCTGAAAGCTTTTCTCACAAGCTTCGGACCATTGAAATTTCACCGCCTTCTGAGTCAACTTTGTCAAAGGAGATGCAATAGTCGAGAACCCTTCAACAAACCTTCTATAATAGCCAGCTAATCCCAAGAAACTCCTAATTTCCGTTGGAGATGTGGGTCTAGGCCAATTCTGCACTGCCTCAATTTTCCGAGTATCAACTTTAATTCCATCACCGGACACAATGTGGCCTAGGAACGCCACAGATTTAAGCCAAAACTCACACTTAGAGAACTTGGCATACAACTCCTTGTCTTTCAAAGTCTGAAGAACTGTTCTGAGGTGACTAGCATGATCTTCTTCATTCCTTGAATAGATTAGTATATCATCAATGAAGACAATAACAAACATATCTAAATAAGGTTTGAAGACCCTATTCATCAAATCCATGAAATTGCCGGCGCATTGGTCAAACCAAAGGACATGACCAAAAACTCATAATGACCATACCTGGTTCTGAAAGATGTTTTTGGGATATCACATTCCCTTACCCTTAACTGATGATAGCCCGATCGGAGGTCAATCTTTGAAAAACAAGTGGCACCCTGAAGCTGATCGAAAAGATCATCAATCCTTGGAAGAGGGTACTTGTTCTTGACGGTAACCTTATTCAACTGGCGGTAAGTCTATACACATTCTAAGGGAACCATCTTTCTTTCTCACAAACAAAACCGGAGCACCCCAAGGTGAGACACTCGGTCGAATGAAACCCTTATCTAGGAGATCTTTCAACTGCTCTTTCAACTCTGCTGGTGCCATTCTATATGGCGGAATAGAGATAGGACGAGTATCTGGAATGAGATCTATGCCGAAATCTATCTCTCTCTCAGGAGGAATTCCGGGTAGATCATCAGGAAACACTTCTGGAAACTCTCTTACTATAGGAACTGACTGGAAAGAGGTATCTCAACACTAGAGTCATGGACTCGGACTAAGTGATAGATACAACCCTTCGAAACTAACTTTCTTGCCTTAAGGTACGAAATAGAACGACCCTTGGGCACTGTTGAACTGCTACTCCACTCTATGACTGGCTCATTCGGAAACTGAAACTTGACGGTTCGAGTTCTACAGTCAATGATGCATAACAGGCATGAAGCCAATCCATACCTAGAATGACATCAAAATCTACCATGTCTAACTCAACCAAATCAGCCTTGGTGTTCTTGTGACTGATGGAAACAGGACAATCACGATAGACTCTTTCTGCTAAATAGATTCCCCAACAGGTGTAGAAACACAAAAGGGTTCACAAAGTCTTTCAGGAAGAACCTCAAACTGTTTTGCAATATAAGGAGTTACAAACGATAAACTTGCTCCTGGGTCTAGCAAAGCATACACATTAAAAGCAAAGACTTTGATCATACCAGTGACAACATTCAGAGAATTCTCTTGCTCATGGCGACTGGTGATTGCATAAAGACGGTTTGCTCCTCCACCGGTACTAGAGTAGCTCCTCTAGATGCCATCCTGTCTGGGGGAGCAACTGGAGAAGATTGGGCCCTGCTGCCCAAATTTTCATTACCTTGCTTATTCTTAGGGCACTCCTTCATGAAGTGACCCTCTTGTCCGCACCTGAAGCAACCTGTCTGGCCTTGACGACACTTCCCTGGTGAACTCTACCACACTTAGCACATGCAGGAAACGAACTACCTCCGCGTGCTACACTTCCTGAAGACTGTGCTGGTGTAACCTTGAAGTCCTTCGAATTCTGGCCATTAATTCCCCTCTGTATCTGGGTGCAGATGCGCCTAGCAGATGATGTAGCAGGTCCCTTCTGCCTTTGCTGAAAGGAGGAACGGTTTGAATACCTTCTGCTGCCCGGACTCGTCCCGTCTTAGCTCTCTTATTTCTGAACTCTTCCTGTCTCTCAGCTTCTCTTCCTCGACCTGCTGCACATAAACCATCAACCTGGATATGTCCATGTCCCCGATAAGCATTGCGCCCTACCTTCTTCTCGACAACCGAGACAGCCCAGCAACGAACAAACTCATTATATTCCTCATGTCCGCAACCATCTCCGGGCATATCGGGATAGTTGTGTGAACTTCAGACTGTACTCATGAACACTCAAGGACTCCTGCTTAAGTGTGAGGAACTCACGTACCTTAGCCTCTTTCAATTCTCGAGGAAAGAAATGCCCCAAGAAAGCTTCTTCAAAACAGGCCCAACTCACAGGTGGTGCATTCTCAACTCTGCCCCTTTCCACTGGTCGAACCAAGTTCTAGCAACATCCTTCAATTGATACGCAGCTAGTTCAACCCGCTCAGTATCTGACACATGCATCACATCAAAAATCTTCTTTGACTTCAATGAAGTTTCTGGATCCTCAGTAGTGCTCGAACCCGTGAAACTCGGAGGATTCATCCCAAAACTCACGAATCCTGAAGTGTCAGCTCCTTCATGTCGAGCTCCCCTTTGCTGACCAATCTGATTAGTTACAGCTTGACTCAGAATTCTAATTGCCTCTCTGAACTCGGCATTAGAAACTTCCCCTTGACTTTGCACCCAGGTGCATCAGGTAACTCTTGCTCATCAACATAGCGTCTAGGAAGACGCCCTCTGCCAACTCTTCGTGGAGGCATGACTATCTGAAACACGCGCAAGCCGAATTAGAAGGAAACTCTTTAGAGATAAACTTAACGCACAAGTTGAGTATGAAAGAAGTGAGAAATCTTCCTAAATGTTGCAGCCTCCCATTATAGATGTGGCGCGCTTCACACCGATAACTAGGACTCTACAGACACGGCTTCATAGACTCCCTAGGACTCTTGAACCTGGCTCTGATACCAAGTTTGTCACGCCCCGAGCCTACACCCTGGGCGGGACCGGCACTCGGAGACCATTGCTGGCCCCAAGCGAACCCTTGGCCTGGCTTTCTTAACTCGGCGGAAACCTACTCAACAGAATAACTCAAGCAATGCAATATTGCAAACAACTTAACTTATAAATATAGCCATAAGGCAACCGAATCTCAAATAGAATATTTACATATAATATATAGATAGAGACTCAAAACTGACTGACTGCTGTTGTCTATGAAGCCTCTAAAATACTGAGATGGATGTGGGGACAGACCCCGCAACATCCTAAAAGACAAAACTAAGAACACAAAATAATCGAGTCCCTCCGGAAGCAAGGAGGCTCACCACTGACTCTGGGTGTTCAGCTGATCAGCGACGAGCAGGTTGCTGATCGGGGTACCTGAATCTGCATCATCAAACGATGCAGGCCAAGGCATCAGTACATGGAATGTACGAGTATGCAAGCGGGAAAGCCAAACACAACTTAAGCTTGAAAGGAATACAAGAGAACACTTACCTCGGCTCTGTACGACTCATGACTAACTGAATTTAATATATTAGCAATAAGACGCATGCAATATATATATATAGCTTGTAAAACAGTATAAACAACTCAACTGTACTTATATAAAAGTAAAATAACTTATGTGGGAGGTTCTTTAACCGACAACCACACTATGAGCCCTAGTGATGATACAACGCTTTACCTCGCGTTGCCAAGGACCATCCTATACCTTGCCGTGATATAGGAAGCTAACTTTACTTAGTGGATCCACTAGCTTAACTTTCGTGATCATCTAAAAAGTATGATCCGAGAAATCCCATGTTGGCGCATGGTTCTTATGGAGAGATGAGTAAATCAGAACTCGTGTCCCCAATTCGGTGCTCAATACTACTCCCAAAAATACTTTGGCTCATGCTTTTTAAAAACTTCTTTCTTAAGTTGAGATAATTACTCAAAGCTTAGCCCAAAGGCTCTTTTGGAATCAAAGTTCCCTTTCTTTGCTCAATGTGTAAAAACATTTATAAACTCTTAGGGAATACTTAGTCCCCTTATAACCTTTTTCTCCCCCTTGTTTTTTTTAAAAAAAAAGGAACTCAACTTTAATCTCATGACTTTACTTGAAACTGAGACTCTTACTCGACTTGAAACTCTATACTCTTTTCTTGACCTCTAACTTCATTTGACTTAAAACTATCTTCCCTTGAATCGGAATTATGAATTCAAGGTGTTCCTCACATGTTATGGAGGGATTCTTGAACGCTTAGACGTACTTTGGAGTATCGGAAACAACGATACAACATAGATATAATACTTAAGAACATGCATGAGAAAGTGAGAAAAGAATGGGGGAAACTTGGCTGAGACTGCAGATTTCTGGTGCTACAGATGGCATCTACGGACGCCATCGACGGACCGTGGATGGACTTACGGTCCGTACTGCAGGTCCGTGGATCGCGTCAGAGATTTTCCCCAGAATTCATTTAAGAAAAAAATATGACTAAGTGTTGACCTACGGTCCTGACTTACGGTCCGTAGGTCAGGTCACGGACCGTAGGTCGCGACCGTAGATCGACGCCCCAAAACTCAACTTCTGTCCCAATCGACGGTTGACCAGTACGGACCGTCGATTGATCTACGGTCCGTAGGTCAGGCCCGTGAATGGGGATCGACAGCCCAGAATTGCTGCGAATGATGGTGATTCAACTTTAAAAGGGTCAAACTCTTAGAATCGTAAATCTCTCAACATGCAATAGGTTTCAATGAAAAAAATACGACCCAATCATGTCTCACAACGAACAATAATTTCTACAACACCACCAACAACATCAACAACAACTAACAACTTCAACACTTCAACAACAACTCCCAATCTTTTCTCAAATCATTGAATAAACTTGGTATGTGTGGGGGAAAGGATCAACCCACACAAAGAACTCACATACCTTTTTAGGGATCACCCCCGACGATAATCCACGACGGAAAATTTGTTGATCTCCTTTATCCTCTTCTTCTCTTCTTCTTCTTCTTCTCAAGAACCCTAACTCTTTCTCTTGAAAATGGGATAAAAGAAATGATCCTAAAGATCATCCCAATACAACCATATGAGCTCAAAATAAATAATTTGGGAAAGGACCAAAATGCCCTTAAATTTCCGGACGGATTTCCCTTCCAACTGTCCAACTTCTACAGGGCATAACTCCCTCATACGAGCTCGGAATCGAGCAAACTCAGTGGCGTTGGAAAAATCGTTCCACGAGATTCGCAACCATAACTGGAACTACTCCTAACTCATCCTGAGCTAGGAGTTACGACTACTCAAAGTTGGCCAAAAACTCATTGTTTTCCATACTTAACCAAATTTCCAGATTTTTTTTTTTTCATTTTTTTCCAAGTTCAAGCTCCTTCAAATTGTCGGATGTTACAGATTCTGCATTCTTATTATTATGAAGTAAATCTAAACACTTCAAGGTATGGGATGAAGGATGACCAAGTCTTCTATGCCATAAGCCACAATCCTGCTTTGATACTCCTGCTGCTATCCTCTGATGCTTTTGAACTCCACTGTGTTTTGTTTCTCCACATGCACCTTTGAAAAAATATAAACTTCCTTCCTCCCTACCAATCCCCTTCACCCTACCACTGTAAAGATCCTGAAACACACAGAAGTCAGGGTAAAAGGAAACAAAGCAGGAGAGTTCCTTGGTTATTTTGGACACTGACAGTAAGTTGAATTTGAAGTCAGGAACAACCAGTACATCCTTCACAGTTTCAGAATTAAACATACATGCCTCTCCAATATGTGATATTTCAGTCTTATCTCCTGTGGGCAAATTTACTCTTTCTCCTTGAGACTTATCTGAACATCTACTGGTGGTTAACAACTTTCTATCAGCTATAATATGATGAGAACAACCAGAGTCTACTATCCAAGTATGTGAAGAAACATTGGATGAGAAACAAGTAGCCTTACCTGTCATATTGGCCTGCTTCACCTCCTTGTTGACTTTATACAGCATGTCCATAATTTGTCGATATTCTCCATCAGTGAATCCATGTGCCTTAGCCATAAAAGCATTGTTCACCTCTTGGTTGTTGGTATTAGTGTGATCCACCTGATCTCTAGAGCCAACAGTCACATTTGCTGAGAGTTGCCCAGTGTTGCCTCTATTACCACCAAAATTTGGACTATTACCACCAAAATTTCCAAATCCTTGACTATTTTGTCCTCCAGAGTCATGCACAGATTGTCCCCTTGAGTTACTATTGTTATAACCAGATTTTCTTCTCTGTTTCCAGTCAGCAGGATATCCAATTAGTTTGTAACAATTCTCCTTAGTGTGACCAGTAAAATGACAATACTCACACTTCCTTCCTTTATAATTCTGATTTCCAGTATTGAACACATGACCTCTGTTAACTTGCATTGCAAGAGGTGTTGCATTAGGTTTCTCACACGCAGCAACTACACAAGCTGAATGTTGAATTTCATCCTCTATAATCATGGCATATGCCTGATTGATAGAATGAGTTACACCTTTCAGCAGAATTTGTCTACGAGCCTGATCATAGGACTCATTCAAACCACTCAAAAACTGAATTAGGCGCATCTGATACATGTGATCTGCATATTCCTTTGATTTTGGGCAAGCACAACTTGGTGAAGGAACCAGTGCATCAAACTCTCCCCATAAATTCTTCAATTTAGTAAAGTAAGTAGAAACAGAATCAGTACCTTGTGAAAGTGTGTGGATCTCTCTATGCAGTTGATAAATTCTCATTCGATTGACCTTGTCGAATTGCTCTTTCAAGTCTTCCCAGACAGTGTAAGCAGTTGTGGCGTACACAATACCACTTAGAAGTTCTTCACTGACCGTACTCATTAACCATGAAAGGACTATCACATTACAAGTCTCCCATAGCTCGTGTAATGCATCTGGATACAGAGTTCGACTACAAGCTCCCGTAACAAAACCATACTTCCTTTTTCCCAATAACGCAATACGCATCGATCGACTCCAGATTCCGTAATTCTCAGATCCAGTCAATTTGATAAGAATCAACACCGC
Organism: Solanum verrucosum; assembly: GCF_900185275.1. NCBI lineage: Eukaryota > Viridiplantae > Streptophyta > Magnoliopsida > Solanales > Solanaceae > Solanum > Solanum verrucosum. The sequence goes on from NW_026020155.1 coordinate 105,828, forward strand.
ACCTAAAGCATCTGATGGACCTATGTACAAAGGATCATTCTGATCTATTTTGATAGCAGCCATTGTCGTCTTCTACACAGCTTGTCGTCTTCTACACAACCAGTATCAACTGCTCTGATACCATGTAAAAATTCTAATTCACTCAATCCTCCATTGATGAATCTATGAAGAAGAAAGAATTAGGAAGAAGAAGAAGATATTATTTCTGTTTTCTCAAACCACACTTTACACGTGATTGTCCCTTATATACATACGTCACTCATTCTAGAATATTCTCACAACTAACTAATTCTCATTATTGACACCTAATCATTTTTCCTAACTAATTACAGCTGAAAACAGTTATAACTAACTGCTACAGTGAATAACAGAAAAATGGACAATGGACTAAAATGTAAAATGTGCACATCTCAACACCAATGGTTATCTAGTTTTGCTTGATGTTCTGACTTGTTTAGGATATTTTCTGTAGTTGTATATTTCTTTCTACGGAAGATATACTGTGAAATACTTATCATATTCTTGTCATCAACGACGGGCAGAGTTATAATGATAGGAAATACTCCAACCAAATATGAACACAAACTCTTGTTTTGAAGCCCTCTCTCGATCCTTGCTCCTATAAACACTTGAAGAAGTGTGTAAAATCGATATATCATCAATAAATGACTGTATAAGCTATTTAAATAGAGTTACTACTCCTTTCTACACGCTGAATGCTGAAATATTATATCAACATGAACAACACGACCCTAAGCCCAACTTGAATAGGTTACTCTCAAATGCAGGCTTAGCCAGTAATTCCATGAGAATGATAACATGAACATGAACAATACGAACCTTTTTGTCTTCGACATGGTGGTGGACAAAGTGAAAGTCCAATGCAGCTGGAAGTTAGTTTCAGCTTTTAGAGAAGAAGGCTATTGTGACTCACCAGTGGCGAATAGAGTATGTAAACAACAGATTCAACAAGTACTTTCGCAACAGAGTTCCATGAATAAGAGACAGTAACAGGGCAGCTCTCCGAGTGACAGTCTCACTTAATCAGGCTCATAAATTATTTAGATTCCATTTTCTCAGAATACTAAAATGTATAGTCATTTATTCCGGTTTACATATCACGCTAACCTAAACTAGTTAACTACTAACTATGTCTAGCTTAAAAATTATTTGCATCTTTCAACACATATGGTATGGTATTAATTTAGCAATTTGTATGCGACCCATGATGCAAAAATAGACTTTACACATTCAAGTTTAATGAAGCTGAATTAATTGGTGTCCAAGTTTGGATGTTGTATATAATTCAAAATCCTTTCTCAGAGAAAAATAATTTCATGTTACACTTACGCTCAAAAAGTAACCAATGCATAAATTTCATCTGAGATTTTTTCCACCATCACGTCTCTCACACAAAATTTGTGCTCCATTTAGCTATGTTGCGCTTATATATATATAAAACCCAGGCAGAGAGCCGAGAGATTCGTTGTTTCATTGGGATGTACACAAATTTGATTTCTTGATGTCTTTCATTAATGTTTGGAGAAGCAAATCACTGGAGAGATGTTAGTATATTATTTTAAAAGGACATAGGAGTTTTCATGAATATGATCTACCATATTATGTCTAGGCGGTGATGACGTGAGTCAATTTGATTGTTCATCCTTGTATGTCTAGACAATAACCAATCATCGTGATCTCGACAAACAAGTCATCATAGGACAATTCACATTAATCATTCATAGAACTTGTGATTTGTTTTTTCAGATAATTATTAACCAATAGAAACTAAAATGGTCAATTCGTAATTGTTTGTCTGCAAAAAAAGAAATTTTATGAATTAGTCCATGTTTTCTTATATTACATCCAGAATTGAACTTTGTATTGATATACACTGCTGCAATTGTTCAGCTTCACATGTCTTAAGATTAAACTTGCACAAATGTGAAACGAAAACACACTTGAGTAATATGAGAGAATTCAACAAGCACGTTTGAACTTCTATTACGTCCAATTAAGACAGAAGAAGCAGTACACATGATTTCCTGTCCTGTAAAAGACTTGTGATCTAAAAAAATCTCAGAACATAATCAAGACTAGAATTTGGGAAATCGAAAACCCAAACGAAAAGCATGGCCTAGATCCCCATTTTCTATTCCTCTATTATTAATATTCACTATTCAGAAACTGAACCCAAGAAATAGATAACATAGAAATGTAAATTGAAAAAACAGAAGAGGTAAAATAGGAGAATGGTGAAGGATATGGTGTTCTAAGGTCCTTGAGTCAAATAACACACTTTAAAGGCATAAAATCATGCAGCATCTCCTTCCAATAACTTTTTCCAGAGGAGTTGCTTTCATGAAATTGTAAAGGGACAAAAAAGTTACCTCATTTTCTGACCCTAGAAAAAGCAAATCCCTAATGCAATAACAAGATACCAAAAATCACGTAGGATATGCTGATTCTCCAGGGGTTTATACTATCTCTTAATTAAGCTGAGAAGGAATGTTCTATAAAAGCGTGGACTGCTGTGATGAATCATAAGCAGAAAAAAGAGATAGGCGAGTTGGTATAAACGATTATAAGGGAAATAGTGATAGGTCTACTCTCTATTGGCATGCGGTTATTTAATCATCACATATTTCAGCTAACATGCCAAAGGAGAGCTGCCCTATTATTATCTCTTCATAAGAGTAGGACAAACGTCTGCTCTTGCAATTGACTACAATATAAAGATTGCAAGAAGGTACTGTTGGGATACATACTATTAACCATATGTTAAGATTTAATATTTATTATAGAATAAATATATATTCAGTTTTAATAGATTATATATTCGTTTATGGTGTCTGTCTACTTATATAGTAGATAATTTAGTGTGTAGAATTTTAGCTTATACACAAAAGATTAAATCATCGGTTCTTATAAGTATAAAGTTTTTTGTTCACAATCTAGGATGGAAATTGGACATGCCATCGGTACGATTGTAGCACAAGATTATATGTAATTTATCTTGACTATGAGAACGGTATAGTTCCAACTTCTTGTGTTAGTGCATTTTGTATTTATTGAATGGGACCGAGTAAAGATAGTTGTTTGATACTGATCATAATAGTTATATCAGGATTAAGAATATAAGTACATTTAATAGATTGGATGATAAATAATATATAAGTACTTATATTCTTAATCCTGATATAACTATTATGATCTAGATATATTAAAAGGTGAGATTCTGAGATGGATCAATATGCTTGGTAGATTGGATGATAATAATATATATTGGTGAAATAATAAGTTAGTTGATGAAATTCATGCCTCGTTATAGAGATTGATTGATATGCCTTTTTGAGAAACTTATAAGTTTTCATTGTGTCAAACCTTGCAAGTAGATTTATGAATCCGACACGTGAATTAAGTTGAGTAGTGCTCTAAAGGAAACTAATCATTAAGTTAAATTCGTCAATAATTTAATTTATTGATTAGTATCTGTAATCTTAACATGGGGAATTACATAAGTGTTTAATGGGGATTTCAAAATATAAATAGAGGAGTGCAATTACGAATTTCTAGTGGAATGATTTGTAATTTATTATGGTAAGAATAATTCAGATTAATTATTTGAAATTATTTCCATAATAGGAAGCCTCAGTAATTAATTAATTATGTGGTTCTTATTGTGCCCATATTTAACTAGAACTCAGAATCCTATTTCTAATGAAAAAGAAGAGGAAAGCGTTAGTTTTGGTTCAACAAAACCAGCGTGTAGTTTTTCTTGTTTTCAAGAAAAACTGGGTTTTCTTCTCCTTTTTGGATTGGGAAGAAATCTCTATAAATAGAGATTCTCCTAACCTAGAGAAAGAGATTGAAAAGGTTTCTATTCGATACTTGCCCACCAAAGCATTGAGAGAGTTCGGATGTGAACTTCGGATCACTGTAGAAGACCATAGATGTTGTCTATCTTGTGGATTCGCTTGAAGGTATGTCTAACTTGGGGATTTGCTTGAAGGTATCTGCTCACGCTTCAAGAGGTATTTATTGAATTAAATTTCAGCAAATTTATGTGTTCTAGCATAAAGGGTATTGATTATCAATTATTCATGTAAGCTGTAAAGATTCTGGTATGCTTCCGTTGTGCATATAGTTTTCCAACAGGTACAGTTTCCTACACCTGCATAATTCTTTTAGATCCTAACTGTATAAGTCTTCTTATATGGTACATTCATCTACTTTTGCTTGATATGCTGGTTGGTTCAGGCATCCACAATTTATCTACCTATATATTGTTGGTGAGTATACCACAAATTATAGTAAATTACAGTTGAAAAATAAAATAAACAAAAATGAATAAATAACTATTCAGGCTTGAGGCGCAGATATGATCTTGCTCTCTTTTAAGAGATTCAAGTCCACTACGGTAAAATATTCACTGATACAGCAATATAACTCTTGGCTTGTTTCTTCGAGGATACAACAATCCAATAATGTTGTGTGACTCAAACAACTCCGGATTAGTTGAAGAGTCTAAAACTTTACCATTACAAACCTTCATTCAATTTAAAATTTCTCAATTTTTAATAGTAAATAAGTTAGAGACTTGGCATATTTTTCTTTCCCTCAACTCATTCTTTTCACTACATGATGTCACTACACACTACAATGTTTTCTCACACTTTCGTATAATTCTCATACTCTTCACATAAAGGTAGAAACACAACTATTTATAGGTATAATATTCTTCTATACATAGATTAAATAGCAAAGTAGTGAGATAGTAATATTGTAGAAAGTTAATAGAGTTGGTGGGTAATTAGTGGTAGATCATGACATTAGTGGTTACATGAGTTACATCAAAAAATAATGGTCACCTTCTTGTTAATTTATATCCACTAACATATGCACCTAATATTTTAATTTAATATTAAAAAGCATAAACACCAACATTGAAATAAATGAGATTTTAAGCCTCAAACTTTTGGTTATAAAAAATGCATAATGAATGTGTGTCCTGCATTGAAATAGTAATCTTAACTCCAAAGTCGGTAGTGGTTTCACAGTACTTGAACTATTAATGCTTAAAGGAAATAAAGTATCACTCTTACACACAATAATCAAGGAGTTAATACAAATTTTTAATAGCCAACAGATTACAACTTTGTTATATTCTGATTTTCAAGAGCGTTTTTAAAATAATCCTCATTCTCATATGATGCAGCCTACTTCAACACTCACATATAGGTGAAATTTTTCAAGGGTATTCCTGTAATTCGACTCACTCATACGAGATACAAACTTTCATTAACAGTTCATAGACTCAACCTCCACAAATAATTACAGAATAAATGCACTCACATCATATCACGACTCAAAATCAAAAGTTATGATGACAACTATATTATGAATCGACAGGTAAGATGACCCAATGTTCTTACAAACTCAATTCAATAAATCTAGTGGAAAAGTATAGTGAATGTAACAAATCCGAACTAAACAGTATATTATAAAGAACGAGAACATGATTACAACTTTAGAATAGTAATTACAACTCTCAAACTATTGAATTACAATGAAAATATTGAAATTATAAGTAACTAAGGATAGAGATAATAATGAAAATGAAAAGTTTAGACTCCATAAAAAAGATGAGAGGATCAGACAATTTCATCACGATACGCATAACCTCTCTTTCTAACTTCTCTTCCACTTAAATTAGTAGCTAATTGGGCCTGAATCCCAAATCAACCTTTTTGGCCCAATAACTAATTTTGTGACGTCAAAGTTCATGTCGTGCTGGGGTTGATTCATAACAGCGACAAGCTAAAAAATCTCAAATACAAGTTTTTCATAAATGAAATGCGAAAAAGCTGAAATATCATCCAAAATTGGTGTCATAAGTACAAGATATTTTACAATACTATGCAACTCTGAAATTGGAATTACAAAGTTTGAACATATAAGAAATTCTCTGAATGTTAAAACAATAGAATGATCAAAGAGATAGAGGAAGGCGTGGGCCACAAAACAACCAAATAGCTTACCACAACTTCAAAATAACATAAGCCCAGGCTCAAAAAGCTTCACAGGATGTACTCATACTTAAAATCGAATCAACAACATAAAAGAGTGCACCAAATATAGTATGAGTACAAAATCACATATATACAATATGTCTCATAGACCGATAACGAAGAAATAGTGACATGATTATGTAAGAATAATCTTTCAAGTTTACAAGTTCTACATTATACTTAACAACCAAGTTTTCACACAAAATAGGGATATTTTATGCCACGTAATGTTCGACAACAATTAAGCACATAATCAATTATGAATAAAGGATGCGATGAGATTCAATGCAATACAATGACATGATATACCTCAAATGTCAAGTAATGCCTCAATCAAATATACACGATGCTTCTAGAAAATTCTGCAGGAGTTTGTAGCCCATAGAGGACTCACAAGGTCTATATACGGCACGGATGGTCTCCACATGCCCATGAGGAAGATCTCAATGCACTATCACAAAATTAAATAATCCCTAGTACGGACGATCTCCACATGCATGTTCAAACCTTACTCATACTCGATCTCATGTCAATTAATTTACATAGCATATTTTAATAAAATAGGGAATGATAATGCATCACATTTCAATAATTTACCCTCAACTATCACAAACATATAGGTTCAATGAAGAAATATAAAGCACACACAAAACAACCAAGTCAACCATTAATCAGCTAATTAATGTCCATACACTTTAGCATTATTGGATTGCAAACTACCATTTCATAGTAATAAACTTTCCCTTTTATATCACTGATACTCGTATCAATGTCCATCACACTAAGGGTACGACACCCCCCATTTTCACACTTATCCATTATCTATTCAACTTTTTGAACTTCAATTAGCTAAACATCCCTCAACAAAGCCTTAAAACTCTTAACATACCTCGAATGTCGAACAACAGGCCACGAACCCTTAAAATATTTTCTTCCCCTTTCGCAAAGATTCAGAACATTCCTAATATATCAAAAATGCATTATTTATAAATAAATGAATCGGTGAATGTTCATATTAGTATACATCTGGTATAAATTATTTTGAACACATCTATCGCACGTGTATTACAAGTTATTTAGTATAAGATTTTGAATAATAACATAAATTTATTGAAACACATTTTTTGTAAATAAAATAAAATTTGTAAAATGTAAATTCATGAATATGATACTTTCACAACTAAAAATTGCTTTAAAAACGACTGCCAAAAGTAACGGATGACGTGGTTTGTTTTGCTAAGAATGACAGAAAAGCGACGCGGTCAGTTTTATCTCTTTTGTCCTCTTGCTTTTTAAGAATCGATGGACTACGTCATTTCGTCATCTCTTTTTATTAAACAAATCGTTTCTTCTTAAGCAACGGATATAACGTCATTGAAAAAGTGTCACATTTATGAAATTTTATTTTACTAATTTACATCTAGTTACAAAAAAAAAGTTTCATTAATTTAAAGTTATTATTTAGAAATCATACTAAAAATAACTTGGAATACACGTACATCGGACATGTAACACACACGTTCAAAACTAAGTTCATCAAACATATTTATACTTTTTTATGACTAGGTAATTATGTCCACCAAAGCTAGAACTGTTTAGAAGAATCAACTATTATATATTATCTATTATTTTGATTTCTTGATGGTTAATATTCATTTTAAATCAACACATCTTGTTCATTGGTAGTTCATGTAGATATTCTTAACCACTTCAGAGATGTTCCCAATAAAATTTTATTTTATTTAACACCAATGAAAATACAGTGATTCATTTTAGGTAATACATTTGATGTCTTCCTTTGTAGATTCAAAAATTAGAATAGCATGATAGGGCAAGAAAAAAGGAGACATAATCGAGGAACACAATGGTATATTAGTGAGTATGGAATTACATGATGATATAGTTGGGGGATCATCTCGTGCTTGCCCTTGAAGTTTGACGTTGGAACAAAGTTGAAAAAATTTAGGATGAGAAATCCTACCTTTAAGATTATTGCTTAGAATCATACATAAGGTTCTAAACAAGAATCTTAAACGTATGATTTCTGATCCTAAATTTTCTCAAGCATTGTTCCAATCCAAACTTCAAGAAAAAGTAGGAGATGATCTCCCCAACTATATCATCATGTAATTTCATTTTGACTAATATACTGTTGTGTTCCTCGGCTATGTCTCATTTTTTCCTTGCCCTATCATGCTATTCTATTTTTTCATATCTACAAAAGAAGACATTAAATGTACTACCGAAAATGAGTTCACTATTTTCATTGGCGTTAGTAAAATAAAACTTTATAAGGAAATCTCGTAAGTGATTAATAATTTATGCGCGAACTTATTTAGAAAATTCCACAAAATCTCTTTAAACCTTATCACAATCATTTATTATGTGACGACTTTATCCTAAGGCGTTGAACTTTTGACCTCGTGTAATGGATTGATTCTCTTTAACTTTGATAAAACTATGATTTACAGTATTTTCAATCCGATTACTAGAGCGCACCAATACATACCATAGCCAAAGTCTACAAACAAATTTGGTAATACATGTCTAGATATTGATTACACGAAATTATGATTTACCCGCTTGTTGAATCAAAGATTTTGATTTATATTTTTAAGAGGGTTTGAGTCAAGATGTGTAAATGCAACCTTGCTGTTTTATTATTTGACTTTATTTAAGATGCAAAGTTGTTTTACTGTCTTTATCTAAGACGCAAAGTTGCTACCTCAGTCATGACAATAAATTATACACACTCTCACTTAGAGATTAACACTTTGAGCATAAACTCTTATAATTTAAATAAAACTTATTGTTCAAACAATTTACAGATTCAAGGCAAAACAATTCTCTATCATATTAAGAATTCACGTGGCTAGCATGAACTTAAGCAGTAGACCAACCCTAATGGAAAGACATCATATTTAGGGATGGCAATGGGACGGTGCGGGGTGGGGTGGGGTGGGTTGAGCTTAACTCACAAAAAATTTAATCCACCCTGCATAACAATTTTTTTTATTTTCAACCCGCTCCGCATAGACATACCCCGCTTAATTTTTTCTAAGGGTTGTCCAATTAGAAAGGCAACCTCACTCATTCTTGCCTTAATCATTGGAGGTAAGACAAGAAATGTGTTGAGGCTTAATATTTTTTCTAGTTAAATTTGATACTAAAAGTATAATTTATAAAAATAAATTCATCTTTTCATAAAGTATTAATTTAATAGGATGGTGACTTTAAAAAATAGTTTTTAGAGGTCAATTGGGAAACATGTAAGAAATTGTATTATTTTTTATTGAATCATTTTCATTTACAATCTTAAATATTTTAGTAGATTTAAAGAAATTATTTTAATAAATATATTTTATCACTTTTATAACAAGTAAAAAGTTAAAAGTAAGTTTGAACCCACATAAAATCACATATACTTGCAACCTGCCCCGCCCCACCCCGCATTAGTTTTTTAAAAAAAACAATTTCAACCCACCCAGCACCTCACCCGCCCTGCACAACCTTAAACCCACCCTGCCCGCATAGCCTTAAACCTACCCCGCCCTGCCCATTGCCATCCCTAATCATATTAAATCAAAATCACATAAAGATATAAAACATGTTATTAATTAAAAATTGTTATGTTTCTCTTGTTGTTAGCTCTTACAACATAAAATTTTCATCAGCAACTAGGGATGGCAATGGGGAGGGCGGATGCGGGGTGGGTTTAAAGCTATGGGGGCGGGGCGGGTTAAAGTGGTTTTTTTAAAAACTAATGCGGGGAGGGGTGGATTGCGGGTCTAGGTGGTTTTATGTGGGTTTATGCGGGTTTAAATTTAATTTTAACTTTTTGTATGTTATAAAAGTGATAGAGCATTATCCCATAAGAAAGTTTCTTCAAAATTACTAAAATATCCAAGAAAGTAAATGAAAATGGTTCAATTAAAACTACTACAATTCTTGCACATGCTTCCCAATTGACCTCTAACAAATAAAATTTTAAGTCATTATCTATTAAATTGATATAACTTAATAAAAAATGAATTTTATTTTTAGTATCAAAATTAACTACAAAAAAAATATATTAAAAATTTTATGCGGGGAGGATTCATGCGGGTGGGTCTATGCGGGGCAAGGTGGGGCAGGTTCAAAATTGAAAAATTGTTATGCGGGGCGGATTAAAAAAAAATCGGGTTATGTTCAATCCACCCTACTCCCGCCCCCGCCCTGCCCTGCATCGCACCAGTGTCTTCCCTATCAGCAATAAGAAATGAACAAATCACTTTTAAGAAATGATAACTTTATGCCTAATAAGTAACTCGCACTTAACAGTCAATTTTAACAATTTTAAACAAAAATTCATATCAAATACCATGTATTAGTCAACAAGCAAAGTAAAAACTGGACCTTTATGTCAAGATGATGTCTTCTGAAACTTGGCTGATCGGGAAAAAAATCTTGATCGAACTGGAACCCTCAATAGACCTAAAACCATAGAAAGAACATGAAATTTACACGGTGAAGAAAGGTTGGAATTTTGGGTGTTTGATGATGAGATTATGTTGGGGTTTTGATGGGTGTTTTGGGGTGCTTAGCTGAAATGGTAGAGGTCTATTAATGGTGAGGGAAGACTAAACTATATCATTTCTCAGCACTCATCTAAGGTGAAGAAGATGAGTGTTGCGGCTGAATTTTCTTGATCCTTCATTAGGTCCTCTTATTGTTTTATAGTCTAGGTTTAGGGTAAAGTGTGATGTATTTTTTAGGATCTAATTTTCCTAAAATACCCTTATGAATTTTGGATACTATCAAAAAGTTCGGAAAAAAGAGTGGAATATTCCCCTCTCCCATGGAATATGCTTTTAATAAATATTGAGATAAATATCATGTGGCAACATGCCATTGGGTTTGATCTTTTGATATATCTTTTAAAAATGACCTGCAATAAAATACTACCTAAATGGTAAATATAAGAAAACTCAAATAACATACATTTTGTAATTTTCTTTTTTCTCGCAAAAATCAATAATCAAAGTATTATCTTAAAATACGATGATATTTATGATTTTCAATTTTCTCAAGTAGAATCTACTAAAAATGAAATAAAGGTTAAAGAAAGATTAGATTTGAAAATAGATATTTAAAGCTAAAAATATGTTAAAACTCGGAGAGGGTAAAAAATCATGTGTCTATAACTGCAAACTTCAAGGGCAAGCATGAGATCCCCCAACAATCATCATGCAATTTTGTATGGGTTCTTCTCGGGTGAGGGACTCCATCAATTTTTTAAAATATATTTTTGGAATCTGTTTTGCAATATAAATTTATATTTTATATATTTCTCTAAAAAAACAAGGGATCTCGCCAATTTTTTATACTCATTTTTTTTATAAAGAATGATATTTAGAAATTTAAGGAAATTGACAGACATTCCTCATTTTTTAGAAAACTAACCCACCATTGTTTGTTGGGATATATACTATTAGATATAGTATTTATTATAGAATAATATTTATCTATTCATTTTTAATTTAAAAAAATAGAGTATATTTGTTTATGGTATCTGATTACTTGTATAGTAGATGATTTAGTCTATAGAGTTTTAGCTTAAGCACAGAGGATTAAATCAATGGTTCTTATAAGTATAAAGTTTTTTGTTCACAAGATGGAAATTGGACATGAAATCGATACGATTGTAGCACAAGATTATATAAAATTTATCTTGATTATGGGAACGGTATAGTTCCAACTTCGTGTACCTAGTGCATTTTGTATGTATTGAACGGGATCGAGTAGAGATAGTTTCTTTAGACTGACTGACAAAAGCATATTCTCTAAGCTGTTAAATGTACTTATATTCTTAATGATGATATAACTATATGATATGTATATATTAATTATCATTTTGATTTATTGAAAGATGATATTTTGAGATGGGTCAATATGGTTGGTAGATTGGATGATAAAAATATATATTGGTAAAATAATAAGTTAGTTGATGGAATCCATGTCTCGATATAGAGATTGATTATATGTCTTTTTGAGAAGTTTACATGTTTTCATCATGTCAAACCTTGCAAGTGGATTTATGAATCTAACACATGAAATAAGTTAAGCAGTGCTCTAAAGGAAATGAATCATTGAATTAAATTCGTAAGTTATTTAATTTATTGATTAGTATTTATAATCTTAACATGGGAATTATATAATTGTTTAATGGGGAATTTTCAAAATATAATTGAAGGAGTGTAATTACAGATTTCTAGTGGATTGATTTGTAATTTATTATGGTAAGAATGAGTTAAATTAATTATTTATAATTATTTTCAGAATAGGAAGTCTCAGTAATTAATTTTGTGGTCTCTATAGTGCTCATATTTAACTAGAACTCTAAATCTCATTTCTAGGAAAAAAAGGTTGAAATAGCGGGTGTTTTCTTGTTCAAAAATAGAACCTTGTGTTTTTCTTCTCCTTTTTGAATTGGAAAAAAATCTCCACCACACCAACACCATCCCTAACTGATACTCACAACTACCATCACTATCCATCACCACAATAAACCAGGAAGAAAATAAAAAATATCCAAAGAAATAATATGATAACAAGTGAAAGACCCAACAATGATTATATAGAAGAAAATTTTCACATTAACGAGAAGAGGTAGGAGGCTTTATACAATAGGTCAAGAACTCTTAAATTTCACTACTAGAAAATATGTGGCGCAACAGCCCTATTTAAAAATACTAGAAAACCAAATTAGGCTATGACTTGAAATTTGTTCCTGTATGACTTTTATGAAACCTAATTAGACATGAATTAAATAAACTACCAAATATTAAATCCTATACAACTTTGGATTACTAATCTTTAATTTGTTTAATTCCAACATAGCATCCTTAAATCAAGATATTCAAAGTTGGGCATGTCATGAAAAATATCATGTCTTGTGAAAGTCAAGTACCTTAGACTGTCCATCAATTTCCTAAAATATGTAGCGTCAACAAAATCATGGTATCATCTTTAGTCAGCTTCAGTTTCTTTTCAATAGAATCCAAAGTCAATTTAGCTTTAATTTCTCCACATTAAACATCTACCAAATATCATCATCATATTTTATCGTTATCTTGTGTTCTTGAATAACTATTATTTCCTTAAATTAATTATATGCTTATTCAATTGGTTTGTACTTGATCTTACGTACACGTTCAACACCAATTAACTTTTTTGTCTATGGTGGAGTACTATCATCAACTAACAATTTTTCTTGTTCTTCAAAACCTATAATTTCGAATAATGGCTCAAAATATGCCGATTCTCTCTTGATTTATTCTGTCTCTTAAACTGAGAAGGCATGCTCTATAAAAGTATTCTGTACAAACAAAAAAATTTAACTCATCAGCTCCTCATCTTCTCTTGGGGATGATCTAGTGTTTTTCCGCCAGCTAAGCCATGATTCCGGACAACACATTAATTTTGGAAAATAAAAAATTCTTTTCTCCAAAAACGTGAGTGCTCAAGATCGAAATGTCCTCCCCACCATTAATTCTTAACATGGATGTCGCGGCTTCTACCATCAAAAATAATAAATTCAAATTAGTCGATGAATAAAAATAGTTCAAAGAAAAAGAAACATGTAAGAAGGGTCAAATATATCCATAGATTATCTTCTTTAAATTTAAAAAAAAAAAATCAAAATTATTTTTTTCAATTCCGTTAGAGGAAAAGGGTATATATGAGTCATTTATATAACAGTAGGGGTGTATATGAGTCATTTTCATAACGGGGTATATCAACTCTAAATAGCAAATTTGAGGGGAACTCGGGTCTTTTTCCTATTTTTACCTATGGCTAACTATACAACTCGAAAAATTATAAGTAAATATTTTTATTTAACATTTTAGCCGCAAAAGAAAGAGGAAACTAAGAAGAGAGAGGAAAAAGCTGCATCTACATAACGCATAAAACGCATTATGGAATGTGATTTATACATCACATTATAATTTAAAAAATCATATTAGTCATCTTTTATTTCTTATTGGGAAAAGGGTCTAATTTACCCCTAAACTTTACGATTTAGAATTGGTATACCCTTCGTTATAAAAGTGACTTACATATACCCTTAATGTTACAAAAGTGACTCACATATACCCCTATTGTTACAAAAGTGACTCACATATACCTTTTAAATTATTTTTTTGCTTTTTTTTTTTTAAATATGTAATATGGGTACATATGTCCTTCTAACAAAGCTTATTATTGTATTTGATCCTTCTCACACATGATTTTTTTTTTACTTCTTTGATTTAACGATTAATTTGAAGTTTAAATATCTCCATAGATCTATTTTTTTATCCTTATTTGAGTTTCTTATTAGTATTATTTTATTACTTTCATTCCTTACTGTAAAAATATGAGAAATAAAAGAAATAAGTGTGCAAGAAAATAGAGGAAAAAGTAAGATTTTTTTAACTTATTATTTCAACCATATTGCAATCATATTTTTATCTAGGGAAAAATGACAAATATATCCCCGAACTATCGTAAATGGTATGCAAATACCCTCCGTCACACTTTTCGGTCATTAGTGCCCGTGTCGTCCAAAAATCAGAGCACATTTACCCTTCACTCTAACGGAAGAATAATTATTTACATGTGGCGCAATCCTATGACTCAACCCGATTTGACCAATTAATTAACCCAAAATTCAAATACCTACCCAATGACCCGTTTAACCCACCCAATACCCACAAAATTTGAGGGTATATTTGTCTTTTTTCCCTTTATAAAAAATATTGAGCCATCTATGATAATTAATATTACTAGAAAATGAGTGAAAAATAAAATTGATCGTCAAAATAATAAACTCAAATTAGCAATTGAATCAAAGAAGCCAAAAAAATGCATGTGTGAGAAGAATCAAATATACCTCTACACTAATTTTCTAAAAAAAACAAATTAAAATTATTATTTTTCACTTTCGTTACATCAAAAGGGTATATTTGAGCGACTTATATGCAACAATAAGGGTATATATATGAACCATTTTTATAACAACAGCTTTAAATTACAAAGTTAAAGGGGTATATCAGACATTTTCCCAATAATTTTCTCCTGTTAGAAGCAAAATTTGTAAAAGGAACTAATATGAGTTTAAGTGACCAAAAACCAAGTATCGATACTAAACTTGTAACTTTGGACCTTTCGGCTTTTACTAGTATATAAAGAGATTGTACATGTCAAGTATTGGGTATGATAGAAGATTTTTTTGGTTTAAACAGGTTGCGTTTAAAGTTATTTAATTTTTTGGTTTAAAAAATCAGGTGACACATCGTTGAAAAGTAGTCGGATATAACACTTTCTAAGTTGAACGACTTTTTAAATGAAATACCATTTGAGTGAAATAACAAAAGATGAGTGACTTTTCTGATAAAAAAACGTGACTTTGTTCATCAGTTTTCAATAGTTATGTGACTATTTAAGAAACTCAATAAGCCTAGGATGAACTCATCAAACCCACAATGGTTGTAAGATATAATTGAAACAAATTGTCATCCTAACAAGCAAAACATATATAAACCATCGGAAAGAAAAGTGACTTTGTTCACCCGTTTTCAATAGTTATGTGACTATCATATCATATATCATATATAAACGAGAATCCTAGGCTCACCTACGTGGCGCCACCATAAACCAGTATTTCCTTTTAATTTATTTATTTCCAAAACTAGCATTCCCCTTTCATGAAAAGTTGTGACTTTTATGAAAAATTGTGACTTTTATGAAAAGTTGTAACTTTTATGAAGAGTTGCGACTTTTATGAAAAGTTGTAACTTTTATGAAAGGTTGTGACCTTTTCGAAGGGTTGTAACTTTTCCAAAGAGTTGTGACTTTTCCGATAAGGCACAATAAACATTTGTTCACACTACCCTTTGTTGTCTATAATTATAGGGATTCCCTCTCATTTAAAAACAACGAAAATTCTAAACTTCTTCTTCTTATAATTCCGCACAATTAAATATTTGTGTATTTTGCTCCTGTTGAGTGGCTCACTGACACCATTGTTTTGTATCAATACACTAGTGAATAGATTCGTTCCATCCTGAGAGGATTTATTCCTTTAAACCTTAGGTACTAGAGAGGAATAATTTCCATTGTGCATTCCGTAGGCTCGATTTTTTCCTTTTTGTTTCATTCTATTGTTATAGATTCTGATTTTTTTTTTACTGTCATTAATTTATGCTTATGATATTAATTGTTATTTTTGAGTACAATGTTTTAAACTTTGTTGTTTATGTTTCTGCAAAAGTTGTTGTTATAAGTATTTATTAGTACATATTAAATAACACACGTTAATTGAGTATTCACATAAGTTCTCTCTACTGAAATTGTTGAAGGTACAATAAAAAAAAATCTTAAAGATCTATACTACCATCTCTTGACGACAAAATTCAAAATTGGTGTGCCATTGTAAGGACATAAAGACTTTAAAAACTTTATTATCACATCTTGATGTGCGAAGTGAACCAAGAAAAGAGGACAAGAATTAATAAACATTTTTGACATGGGTTCAAGGATGTGCCGGATGACCTATAGAGGAATTTGACTAGATTGGAGCCTCTTTTAATCTCAAAGACATAGATAACTATAAAATAAATTAATTGCTCATATTCAATATGAAGTATGGACATATTCTCAAGTTTACAGTTATAAATACTTTTCTTGAAGTAATAAATGTATTTCTCGACGTTGCGATTGGAATAGAAGTGTTTTCAAATTTGAACTCCATCACTCTAGTATGTTGATTTTAAAATAACACCCAAACAAACTAAATAGTTTTGTGTAATATTTTTCCCTTACAAGTATATATATAATAAGTTGAATTGTTGTCCAAGATACATTTTACCTTTAATTTTCCATTTTAATAATTACTTATGATACATTTAAATGGGATACTTTAAATTAAAATGATATATGTAAAGCAGAAGGTAGGACTGAACTTTCTATCCATTAGAATTAGAATATTTGTTCACTTTTTTTCGGTCTTTTAAAATTTATCCATCCCTTCACCAACGATTATTTATTTATTAGAAAATTTAATATCTCAAGTTGATATTCATTTGATTCCCCAAAAATATCAATTGTAACACTTCTTGGAAGTAAAGGATAAATTATAAAATCAAATTAAAGATGATTGATTGAACGATAAATGATAAGATGTAATAATTACTTCATTTTCCTATAAATTATTAATGTTCCTATACATTTTAAGTTTTAAATATTATTTTATAAATTCTGTGATATTAACTCGCGCGAGTAATTTTTCTAGTGATAAGATAAAATACCCCTCGAGCTACCAAACTAAACCATCCTTTAGTTGAGGTTCCCCTAGAATCTAACACAAAATGGTGTAATGTGCACTTAATAGGCAACCTTCGTGATTCTATAGCCCGAGATGCCACCCATCGCTGAACTTTTTGATAGCTAAAGCTGGTTTTCTACATATTTTTGTCCCAAATGACAATTACACCTTTAAAGGAATACGAATAATGAAAACCAGAGGAGTCCATGTGATAGTTAGAATGGCTTCCACATCACTTCGTGCCAAAAAAGTAGGGAGAAATTAAAAGGAATGTAAGCATTTAATACAAGTACCACAATACCTTCTGCATCGGAGTATTAAGAGCGGGCCTTAAATTTGAGTTAGTATATTAAGCAGAGACAGTAGCAGGGCAGCTCTCCTTTGGCGTGTTGATTGAAATATGTGATAAAGTGAAGTGGAGTTACTATACATATATTAATGCATGCCAATAGAGAGTAGCCCTATCACTATTTCTCTTATTATCATTTACCAATAATTTTCTTTCTCATTTTTCTGCTTCATGGTTCATTACAAGAGAGCCCTTTCAAGCTTTTATAGAGCATTTGTTCTCAATTTAAGAGATGGAATAAACCACTCGAGAATCGAGATATCCTATAGCTTTTATGCATGAGGGGCTTGCTTTTTCTTGGGTCAGAAAATGAGGGTAATTTTGTTATATTATCCCTTTGCAACTCCATTTTGTGAAAGCTCCTTTAAAAAAATATGTTCATCAGATTCCCCAGTTGCCTTCTCCATAAATTTGTAGGTGTAATGCGGAAAAAAAAAAACAAGAGATGCTCTATTATTTCACCTTTGAAATTTGTTATTTGACTCAAAAGGAGGCAAAGGACCTTAAAACAGCATATCCTCCGCATATTCCTCTCTTCTTTATTTCCATCTGCATTATATTTCTATATATGATGATTGGGCTTAATTTGATCTGTTCCAGTTCTTGCTTTTTATGCGGCAATATAATTCAGTTTCTCAAGATTGCTTAATTCCTTTTATATTATTACTCCAAGGGGTCGTTTGGTAGAGTGTATAAGAATAATGCTTCTATGATGTATTAGTAATGCATGCATTAGTAATGCAAGCATTAGTAATGCTTGCATTAGTTATGCTAGCATTATTTCTTATACATTGTTTGGTTTGATGTATTGGAAATAGCAAGCCTTATATAAAGACTATTAAAAAAATATTTGTTTACAAAAATAATAATAATAATAATTATTATAATTATAATAATAATTATTATTATAATAATAATAATAATTATTATTATTATTATAATTATAATTATAATAATTATTAATAATAATAATAATATAATAATTATAATTATAATAATTATTATTATTAATAATAATATATATTGATTTATACAGATCTCAATATAAATTTTTGCATATTGGCATGGTACAAATTGCTTTTAAACCATTAACTCTTAAAGGGTTACCCGAGACTTTCTTAGCAGGTTTAAGAGATGCAAGAAATTTGAATTTTAGGCAATCTTTAATGGGTTCGATAGAATCCACAGTGGCTTATGGTCCTGTTTATTTTAATGCTCAACCGAATTTGCAGTTGTCGCTAACAGATTCTAATATATTAGATGCTTTAACTAATTATTATTATAATTATAATTATTATTAATAATAATATAATAATTATAATTATAATAATGATAATAATAATAGTTATAATAATAATTATAATTATAATAATTATTATTATTAATAATAATAATAATTATTATTATTATTATTATTAGAGGGTAGTTTTGTCATTAGTTAATCTAATGCATGCATTAAAACCATTGCATTGCTAATACCTAGAAATCCATGGTATTAGCAATACACACTTTAATACACAATAGAGTGTATTACTAATGCAAGCATTAGTTATACATAGGTTGGAAAAGAGTACCAAACAAGGTACTAGTAATACACAATGCTAATGCATGCGTTATTTTTCCTAATACACTCTACCAAACGACCCCCAAGTGTGTTATCATTTATGCAAAACATATCTACTTCTGTGTTCTGTCAGGGGCGTAGCTACATACTGTCCAATTGAACACCCTTCGTCGGGAAATTATACCGTATATACAAGTAAAATAATATACAAAATGATTAAATAACATATTATGGACACCCTTAACACAACAAGGTGTTGTAGCCTAGTGGTTTAAGGTGTCTTGAAAGAGTCAAGTCTTTAAGCGTTTGTGAGTTCAAATCTCTGATATATTATGTACTTTTTTTCAAAAAATTTCATGTATATTACGTAGTTTAATTTTTAAAATTTCTAGTGCACTCATTCATCTTTTTCCTCTTTTTTCAAATTTTTTCATGTATATTACATACTTTTTTTCAAAAAAATTCATGTATATTACGTAGTTTAATTTTTAAAATTTCTAGTGCACTCATTCATCCAAAAAAAAAATGTACTCGTGTACAATTCCTGAACACCCTTCGTGAAATTTCTAGCTACGCAACTAACTTCTATAATTTGAAATGATTAAAGTTAGTAAACTACCACATAATTTCCTGGATATGTTTCGTGTTTTAGCTAGGTGCATTATAGTCCACTCTATATTCGCATTAAAAAGTGTTGAACAGTTTTCAAACTCTGGCTACTCAACACATGACCTCCAAAGGGGTTGGAAACTTGGAATATTAATTAAAATTTAAAAACATATAAGTAAGACTGGTATTTTGTAAATTGTAAAGTCAAATGAAAAGTTAAAAGAAAGGGATATGTTGTTTGAAGGTCCTAATTTAAGTGTCAAATGGCACACTTCGAACGCATAAAATCAAGAAGCATCTACAAATTAAATTCAAGAACAATGCAAGAGGAAGAATCTGATGAAAATATTTTTTTTAAAAGAGCTTTCACCAAATGGAATATGTAAAAGATAAGAAAAGTTACTGTCCCATTTCTGACTTTAGAAAAAGCAACCCTTAATGCAAGAAGATATATATCTACAGGTCACACAGCATAAAAATAAATGATAGGATATGCCGATTCTCTAGGGGTTTATTCCGTTTCTTAAATTGAGAAGGAACGCTCTATAAAAACATGGAAGGCTCTATTGTGATGAACCAGAAGCAGAAAAATGACAAAGAAAAGTTTGTGAATGATAGTAATAATAAGGGAAATAGTGATAGGGCTACACTCTATTGGCATGCAGCTTTTTTGGTGGCTGGCTCTAAGTAGCAATTTGATCAAATATTTGAGCTGATATGCCAAAGGAGAGTTGCCCTATTACTGTCTCTACTTAATGTAATGTAATTACACGCACGTCGCACTTGATACTGTGACACAAAAGGTATTGTTATACTTGCCTTGACTAAAGTTTACATTTGTTGTTCTTCTTTGTAGAAACAACCATTAATTAATTATCGCCTTAGCTAAGTCCCTTCTATTTGAATTATATGTTTACTTTATGTGTTGCTATTAACTTTAACTCACTCCATGTGTTAGGTGTAAATAAATGTCAAGGCGAAAAATATTATATTTCTAACAAAATTTAACATTGAAAAAAAACTATCATTTGGAACAAAATCATGAACAAGGACTCTTCTCGTAAAAGCTCTAGTTTTACTTGATAATCTATGTCTGGTGCTATAACTACAAGTAAAATATCCGTAGCCATAGCAAGAAAGGGGCGCGCGAGCTTCATAATCTGTTACGTGCCTTGCCTAGTGTACTGCAATTGTGAAAATATTTTGAACTCGTAGCTGATTTCTGGAAATTAAAGGGGCTCACGAGCTTCATAATCTGTTACGTGCCTTACATTGTCCATCGCTTTGTTCTTCAATCTGAAGAAGAAAGTATTAGACGGTGTTACAATTTTTTTAATTTTTTTAAAAAATGTGACACCGTCCGTTGCTTTGTTCTTTAATATGAAAAAAGCGAATTCAAAAAGCATTTCAGAAAAGGGACGCACAAAAGTAACCATGTCTGTCACTTTTCTGTATTTTTTTGACAACAGAAACTATCCATCTGCAATTAAAATACAATTCAATATATATTTGATCCAACCATTTCAAACAAACCAAACAACTAAGCATATACATACAATATCATAATAAACATCATTAAACACTAAAACCATAAAATAAAGACTTATAAAGTTTTAAAAAAAACTCCAAAAACTACAAAAGATATGACACTTGGGCCTAAGTCAACCCCAAATGCTAGCTCATGAGGGGAGGTTTGTCCAAGTCTATATAAGGAGATCAAATTCTCATCCTTCTACCGATGTGAGACTTCTTAACACTCCCCACACGCTCAGACCTCAATTGGAGCGTGAACACTTCAAAATGGGGGATCAACATCGGTGAACAACAAATTGGGATGGATCTCGGCTCTGATACCATGAGAAAATCAACATACTATGCTGCTAAACAATCGAATTCCTCCATTGATGAACATTGAGTTCATATGAGAGAAGAAGAAGATTCTGGAAAAGCTACATGAAAAATCTGTTTCATTGAATGTGAATTAAGAGAGTAACTATTACATGTGATTCTATATATATAGAGATACACAAACTGAAAGCTAGCTAACAAACTGTACAAATTCCGACTTCTCTGTAACTAAATCTAACTAACTGTACTACAACCTGTAACAAACTAACTTATATTCTCATCACACAAAATGTTCTCTAAAGTATCAAAAGTCATAAAATAACAATACAAAAGGGATGTTGAAGGGTGGAGGCTATGTATTTATCTTCATCATCAATCTCAGTGTCCTCGCTACTAGAAGACCCACTTGGATCAGAACGGATTGCCTACGCCGACAAGCGAGGCTAATCACTTGTTCTTTGAATTTAATTTCTTCAATGGTCCTGAGCATTTTTACATTTTGAGCAATTTGTTGTGCCTCAGACTCTTCCAAGGCACATGTGGATTGTGTGATTCGCTATGACATAGCAGCTATTTGAATATCGTCAATTGTCTCGGTTTGGCATGATGATCCAATACCTTCTAGTACTGATTGGATGCATCGATTCCGTAGACTATGCCCCTATGTGTCCCCCTTGCCATTTTTTCCTTCCAAATTTGAGAGGCTTGTTCATGCATATGCTGGATCGGATTGCCCAAGAATTCTTAAGATTGGTTAAACTCAAGCAGGTGTAGTTCATACTCTCTCTGCATATTAAAATAAAAGTTAGTATCAAAATATATAGATAATAGATGATAAGGAATGCACCCCCTCAAGCTACCAAACTAATTCATCCTTTAGTTGGAGCTCCCTTACAATCAACAAAATAGATAACCATCGTGATTCTATAGCCCGAGCAGCTTTGAGCCAACCCATTGTTGTTGTACTTATAGGTAGATTTTGTTCAAATTAACTGGTCTTCTACATATTTTTATCCCATATGACAATTACACATGAACATGATGTGATAACATTAAGTTTTATGGGAATATTAATATTGTAAACCATAGGAGCTCGTGTTATAATTAGTTGGTTTTGACATCAATTCTTCCTAAAAAGGTAAGGAGAAATTAAAACCAATGTAAACATTTAATTCAAGTATATATTGGCATGCAGCATTAGGGCTACACTCTATTGGCATGCAGCATTTTTTGTGGCTCCATACAGCAGCTAGCTTGACCAAATATTTGAGTGACATGTCAAAGTAGAGTTGCCCTGTTACTGTTTAATGTAATGTAATTAGACGCACGTTGGCTCTTGAGACTGTGATGCAGAAATAAACTTTAACTGGACTCCATGTTTTAGATGGAAATGTCAAGGCCAAAAATATTAATTCTTCCAAAATTCAACATTGAAAAAACCTATCATGAACAAAGTTTACTTTATAATCTGTGTTTGGTGCAGGCTTTTAACTATATATAATAGCTACATCTGTATCTTATTCTAAGATCATTTTTATCCGCAGTCAGTCCATTTTTAAACCAGAATGACCGGGAAAATGGGTAACTACTTGTCCCCGTATGCAAACCTCCAAGGTCAAAAGTTAAAAGAACCAAATCTAATTACAGTTGTGTATTTGGTATATATCCAAAGCTTCAGCTAGCATCTATGTCATTCAACTTTGGGTGCGCACAAGTAGACGCATGTGTCATATGTGGCATAATACACATAGGACTCCATGTAATGCATAAAAAAAATTATGTAAGATGCATGTGTTTATATATTCAAAATTTTATACAAATTAAAATGTCTACTTATGCATAACCAAAATTGAAGGGCATAGATTCAAGCTGAAGTCAAGTTAAAGGGCATATATTGTTATGCAATCTGTATTTTAAATCAAGACTACTGATAACAAAACTTTGCATAAACAGTAAATTCCAAAGTTTAAATCACGTAGTGAAGAACAGAAACTAATGACTATAAAACATACCAGAATCTGTAACAATCATATGAAACAAAAAGGAAAGGAAATCGAGCCCACTAAATACACAGTGTCCCCTTAAGGAAATTATTCTCCTCTAGTATCTGAGGTTTGAATTGGAATATATCCTCCCAAGATAAAACGATTCTATTTACCAATGTATTGATCCCAAAATCCCAAAACAATAGTGTGTGAAAAGTCACAGGTATTTATTGTCAAGAAACATTGGTTCAAAATGGTTGCAACCTTTCAGAAACCACACGACCATTTATGAAAGTTTGCAACCCTTCAAAACAGTCATTTTCAACAGTGAGAAATTTAAATAAAATGGGAAAGATTCGCACGGATCAGCGACGGTTCAAGGGGTCCCTCTTTCCAACACTTTTAACAAGTAGTAGAAGTGTTTCTCTATTTAAACACTTGAACTTTTCTTTCCACCACCAATGAGGGAGAAATCCCTTTTTCCTTACTAAAGCATAAGAGAAACTTTCAAATTCATCTTCCCTTCATTTCCCAATAATTCTTACTATATACCCAACACACATATATATATTATGCCTTTGGATTATATATCACGTAATTTTCACTAAATCAGTCCTTCAATCATAATATATTATAGGTTTCATAACAAAAGATAACTTTTTTGAACTAATATATATCATATTAGTAGAGCAAGTTGAATAGAAGCAACCATTTGATTATAACTTAATTTAATTAGATAAAGGTTTTAGCACTTTTCTGGGAGGTGGATGACGATACTGTCTGACCTTTTTTTTTTCTCGTGTCCAAAAAGTAAAAAGGAAAAGCAAAAAGAAAAAAGAGAAGCCTTGCATCAAATGCAAATAATAATAATTATTGAGGGGGACGCATGCTTTGAGGAAATTGTTCAATTACTTAACAAGGTAGAATTGCTCCTCACTTCATTACTTTGGGGGACCTGAAGCCGCTTTTGTCCGCACTAAAGACCCTTTTGGGCCAGCCCTGCATTCATGTTGCCGCCAATAGTGGTGCCTCTTCCTAAGTTCGGGTTCTTCACTTTTACTTTCAATAAAAAATGTAAGTATGGATGTGAAAATCCTATATTATTTGATAAATTGATTTTAGATACTTTGATCAAAATTGACGGAGAAATTCGGAATAAATATAATGATTTATGTAATCAAACAAAAGCAAAGGTAGAATTGAAGAAAATGAAGTATCTTCTATATAGATTTCTATTGATCAATATTTTGTCTTTGGAATATCTTGTAAGTTTTACAAATAATGTCTCGGAATTTAGATATATAATTCTATTTATTGATATTTGAATTATTTTTAGCTAAATCTCCCCATCATATTTGTACTTAAATTTGTAATCCTAAATCTTGAAATTTAGATTTTGAATTAGGCTTCTTCCCCTCTAACTTCTCATCAGTTCTTCTCTCACCTCCCCACTACTATCGCTTTGCTTCTTTTTTTTTTGCTCTTTATTGTAAGTTCAAAATAACTTACTCGCATCTTAACCTATCGCGACGTGTTATCTTTCATCATCATATGTATTGAATAATTCGTCACAATATCAAAGCTTGTCAAATAAAATTAGATCATGACTTAGCGGGTTTTTTTTATCTTTATTGGTTCTTTGATTTCTTTTAAGCACCTCAGTCATCGTGTAACTACCTTTAACGAAGAGAATTCAATTGATTTTCGAAGATAGAATAATTATGTTGTGCAAAAAGGGGGAAGAGGACTTTCATGTGTATAGAAGTTGTTATTTCCTTGATATAGACGACAAAAACATTTTTAGACCGAATTATTAATTGAGATTATATTTGTTCGATTTCACATAATTTATTAATACTTTTTACCCTTTTCCGTAGGAAGTAGCATTCTTTTTCAAACACAAAAAGGGACAGTAAAATACATATTAAAATAGAGTGAGTAGAAAAAATACAATATTGAATGACATATATTTTTTCTTTTTTTAATTTGAAAAAGCTGAGTCAACTTTAGCATATATTGCAAGCAAAGACTAGAATGGGTATGAAAAGCCCAAAAAGTAACAACTTTTCTTTATTGAATAGGGAGAAAAGGTCAAATACAGTAGCTCAAAGAAATTTATAGGAGTAATAATCAAAGGTCCCACATCCAGCAACCTGGCCCAAAACGCGCTTAAGGACAATGATTATATGTCATTTTCTTGAAAACTAAGCATATCATTATTTAAACGTGATAGCTGACTTGATAAACAGCAACAACCAAACAAACACAAAGAAATAGTTGAATGAATATAATTCAACAAACTGTTTAAACGAAAAAACAGTCCACAAAGGGCTTAATGGAGGCTGAGAAAGTAACAGGCATTCATGGTTGTTGCCCCAATCCTCTCCTTATACTTCTTGAGCCTCAAAACCATCAGCCACTTCCTAAGCCCAAAAGCACAACCGCAGCTTGCCGGCACACCTTTGCAACCACAACAACTTCCTCTTTTTTCCCAAATACTCATTTCACTAACCATGAATCCCTTCCTTCATATCAAGAATCATATGATCAGTTCCTCAAAGCTTATCCTAAGTATTCCGAATCTCACCAAGTCGACAAGATTCGGAATCAAGAATACTATCATCTGTCAGTTTCTAACCATGTGTGCCTGGATTACATTGGCATTGGTCTCTTCTCTTACTCACAGGTTCAATCACAGGTTTCTGCGGTTGTCCCGCTGACATCCTCTTCTTCTTCTCCGTCATCTCATGAATGTAGTGAGTATCCTTTCTTTGACATATCTTGCAAGTCTGTTGATCTCAAATCCGAGCTATTACATGGCGGTGATGGATCACAATTGGAATCCTGTATCAAGAAAAACATCATGAATTTTCTTAACATGTCTACAAATGAATATTCCATGGTTTTTACTGCTAATAGATCATCAGCCTTTAAGCTTATAGCCGAATCTTACCCTTTCAAAACTAGTAGAAAGCTTCTTACAGTTTATGATCATGAGAGTGAAGCATTGGAGACTATGGTCAATACATCAGAGAAAAGAGGGGCTAATATAATGTCAGCAGAATTCAAATGGCCACGGCTAAGAATTAACTCCGCGAAACTCAGGAAACTGATTATAAGGAAGAAAAAGCAAAAGAAATCAAGGGGACTATTTGTGTTCCCCCTTCAGTCAAGAGTGACCGGAGCAAGTTACTCTTATCAGTGGATGAGTTTGGCGCAGGAAAATGGTTGGCATGTTTTGCTTGATGCATGTGCATTGGGACCAAAGGACATGAATAGCTTTGGACTTTCCTTAATCCATCCTGACTTCCTTATTTGCTCTTTCTATAAGGTTTTTGGTGAAAATCCTACAGGGTTTGGATGCCTCCTTGTCAAGAAATCAGTTGTATCGATGTTGGAAGCTTCGGTCAGTACAGGCATTGTAAGTCTTGTTCCACCAACACAACTCTTAAATTCACTAGATTCATCAGGCAGTGGCACGGAGCTTGAACAAAAAAACAATTTTGTTACAAAACTGGATGAGCTGCATATATCTGGCTCTAATTCAGCTCACAATTCTGCTAAATCCACACACAACAATGAATCTGGAAAAGATGCTCCAAAGGATAAGAGCAAAGAGGAATTAGATCAATCCATTAGTACACTAGGCGACAACACTAAGCTGGAAGAAAAGAGAAGCATAGAGATTCAATGCAGATGCTTGGATCATGTGGATTCGCTCGGACTGATGCAAATTGGTAACAGAAGAAGGTATCTAGTCAATTGGCTTATTAGTGCACTCCTGAAACTTAAGCATCCAAATAGATTGGATCATTTTCCTCTGGTCAAAATCTATGGACCAAAGATAAAATTTGACAGGGGAACTGCTATGGCGTTTAATCTGTTCGACTGGAAAGGAGAAAGGGTGGAACAAATTCTCATACAGAAGCTTGCTGATCGGAACAATATTTCTCTCAGCCATGGGTTTCTGTCACATTTGTGGTTTCCAGACAAGTATGAGGAAGAGAAGCAGAGGACTATAGAAGGAAAAAAGTGTGACGAAAAAGATGCACAGAACAAAAAATCTAAAAAAACTGACTTTGGGATATCAGTAGTTACCATTGCCCTTAGCTTTCTGGCCAACTTTGAAGATGTTTACCGGCTTTGGACATTCATAGCTCAGTTTCTTGATGCAGACTTTGTGGAGAAAGAACGGTGGAGATACAGCTCTCTGTATCAGAAAACGATTGAAGTTTAACATAGCAGTTTTTTGTCAGCAATTCTGTTGCTGCAAAAGACTTTCAAGTGTGATACTTCTTTCTTGTCAATGTAAAAGGAAACAAATACTGGATTTTTGTCCAGAAAATGTATGAGAGTCCAAACATTTGGATGGAAAGGCACATTTTTTTTCACCTTGCTTTGATTGGATAAACCTATATATTGTGAATGACAAGATAAAAAGCTATAAATAAGAAACGTTGTAGGATTTAGTTGCATTTAAGAAATTTATACTCCACAAAAATCCATTCTCTATAAACAACATGGTTAACAACAAGTCATGATTTTCACGAAGAAAAATTGGTGCTGTATTTTCAACAAATGAATGCAAAACGTAATAACATTTAGCAATCTCCTAACATATTTACACCACAGTCATTGCACTCTTCAGCAAGAGCGAATCAAAAAGGGCAAATGCAACCAAATGCTGATACACCATTGTTCCTAACAAAAGGACCTTTTAGTTTCAAACATTAAGGAGCCGTTTGGTAGGATGTATTAATTAAAATAGTCCTTGGATTAAAATTTAGTCCACTTAATACAATGTTTGGTAGCACATTCAACTCAAACACACCTAATACATGGATAACTTAATACACCATATGTGGTCTTATCTAATACCAAAAATATCTAGGGATTACTAATCCCAGGTTTAGTAATACTTGGATAAGGAAACAAAATGACTGAATTGCCCTTCTATTTCCTTAGACACCCTTTATAATTGATAAAGAAATTCCCGTTGTGCTCTTTGGCGACTTTACTGTTTTCATGATACAATTTCTTTTGGACAAGAAAAAAATATGTACAGATTTTTCAGTTAAAAAATCTGATCTTCTGAAATTTTCTCTAATTTTCTCTTCTATGATTGAAACACTGTACAATCCACCAGCCATTTTCTCGTCCTAAAAACTCCCTCTCATCAATTCCAGAGCACAACATTTTGTAACTGTGAAACAAACTCAAAACATTTTTCTCCTCTCTCGTCTTGTAACACTACCACTATTTGATCTGCAATACTGATATTTCCTCACAAATTTTGTCATTAAAATCAATAAAGTTTTGATCTTTCTGCAAGTTCTTTAGTTTTTTTTTTTTTTTAAATATTAGTAGGTAAGAGGATTACATGACAAAGCAAAGTTGATCTTGTTGGCTACTGTTTTTTCCTATTTTGTTAAGAGAAGAGGGAGGTAAGCATTGGATCGTGAACTTCAAATTCAAGTTTTAAATTGCAATAAATATGGTAATTACATGTAATAGAAAACATAATAATTCAAGGGTAAAATTGGGGGAAAAACAATTGTAGAGTTTTAAACCAAACACAAGATTTGGTGAGAAGCGATCAACCAAACACTTGATTAAAAATAATTCATGTATTACTAATCCCTGCATTGTTAATTCCTGCATTATTTATCTCTGCATTACTAATCTCTGCGTTATTAATCTTTGTACCAAACGACCCCTAAGTGCTAGTGTTATGACAAATGCAGTGAAATAAATCAACCACCAGAAAGGTACATTTAATAACATATTCACAGGTCACACCATTAAAACACTTCTCTTTTGATGAGGGAAAAGATAGTGGATGGGGGAAGATCGATTCTATTGGTTGTTCTACCTATTCAATAGGCACAAAGAGGCCAAGTAGACAGAAATTTCAAGTACCAAGCTTGCCTCTGATGAATTTTGGACTCCATAGATCACATCATGGCAAGTCCAAAACTATCTTCTACATAGTTTTTTGTATTAGGAATTACGTCGAACAGCTGGCAGAGAATAGAGACTTACATTCCAACCATAAAATCAATCAGGAAAATGTGGCTTCAGAAGGGCTACACTACAACAGTTGGAAGCGGTAAACATCACCACCGGCCGAATAAAACTGTTGATGCAGACCATGTCCGGGAACAAGCATAGGCCTTTCCATCTAATTACAGCAGCAGATTTACTGAATGGCTAGACGCATCATTGCTAACGATAGATTCTTATCAATTTTTGTTTTACAAACTCACATCAAACCCACTTTATTTTTTATATGCTTATTATTGCTTGAACATAAATGGATAAATAGGCATCAACTATGGTTAGATCTTACGAATTCATCTAAGATTTTGTTTGGCATTGTTGCTAAAAGCTATTTATTTTTAAAAGAATCTTTACAATAGTTTTTAAGAAGAATATTTTTGAAAAAAATATAGCAAATTCATTTGAAAAGTAATGTGTGTTTGATTAATTTTTTTTAAAAAAAGAGTCAAATTACGAAGAAGGATAATATCTTTCTAGGATATAAATATGTAACTATACAAAGGAAAAAAAAATATTACCTTTCTAGGAGAGTTGAAATCTTTAATTGATATTTTTTTTAAAAAAATACTAAAGTATTATTGAAAAATATTGAAAAGAAGGATTTTTTATTTATTTATTACCTATCATTTTTAGATTCAATCTTTAGTTATTATTATTTTTGTTTATATAACTCTAAGGTTAAAAAATCTAATTAAAATAAAATAATATGTAAATTAAGAAAAGAAAATTTTGTTATTTTTTATTTTTTGGGAGGATTGAAATCTTTAATTGTTACTCTTTTTTTTAATCCTGCAAAAATATTGTTTGTTACCTTCATTTCTAGTTTTGTAAAATAATATATAAAATATAAATAATGATATATAAACATAAAATAAAAAATAAAATAAAATTCTTGAATGAAACTTAATCAAACTAATGAGATATGTTAATTAATTAATAAGGGATATATTGGTCTTTCAAGAAAAATAATTTTCTGCTTTTGCTTATGATTATTTTAAAAGGCAGAAATTTTTAGCTTCTTCGCATTAGTAGAAAAACTCTTTTTGCTTTCATTTAAAAGAACTTTTAAGGATTTGTCAAACATTTGATTTTTCAAAAAAATAAATTCTCATAAAAAAACACTTTCAACCTCCCAACTGCAATGTCAAATAGGCATTAAAGGTTAATTAATTAATCTATAAATAGTAAACATTATGAAACAAATTAATATTATTTAGTCAAATATTAGTTTATGCAAAGATATATGGTATAAAATTAATTGCCTAGTGAAGATTAAATAAACATTTAAATAATGATAGTATGTCATCGTATCTATCAAAGGAGAACTATTATATACTTTAGCAATTGGTGTATATCATTGTGTTATTATTTGTGTAATTGTAGCATCAAATTTTACGTTATTCATAATGTTTTTAAATGTCTCATATACTTCATGCAGTTAATTTCTAACTTGTTTTCCTTTAATGGTGGATTTTTAAACAATTATACTTTTAAGGATAAGTGAAATATTTGTGAATTATATCCAATATATGTATCTAAGAGGAAATAAAATAAGGGATTAAAAGAGTTATCATGTCAACCTTTTAAGTCAAGTAGTTGATAAATGATCTAAAATTAAATCAACAAGTTTAAGAAAAATAATGTATTACTGGCTGCTAGAAATGCATTTAAGGTAGATATTGTTTACTTTATAAAAGTGTTGCCTTAGATTTAAAACTCTAATTTGAACGAAATGTACATTTAACTACTTTAGTATGTTTCTAATCAAATTTAACTAGAGTCCCTCATATAATATTTGATGATTTGATTCTAGTGTAGTTACTAAAATGTGCATGAGTTGAAAGAATTTTTATCCAAATTGTATTTAAAAAAATATTTTTACTTGTGAGAAATCGTATGAAGATTTCAATAGAAGGCGTATGAACTTATGCCTTGATCTTGGATAATGAATTCACCTCGATCAATTACCAACATTAATATGTTCTCTTAGTTTCTAGAAATTTGATTTTCCTTTCTTGATTGATGGTTCTGGGTTCAATTTTCTCGATTTGGATATGAATATATTAATTTATAAAAGATACTATTTCTTATGAAATTGATGCTCGTATTAATGATTTATACAAAAATTGAAGTCTAATGATATATTTTTTGAATCACTTATATCACAAAAATTAAAATTAAATATAATCCACTAGATAACAATTCTCCTTACTAATGACGTAAATATTTGAATAATATCCCAATGAATTTATAAAGATTAGTATTAGTGTATTACTACGCACGTACGACTTATTGATAGTGTATGTTTGAAATACATTTAAGGGAAAGCAAATCAAATACAATTAAAAAAAAAAAAGTACCACAAGAAGTATATATAACTTCTTGGAATCATACATAACAATATAATGTTTCTTTTTATGAGAGAAAAAATATTCTATCATCTCTATATGATTTGCACGTTATGGATATATCTATTTTTTGAAAGAAATTTTCAAGCAACAAACATTCTCAAAGTGTTTATTAATAAGGTTGAACACGGTAAGACAAAAAGGGGATATGCTTAGGTCAAATAAAGATGGTGAAACTTTTAAAAAATACAAAAAGTGAGATTAAATTCAAGTGCATTTATAAAGTTTCTCGAGATACATGACGTATGTGCATATAGACTATGCCAAAAACACCTCAACAAAACAATATTGTAGAAAGGCATAATCGGTACACTTATAAATATGATTAGGAGTATGATGAGTAATTTCATTATCCAAATAATTATGGATGTATACTCTTAAAATCATCATATATTTATTAAATGAGATTCCAGTAAGGCAATTTCAAAGACTCGTTTTATACTATTGCTTGAGAGAAAATCTAATTTAAGACACTTGCATGGGGTTGCTCAATGGAATTTAAAATGATAATTCACATAAAAAAAAATAGATTCTCGAACAATAAATTGTTACCTAATTAATTATCCAAAGAAATCTAAAAGATATAAGATTTTACAGTCCAAATCAATAAAATTCAAGAATTGTTGAATCTGACAATGCAGAATTCATTAAGAAAGGTAAAGTTAATGGGAGTGTTGAATGATAAAGTACGAAAATAAATGAGGTAATGATAAATACTCTATAACTCATAAATATGCTTACGTTCATGGCAATTACAAATATGTTTCTGCTATCAAAAACACTTTAATATACTAAACATTATTTGGATGAAACACTTCTGAAAGAGATTAATTCACGAACCAGGGCATATTATTAAAAAAAATCTCAATTATAAATTATTATTTTTTGGCTATTTTAAATGATTATGTGACTTATCTAGAGTTAGGTTTTGTTAATTGATCAATTAAAGACATGATTTGTCATTTTTACAAGCCACAATTGTATCCCGAATGAAAGTCAAGTAGGACAAACACCCTCTATCGAGCTCTAATGAAGGAGATAATCTTGCTAGGGTAAGAACCACTAGCACCCGTCCACTCAACTCTCGAACACCCGGCATCACTGAGGTCACAGTCTTAGCATAAAAATCAAGAATAACATGATGCGAAAAAAGTCATCCATACCCAAGATCAATACACTTGATCCACCACTAAGGATTCACCTATGGGTGTACAAACATGAATAGGGGAATGCATGCAATTAGACATCATATCAAACCCAATAGCAAAATAGGTATACATATAAGAAAGTAGATCCCGAATCAAATAATACAGACACAGGTCGATAGCAAACTGAGACGATACATCTGATCACAACATCATAAGTCTCAGCTTGGAAGAGTATAACACTGGCCATCTCGGTCACCTGTAGTCTGAGTAGAACCTCTACCACTACAAGAAATTGGACTTTTAACAACCATTCTTTGACGAAGGGATTTGAATCCGGTCTTTAATAATTATCTATAACGACCAATAATTATGTCCTGACGCAAAATGTTTTATTTTCTTTGTAGCAGAGGGATTATATTGCATCAATAAAACCCACAATATTCGGTCATTTCACATTAAACCCACAAAAATATATATGGGTGTGGGCGAGTTTTCCTCATTTCCCTTGTAAACAGTTTTCCTTCCCCCAAAACCCTCACTATCTAGGGCAAGTTCGAACCTAGTCTCTCACACTCAAATCTCTGTCTCTTTCTCTTACTTGTGAGAACCTTTTCTCTACCTCCATTTGCTGCATCTACTTTGCCCCAATGAATCTTCCATCAATACTGTGAGAATCGAGAAAATTTACTCGCTTGTCTCCATGGGAATGATTGAATCGGTGGATATTATACTAGAGGAGGAGCAGATGGTAATTATCATTTACTCGTTTAGCCTGAATTTCATACAGTTGTTATTTTTATTTCTCTACTGCTTGCATTGTTAAACATAGTTTCATTTTAGTGTTGTCTAGTAGTAAACATAGTTTTTTTTTTGTGCCTAGGGTTATTCAAGTTCAATCTCAAATACTTGATCCATGATGGATAGTTAGAAATTCCTTGAAAACCTGTGTAGGGTGTCGAGATATGATCATTTGTGGTTATTCAGGTGAGCTTTTTTTCAAATCCAAAATTAGGGATTTTTGAGATTTGATGATATTTTTGTTGATTAGGGGAATTTGATTAAAATTGAAAAGATGTCTTTTTTCACACTCCAAATCCGATGAGGCTCGACTACGATTCTCTGCTTTTGTTGGTGTAAGATTCACTAGTCAAGATTCTAATTGTTGAAGGAAGTTTCCATTTAGTTAAAGTTGTGTATATGCATTCATCTGTATTGGATATGTTACAGTCGTAGTCATGTTTCATGTTTAGGATTTCGTTGGGTCTGAAATCCATGAGGATTACTAGGAGTGTAATTCTAATAAAAATATGTTTAAAATCTTATACACATGCTTAATCTTTATATTACATAAGTCTTAAATCTAGAATTACTTCTTTGGTGCATGAGACATTTGTAAAAGATTTTGTATCCTAGTTGATTTATTAGTTGTTGAGGTAGAGATTCTTGTCGAGAGCTAATAATACGTAGTCTATCTTGTTTATGATCTTGTTAAATAAAAATATGTTGCTTATAAGCTTTGTTAGATTCCCTGCTTATATGAAGTATTTTTAGGTATAAATCATTAGTTAGGAACAATTTAACATAGAACCCATGACTAAGGTAGTTCATGGCCTTATGTTAGTTGTATAAACATTAAAAGTTTCTATTTAAGCAAAAAAAGCACGCCCTTATGAGCTTTCTCTAGACTAAATACTATAATGAACTTATCTCTTAACTGCAACCTCAACTAATATGATATATTGTTGCTATTTGTATTAATGAAACTAACTAGAATCTCAAGTAATTTATGTTCCAACCTTTTGGTCAATTTATTTTGGAAAGTTACCTTGACACATGCTTCATGTTCAATAATGTTTCGGATCATTAACTATGATCGTGTAACTAAGGCACTTGTGTTTTGATTAATTTGTTGTATATTACATGACTATACTTATTGATTTTTGTTTATTCCCTGTTAAGAATGTGATTTTCATCGTTTCTCCTTCTTTCTTTTACTTGACTTGCATGACCACATTGGAGCTACTAGGAGGATTACCTTTAGAATTGACATTCTTGTTCTCTTTTTTTTTTTTTTATTATTATTATATATATATATATATATATATACACACATTTTTTCATACCATCCCTCATCACTGGATGTTTTGATTATTAGTTTTCCAATGGACAAGGATATTTTTGAGGCAACCAATTTTAGTCGATGACAATAATTTTCTAGTAAAATCAACTAAGAGACATTTAACAGGATACGTATCTTGACATAGCAACCTAGAAGGTGGAGATTGATGCAGAGAATGCTTTACAGTCATGGCAAATATCCTATATTATGAACTTCTAATAAAATATAAAATTGTGTATTTGTTGTCAAAAGAAATATGTGAAATTGACCAAATAGTACACCATGGCTTGAATAAGCTGAAAAAACTTTTATGTATTTCATCATGAACTAAGATAAATCTTAGCTACTAGGGCAATTGTAGGTTGACATAGGAAGTCGGTGTTTGTAAAGACTCATTATTCTATGTTGCACCAATGCATTCATTCTTTACATGATATGATTTATCATCTCTCAAATATTGAGCAAGTACATATGTGATTCATGCTCTCTGAATTCTCAGCATTTTCATGAGATTTTATTTCTCTCTTTCTTTTTTTAATTCTATACATTATAGATATGCTACTACAGTACTACTACATAAATTGGTTCCATGAGTTCAGATGAATTTATTGTGTTAAGGGATAAGTTATGTGGTCTTTGCTGTCAAGTTTAATTTATTCAAAAAGGAGGCCAAAAGGTTTCTCCCCCTTTTACCACTTGAAATTTTATGCCTTCACTCCATCTTGGAAATTTTAATGTTTATGTTTACTCGAAAATAGTTTTTTTTTCTTTCATTGTTTTGGGATTACAGTGAGGTGAACATATGCAAAGGGAAATTATAAACCATGGATCATTGAAACATCTGAATATAAAGAGATTTAAGAAGGTATGCTCTTGTTTTTACTCTTAAGAAGCATTCTTCTTTTTATTTATTTTGTTATCAATTTTGATTTCTGTTGGGATTGTGAATGTTTCTATCATCAAGGCTGGTAACAAACTCTTTTTAAGTTTTTTGTTTAACCATGCAATCAGGTCTAAAAATTGTATCAACTTCTACTTGTTTTTTATTTCTAATTATTTTCTTTAAGATCATGTTCTCTTACCACCCTTATTCCCCAACTCTCCCCTACCTCAATTTTTTTTAGTACTAGTTTTATGGTTAAAGGATTACGACAAGATTTTAGAATCCCTTTTACGATTTAATTTATTGTGAAGAGTGGAGATAGATACAGATCACAAATGGACTTAACACTTCAGGGTCTTGCTAACACCTATTCATCTAGCAATAGTAATGGAACCTGTGGCTCTTTAGTGATAAACTACAAAGATGATAAGTCTGATATAATATAGTACAAGGATCTGTAATGTGTGAGAATTAATGAAGATGATGTGAGAATGATACTGACACTAGATTGTTGGATATACTTTTATATTCTTGATTTTACTTGGACATTCTTATGTACCATGTTGCTTGGACTCTCTAAATTATTGTCGTACCTGTGTCAAATTCTCCGAAATACACTTTTTTCGAGTATCCGACACACATCCATCAATATTTTTAAAGGGTCCGAGCAACATAGTTTTTTGATGTATGTGTATCTTTTTGTTAGAATGCCTTGAAATCATTTTATTGCTTACTCGTTTAACAGTCTGTCTATGTGAGTGATTTCACCTTTTATTAGAATGCAGAGAAAATTAAGACTAAATTCAACAATACCACAAGAATGGTATGTAGGTCCATCATGTCTATGTTGATGATACTGAGGAATCAAAGTTGATTTGGACAGTTCCTAGGAATTGTGTTTACTTTCTTCGTGTTTAATCTTTGATTGTGTGAAAAAAGAAGATTAACTATTAGGAGTTTATTAATAAACTAACATAAACGTCTTGTAACAGGTCAAGACTTTAAAGCCTGCAGCTCAAGAAAGTGCCATAGAAGTATAAGCAACTGAAGTGTGAAAGATTAAGTTGAAGCATAAAAGAGAAATTCGATCTCTATCTATTTAATTTTTTTTTCATAAATGTCTTCACTTCTACATGCTACATTTATATTATTTTTTTCTTAGGAGATGAAAAATATAATTCCTACCATTTGTACAAGTATATTTCTTGTTATTGTGTTGTTTTAGATCTTGTAATTAACTATGATATGTTATATGAATATTAATTATTTTTAATGTTTTCCGTTGTGTGTGTATTTATGTATCAGAATGCCTAAGAAAAAACTAATTACTACTTATTTATCTTTGAAAGTTACTAGACAATTAACATAGGTAATAGTAGCTAAAAGAGCTTTTAATGATTAGATTTGTTGTTGTATTTATAGGTATTTAATGACTGGAATAATCATTAGCGAAGGTAAAACTTGAATGCTAAAAAGAGGTATAACGACCGGATTTCATGTAGTCGTTAAAGGATTTTTAGCGACCGGGTTGAAAATCTGGTCGTAAACTTTTAACGACGGAGCTACTAACGACCGGTGACGACCGGATTTTAGTTGCTCGTAATTAATTAATAACGACCGGATTAGGACTTTTAACGACCAAATTTCCTCTCGTTATAGACCCTTTTTCTTGTAGTGTACCTCCATCCTACGGAGCTGGAGTACCCCTACCAGTAGTCCTGCCACCTCTATCGGAGTGAACTCTGCCTAGACCCCTTGTCGGAGACGCTGAATTCCTAGCTGGAGCAGATAAATAAGAACGTTAAGATCCTAAGGGAGTCTGTAGAGGGAACTATTGCATCATATGACCTGGATCCCCACAAGCAAAGCAAAATCTCGGCACAGATAACTGATGTTACAAACTAGATGAACTAATGAATAAGAACGCTGAGATCCTGAAGTAATCTGTAGAGGGAACTGTTGCATCATATGACCTGGATCCTTATAAGTAAAGAAAGATCTAGGCATAGATAATTGTTGTTGCGAACTAGATGAACTACCATGGCCACCTCGGCCATAACCATAAGATCATCAGGTTGAATGCCCACTCTCAGTTGCTGGCATAAAAGCATGAACCGGTCGCCGACACTAAAAAGAACTACTACCTATATGCGAACCTCTGCCTCCAGATGAGGCACCAGAAAACTGACCAAAAGAACGGGTCCTTTTGGGCTCCCCAAGCTCCTCTAAAACCATTAAATCTGCCTCCTTCGTGGTTCTCACAATGGACTAGAAGGAAGCCCATCTTTGGCTGCCCTAAACACTAGGATCTAACGGAATAAGACAACACTTTCACAAATCTGTGAACTCTCGTTGCCTTATGCGGAACAATAGTCAAAGCATGCCTAGAAAGCTCATAGAAATATGTCTCATACTCGATCACAGACAAAATGCCTTGAGTCAAGCTCTCAAACCTTAGAAAACTTCCATTTGTCATGATACAAGGAATGAAGCGATCCTTGAAAGCACTAGAAAACACATCTCACTTTGCCGGAGGAGATCGAATTAGTCTAGACTTTATAAAAGTCCCCCACCACTCTCTGGAGCGGCCATGAAGCTGGAGTGCAACAAATTGGACACCACGAGCATCCACCATACCCACAACCTCAAGCATCTCATGGCATAACGTCTAGAACTCATGAGCATCTTTACTTTTACCACCCTAAAACTAGGTGGTTTCATCTTCTAAAACCTCTCATAACATTATTGATGAGCCGCTATTAGAATAACCTCGAGAGCAATTTGTACATTAACAACCGGCGCAGGAACCACTTATGGTTGGCCCAACTGAACCTGAATACCCAGAGTCTGCTGCTGACCTGGAGTTTGTGCCCCTACTCTCATCTGAGCACCCTGTGGTGTACCTATCGCACTACCCAGAGAGAGATTCTCTAATACACTTAGTATCATCAACAAAGTCTCCTGAAACAAAGGAGCTCCAAACTCGGGAGGAAAATGGTCCTCAACAACCTCAACTTGTGGCTCAAGAGAAGTCTCTCTAGCTCTACCTTTGGCTGGTGCCGCTCCTCAGGCATGACCTCTAGCCAGTTCCACTCCACGAGCACGATCTCTAGCTCGGGCTC
Source organism: Solanum verrucosum (assembly GCF_900185275.1). NCBI lineage: Eukaryota > Viridiplantae > Streptophyta > Magnoliopsida > Solanales > Solanaceae > Solanum > Solanum verrucosum. Next base: position 145,341 of record NW_026020155.1, read on the forward strand.
TACCTCTACCCCTAGCTGGGGCCTCAACAACAAGCTCGGGGACTCCCTCCTCTCTACCACTAGAAACAGAAGTTCTAGTCTTCGGCATTTGCCAAAACAACACGTGGAAACTCAGCACTAGAAAAGGTAACCACGCACGATAAGAAAGGATAAAATAAAAAGGAAGTTTCCTAACAATCTTTGGAGCCTCTTGAAGATAAATACATATGTCTACGTACCGATGGCAAGACCTACTTAGACTTGGCTTATACACACATGAGACCTATGAACCTGGGGCTCTGATACCATTTTGTCACGATCCAAAAATGGACGTGATGACACTTGTCTATTCCCACCGAGACAAGTCAGCCTCAACCTAACAATAAAGAAAGAAATGCAGAAAAAGTAAATCGAGAACAAGACAAAGGCGAAAAACTTATTTATTCTAAACAATACCCCAAAACCTGGTTGTCACGTGTACAAGCCGCTAATGAAAATACAGAACTCGAAAAGTCAAGTTTCAGTTTCCTAATGAGCCAATTTTAAAGTGGAGGAGTAGTTCAGCAGTGTCTGCAGAGGGTCGTTTTATTTCATACCTTAAGCCCAGAAAGTTAGTTTCTAAGGGGTGTGTGTATGAGTTAACGTATAAATTTGTATAATTTTAGTAATAGAAGATTTTTTTAGTATTGCCATGTGTATTTAATTTTTATGAAAATTGATTTTGTTCAACTATGTATTATATGGAATCATTATAAAAATATGGTATACAGATTGGTTTTCTTTTTTTAAATCATGCTATATACAATATGTATTAGTGTATAAAATTGGTATATAATATGATATACAAACTATTTTACTTACTCTTTTTTTGATCAGGTTATATATGTATGTTCTGTATGGAATGGATATATAATACGGTATACAAATTAATTTGCCTAAAAAAATTATACCATGTTATATACAAACATATAAATCAGTGTATGAATTGTGTATAAAATATGGTATACAAACTTGTTATAGTGTGTGTGTGTGTGGGTGGGTGGGTGGGTGGGTGGAATGGATATAGAATATGGTATACAAAATGGTTTACATAATTTTTATACCATGTTATATATAAACATAATTAGTCTATAAATTGTGTAAAAAAATATGGTATACAAACTCATTTACGTAGTTTTCTACTAAATTTTGTACAAACATGTTTTAGTATATGATTTATGTATAAAATATTATAATACAAATTAATTTACTTAATGAAGTGAGTCAATTAAGTAATGGGGTTTTGAAAAAGTATACATATGTAATACTCCTAAGATTTATGAATTTTCAATTGAGAGAATATAGAGGAGGCAAAAGGAGAAATTTTGGAATGAATACCAGCTAATTGAGAGAAAATTTGGAGATTGATATCCTGTTACTATGTTAGTTTCAAAACTTTATGTTTATGGAAAACATAATTGATTTTATCAATGTTATTAAAAACTTATTAACGAGATTAAAATTTTATTAATTATATTTTTTCCTTTTTTGATTGATTTTTTTTATTTTATTAGATTTTAATAAAAATTACTAACTAAAGATGGACTAGTTGGTAAAATACCAACTGATTCTAAGACGTTAGTAATTTACAAACCACAAAATTGATCCATTGGCAAAAAATTCTAACCGTTTGAGTATTTGTTGGCAAGTTACCAACAAATAACAATTAGTTGGTAATTTACCAACTTATATCTAATTAGTTGGTAAAATTAGCTACAAAATCCTTTTGTTGGCAAATGCTTAGCTAGTAATTCGTTATCCGTTAATAAACTATACTCTATTTTTTTCTACTATATTTACTAATCGATATATATCCAGTTAGTAATATTACCAACGGAATTAGTAATATTACCAACGGAAGCTAAGGTGTTTGTTGGTGATATTTGTTGATAATTCATTAGTAGAAAGTTGCTAAATTAGGCGCCATTTTTTCTCTCCATATTTACCAACTAAATCATTTAGTTACTAAAATTTAGTAGGTATTTCGTTAGGAATTCGTTGCTAAATTCTGAATAACAAATTAGTTACCAATTTGTTGGTAATTTGTTACTAATATACTAATATATTTGAGTTGTTGATAAAATCTGTTGGGATGTTTTTTAAGTGCAAAAAATATAGAACCTATTAAATGGAGTGATGTTATTAAAAAAGGAATTAAAATTCATGAAATTAACAAATCTTATATCTCATTGAATATCCAGAAAGTTTCTATTAAGAAAATAGAGCTTAGATGAATTTTTAAAATCAAGCAGGATTTAAAAAGAGAAAATTTTAGAAATAGCAAATATAATAGATATAATAAGGTCTATAACTATAGTTTTGATAATTGCTCTTCATAGCTATAGTTTTGTTTGGTATGGAGGCTGTGGTATGTATATTTCTATCAGTTTATATATATCGCTTGCAAATATTTACATTTTATGTTAATTACTACAATAAAGTCTTTATTTAAACAGATCATTGTGTTTATATGTGTGTCCATTACTTATATAGTAGACGATTTTTGTGTATGGAGTTGTTTAAATCATATGCGGAAGATTAAAATTTCCGGTTATTATAATTTATAAATTAAATGTCCACAATCAAAGATGAAGTTGAAAAAACATTTTGATGATTGTAGCACAAGATTAAATATAATTCAATCTTAATTATGGGAATGACAAAATTCCAACTTCTTGTGTTAGTACATTTTGTATGTATTGAACAAACCAAATTGAGATATATTTAGGTTTGAATTTCAATAAATAATATATCTGGTCCATTACATGCGCTTGTACTCTTAATCTTAATATAGTTATTATGATCTGTGTAGTTTGTTTTATTATTTTATTCTATTAACAGGTGAGACTCTATGATGAGTCAAATTATTCCTAATGGATTGGATAATAACAAATTACATTCGTGAAATAATAATTAGTTGACAGAACCATATTTCGGATATGAGAGAATAGACACCCCTTTATAGTTGCTTATAAGTTGTCACGTGAAAACCCTGCTATATATATATATATATATATATAAAATCATGTGAATTAATATATCCATCATGTAAATTAATTTAAGCATAAAGATAAAGGATTAAACTAATCAATGGATTAAATTTTTCAGAAGTTTGATTTAATTGATTGGTGTCGGTAATTCTAGCATGGGGAGTTAAATAAGTTGTAACGGAAAAATTGAAATCAAATAAAGGAGTGCAGTTACAGATTTTTAGTGGTACAATCTGTGGTTTATTATGATATGGTTAATTCATGCTTTTATGAATTAAATATTATAATTGGAAGTCTTTGCTAATAAATTTGTGGTTTCTACTATGCATGATTAATTGATCGAGTTCGGAAAAGAAAAGGATTGTTAGTATTTTTTTCAGTTTAGGAATAAATCGTTGTTGACTTTTATTGGTTTAAAAGAGGAAAAAATTATTATTTCCTTAAACGAACAAAGAGGAAAATATTGTGTTTCTTTGTTTCCTAAGAAGATGAAAGAAGCAAATATTGTTGTTAATGATTATTAATGGTGTTTAATAACTATTGAATACCCTTAACAGTGTTTAATGGTTATTATTGGCTATTGATGGTGTTTAATAGATGTTGGGTATCCTTAACGGTGTCTAAATACACTTGATGATATTTAATGGTTGTTGATAGCTATTGATCATGGTTGTTGAATACGTGCCTAAATACACTTAATGGCATTTAATGACTGCTAATGACTATTAATTATGACTAGAGACATTTCATCTTTCAAACCTTCCCCTCTGATGAAAAGTATAAATAGGGGTGGTGGTTCTCAAGGAAAAATCATCATTTTTCTAAAAAAATATTTGCCCACACAAAACTTGATTGAGAGAGTTAGTCAGGAATTAGTTGAAGGCTGCAATCCTAGAGTCCCAGATCCTGAACGAGTTGTGTGAAAGCTTCAAAAGGTTAGAGTTTCACAAGTTATTCAGTTTACATTATTATGCTATTATGTTTGTTTGTGATCTTGAATAATGCTTCCGTTGTGCATATTCTAACAGTTGTGATAATGTAAAAGTAGATCAAAAGTTAGAAATTAGTGTTTTAACTTACGCTTTCGCTCCTCTATGATCCACTTAAGATGTATTTTTTTTATAACATCTTCTTGTAAAATTGCCATATTGAAGATCCTAATGTGTTTTAAGTTAAGTATATACAATTTCAAATCACGACGAAGAATCCTATTTCTTCACTTCATACATAGAACTTTTATAGGCCAATTCTTCCCTCTTAAGTAGTTGTTTGTCAGTTATAATCATTATCGCTTTTCTTATTTAAGACATGCTAAAAGTCTAATTCTTATTTAATAAATATTACGTTTGCGAACTATCAAAACATTAAGTTTGATATAGCTTATGACTCGATAAAAAAATTATTAAATTATCTCTACAAAATTGATTTACGACTTACATCTATTTCACCTAGACGACGTATATTTAATTGAAAATACTGCAGGCAGAAAAAGAAGGAATTAAGAGATTACGAACATGTTAATGTGACGTGAAATTTTACAACAAGTGACAAAAAGGTTCGAGATTTGGCAGAGTGGGTGTTCAGTTTAAGACAGTCGTTTAAACGGGATAAAAAATGATCAATTTGTGAAACAATAAGGACCACTACTACTTTATGCCAAAAAGTAGGGATGATTTTGTATGTAAATTGAAAGTTAAGGGACTATTTTGGAATTTTTCTCCAAATTGGCCCTATTATTTCCGCTTTCCCCATTTGGGGTAGACTTATGGATTCTGCATTTGGGATCTTCTCTTTTTATCCATTTTCGATTTGTAAGTATCTTTTCTTTTTTCTCTCTCTACTTCCCTTGAATCTCAGGATTCGCCAAATTTAATAGTAGAAATTTGAATTTGTGATATTTAGTCTATTCAATGCTAGAGTATATCATAATTGAAACTTCATTTATAAATATGAATTTATTGTCTATTGCAATCATCAATTTTTAGGAAGTTTTTGACAGAGAGAATTGTTTCCCACCTTGTATTTCCGATTGAGTTGTTTGGTGGGAAATGAGTGGGAAAAACACCATCTATAGCACAAATTTCTCATTGATTTGCATATTTGTTTCTAGTAGTGATAGTTCTAAGAATAGATATCATAAACAAAAAAGACAGCTTAGAATAGGTTTGATGCCTAACAAACTGGATTTGTTCTTGTGATGATTACATATAATAGAGAGAGAGAAGCTAGGCTAGGCTAGGCTATCAAGTTTATATCTAGTATTTGCCTTTTTAAGCCAGTGGGTAAAACGAAAACCATTAGTTGGTCATAGATTCTAAGATTGTGGATGAATTAAATCTGTCAGGATATATATTATCTCTTTCACTTGCTAAGACATAAGGTTGTCAGCTAGAATCTGATCCAACTATTTTATATTGTTCCCAGAGATAAAATTCTTTAAGAACTACGGTATTGTTGTTTCGTCCTGTTTGGTTTACTCTGTCCTGTTTATGACTTGTTCAGGCCTTAAAATATGGAGGATGTAGAAGAGAAGATTGAGGGTTGTCTCCAATTCACACCGAATGAATTGCTTCAGTGGAGCCAATGGCAGTTGCTTGATTCTGTTCTTCCTACTGGTGGCTTTGCTCATTCCTTTGGCGTTGAGGCTGCTATTCAATCCCGGTTAGTCTCTGGGCCTGAAGATCTTCGAACATTTGTGATCCATTTACTAGAGAATACAGGAAGCCTATTGCTTCCTTTTGTCTATACTTTGAATACATCTCCTAATGTTGAAACATGGTATAAACTTGATAAAATATTGGATGCAACACTGACAAATGAAGTTAGTAGGAAAGCATCTATTTCACAAGGATCGGCACTTTTGAGAGTGGCTGCTGCTGTGTTCCAGGAAGTTCCTTATTTTAAAACTATGCGAGAAATGTCTTTGGCTAGCGGAGCTGTCCGTTTCCACCATGCTCCTATTTTTGGACTTGTCTGTGGGGTTCTTGGATTGAATGCTGAAACTTCTCAAAAGACTTACTTGTTTATAACGATGAGAGATGTTGTATCTGCTGCAACAAGGCTCAATTTGGTTGGACCGCTAGGTGCAGCTGTCTTGCAGCATCAGCTTGCTGCAAATGCAGAAGAATTATCAAAGAAATGGATGAACCGTCCTGTAGAGGAAGCATGTCAGACTAATCCTTTGCTTGATACTATCCAGGGTTGTCATGGTTATTTGTTCTCCAGGCTTTTTTGCTCTTGAATGGTAGCATCGAAGATTCATGTTACAGGGGTTTGGGTGGATGAGAAAGTACCTTTGTCAATCTTGTGCTTTCGTCTGTTTAAAAATCAGAGGCACCAACGATATTGATGACAACAAAACAGAACTAGTAGTACTCGTGATGGATGTCTCCACAGGCTTTTACCACTATATTTGCTTGCAAGAGACCACCTGCACTGCACTTCATGAAGCACGGGGCTTTACCAATATGTTCGTTTTCAAGAGAGCAATTCCAATTCAAGAAAGTTTCACTGATGCTTGCAGATATTTCTTCATTTTCAGGGGGAAGTACAAGGATGTGAGAGCTGCAATCAGTTAGTCCAGCAAGCTTATCTGAGTAAATATTTCAGCTCGCTTGTAAGACCGACATATCTCTCTGCCACTCATTTCCCCGGAAAAGATTAACGAAAAATGTATGATATGCAATTGAATTACAGGACTATAGTGAATGACAATTCTTAAGACGGAAAAGTAAGTGTTGAAAAACTTGCATAAAATAGTGTATTCTTCAAGTTTGAGAGGTGGCTTGTCATTCAAAGGCATATGTTGTTGGATGTTGAAGCTACTGAATTGTGTGCACTGACTTAATGGTGCCAAGAAGAAATTCTAATCTCAAATATCTTCTCTTTCTAGTTACTTGAACAGTAATTACACTCAAGCTCACACAAATTTTATGAAAGATCTATTACACTTGCTTTCCTTTTGCCTTCATTCTATATCTTTGTTATTAGAATGTCAAAAGTTGGTCCTCTCCAAAATTACTTTAAAGAAACAATTGCCTCTTAATTAATACCCCACCTTAAATGGCTGCTGTAAAAGCACATAGAATTTGGAGTTTAATCACCTTATTAATTCTTTTTAGGAAGTGATTACCTTATCAGGTATTTGTACCTCTCTAGAGGTTTCATCAATTATAATGTTTCGGGACTTCTCATTGATCCTTATCTTTATATTATGATCATTTATTCTTTTTCTTTTTCGAAGATTTTAATCTTTGGAATCAATTGATTTATTACGCTTTAGACATGACTTGACAATAATAGATTGTCCTATCGAATATGAGCATTCACAATTGGAATATGAAATTTAGTAACCTTTGGTAAGTTAGTAGATGTATTTGAGATCGTTGATTTGTAATATTTTATAAATTAATTATCTTGTGAACCTCTGGATCACATTGACGTACAAGGATGAGAGAGTGATAATATATCTCAATTTATCTCTTTATCCGATTGCTTTTTTCCTTCCTCTAATGTTGAAAAAAATGATTCACCAAAATGTCAATCATCAAATCTCATTGGAAAAACACTAGATATGAAAAGGCTCATTAACGGACTCAGCATTACAGTCTTAAATTGTATTTGTATGTAAACAAGTATATTCTTAAACAATAAATTAATTTTCAAATATTTTCATGTATATACAATAAAGGGTAATAATGGGCATTACACTCAAAAGTATTATTTTTATTTCTATTAAATTAAAAAAATAACTTGTAACTTTTAATATAAGTTATCACAACTAACTTAAAAAACTTACATAATCTAATTTTCATTTTAGCATTATGTCATACACAAACGTTGAATTAAATAACAAACATATGTTGGATATAAAATATGTCATCTCCTTTAATTATATGCATTTGACTCATATTCAAAAGTGGTAAACCTAAAGCATGTTTCAATTGGGTGGATGTAGATAATTAAATGAAATGACATGTTTTATGTGATTGACATAATTATCTAATAGAAGTTTGTAACCACGCGCACAATTTTTTTTTTCAAAATTTGAACAAAAAATGTTTTATAGGAATACTATATCATGTGTCTAGTTGCTCCATCAGAATAGGTCGTAGTTTGAATATCAAAATGAAATTTACTGACAAGTTAATTGTGCTATTAATATATAAAGTCAAGTCATAAAGTGATTTTATTAAATAATATTAAAATACTATATCTAACTCGCAAAACCACTAACCGTTCAATTTTTTTGTTTGTAACAAAATAACAAAAAATTGGGTAAAATTACATTTATATATCTTAAAGATGAAAATATTTGTTTTGGAATAATATTTTTACTTTTTTTTATATCATGGTGAGATGATTCATATTTTAAAAAAAATTGTGTCATTTATGTCTCAAGTGAAAGATATTACATATAATTTCAAATCATAAGCTATGTTCGTAAGTTTTCGGTCTAGGTCCAATTGCTAAATTTTTTAATAAACTTTTTTCATGAACTATATAGTTACATATAAAATAATTTAGAAATAAAAATTATGCTCAAATAAGAAAATTTATATTATTATATTTGGTTGGATATAAAGCTTGTGAAACTTAAATTTGTCAGTATAGTATGTTTATGAAATTTATTAATATTTCAAAAAAGAGATAATTTGCTTAAAAAGAAATTATTTCCCCTTCTTATTTAGTTATTTGAGACAAAAGGATAGTAGTGTTGAGAATTGTTGGTAATTTTCTCAAAATTTGCATCATTTGAATTTTAAAAAGAAAACTTTGATAAGTATTTAAAAATGTTTGGAATAATAAAAATAATATTTTACTGTTTAAAAAAAATTAAACTTTTAAGTTTTAAAATTACCAAAAATATGATTTCTATAATTAAATACATCTTGAAAATTGTATTGAAAATGCTAACTTGATTTTAAATGTGAGGACTGAATATAGGGCAGATACAAAATATAGTGAAGATTGAATAACAAATAGGACGGACAAAATATGAATGAAGTTGATAATGGTTAAGCATTTTAAATTTACAATAGATAATAAGATTGGAATGATATAAAAAGAACGAGCCCACATGTATTACATGTGTTTAGAAGCTATTATTGAAGGAAATAACATAAGGCCAAGTACAAATATCGTGTTTCAGGAATATATAAAACATTGATATCTTTGAAAAGGTTCATTGATCTTCAAATATTTTTGTAAGTGGTATCTATTTTCCACAATGTTGTTATCTTCTTTTTGTAATATTTGCACCATAAGTTTTGTACCTGATAAAATAATAATTATTGATCAATCAATTCGTAAAGATCGATTCAAGGCCTTTCAAATCTCTATTTCTTCAGCTTAAGTATAATGTGTTTGTAGTTTGCTTTGTCGATGAATTTTATAATACATTTTATTATTGTCTTTGATAAATAAAAATACTTATACTCATTTTGATTTTAATAGTGAAAGTATTTATTAAAAAATTGCTTTCTAACTCCACAACAATAAAAACAATCATAAAAGCAACTTTATTTCTATGTATAATAACAATTATCTTAATGTTAAATATTAAATTACATTAATAAAAGTTTTTTATACTAAATTCTAAATATCATGCCGTAAAAGAAAACTTTGAATCTTACCCCCCACAAAACCAATACACTTAATTTTTCTTTTCAGGTTGTTTTTCCCTAATTTATTTATTTTGTAGTTTTTTTCTTCCTTTATATTTTTCAACAAAGTCTTTTTCTATTGACATTTTCTTTTATTGTTCTTCTTTATTTTTTAATTGCTCAATTTTCTTTAGTTTGTATTTTAATATTCCTTAGAATTTGAATAAGAATTTTTTTCGAATTTTTCTATTAAATAATTAATCATATTTGATATTAAGAAAATGTCCTACATAGAAATGAGAAATTAATATTTTTAAATCTTTCAATGAATATATTATGAAGTTATTAATTTCTTGATAGTCAAACATTATTTTTTCTTTTAATCACGAAATTTGTTATATTCTTTTAATAATCAAGATATGAACTTTAGTTGTGGTCATATTATGTAACAGAATATTAAAAATATGCTTACGCAAATAATCCTTAAAAGTATTTTTAGGAACAAAATATTAACTATTCAAACACATTATATTTTAAATTAGTTCAAAACTTTCTTTCTAAAATATGTTAAAACAAAGCTTAGCATTAATTGTTGTTTGTCAAAGTTAACCAATAGAAACTCCTTATTTTAACACAATTACAAAAATATCCTTATGGGCCATTCTAGATTGTTATTTTGAGTTTTTGACCATTAATTAAACAAAAGTATAGAATGTATAGATTCTTCTAGATTTTTATTTTGACCATTCATTATACAATTATTTCTTTTCCCTTAAATGATGTTAAAATTACTAAACTGCTATTGGTCGTCCTTCTCGTGGCTCTTCTATATAAAAAAAAATCTATAATTATAACTCCAAGATATTTAATAATGAAAGGAGATTCATACCTTATATATATCTCAACCTTCTTTGAATACCCATCGTTGTGTGTTGTGGTGGAGCAAATTATATACTATAGGTTCAAAAAATTTAATATGTGAAATGTTTGGCTCCTCGCCACAAATCAGTTATAAGGGAAAAAAACTTTATGATAACTTGTTGGTTTGATGCACACAAGTATTATTGTATGCAAAATAGCAATGCAATTATGATATGTTAATTGTATCATAAAATTAGATTTTATGAATCATTACTTCATTAAATGTCAATATATGTTTTTTTGCTCTTCATCTGACTTATATTTTGTCTCATCGAACACTAACGATTCGTCGTGCCAATGTATGAGTAATAAACTCAATCCTAGTTAAGTCTAATTTTGTTGCCTCAAATCGTGATTAGAAAAGAAATTTTGGTGTAAATAAGGCAATATCATCAAGATCGGACTCTCCATTTTATCCAAGGCACAACATACGATGTTAACTAAACTATCACGAATCAATCTCAAAACTTGTGTTGATTTGCGGTCAAGCGCGCAATAATACTCAAGTTTACTTGTATTGATTTGTGGTCACGCGCGCAATAATACTCAAGTATAATCTAGGATAGGTTATTGATAGGATCTAGAATAGCTTTTCTTATAAATAAATTCTTGGATATAAGTAAACGACACATCATCTTTTTCAATAATAACAAGTTATTTCCCGTTCTAATGAGATAATCCCGCTCTTATCTTTGATATTAACTAGTTATTTTACTTTCAAGGTTTAATGTAGTTTTTATTTCCTTTTATTATTAGCTCTTAGTTAAAAAAAATGGATTAGCCCTAATTTACTTGTTTTTAATCCTATTTTATAATTAACTAAATTTATATTTGTAAAAAAAAAAATTGACGTACATCAATGACATTATAAAAAAAAAGTTCAGTGATTTCATGTGTACATCATAGGAAAATAGACTTGAGAACTTTTAAAATAGCTTTTCTTCTCTATTTGGGTGAATTAGATAAGTAGTGTCACGGGTTAAATACATTTTATTATTAACAAACAACATATATATGTGACATATTTTCTAATTAAAAGACGATAGTTGGATGATTTTGTTTTTTTAAAATCAATAAAAGATACTTTATGAAATATCTTGGTATGTTGACTGATATTATTAACTTTGAAAAAAAATTATAATATATTTTCATAAATTAAGTGACTATTGTCCTAAACAGGAAAAACTTTAATAATATGCTTTCATAAATTAAATGACTTCATTTTCTTTCCTTAAAAGACGACTATAATAATAATCTTTTATAAGGCTTTGGCAAGAGGGCACTTCCTCATTATCCTTGTATATATACAACCCACAACATCAAAGTGGGGATCCATTTCCCCTAAGGTCTTTTATCCTCCTCTGTAAGTTTTCTTCTTTACTGTTCTTTTTTTTTTTCTTTTCATGTCAAATGCACTCTTTTTCACTATACCAAACTATCCTTCAACCATTAGAACAAACGGTGACAAGAATTTTTTTCATGTGACATGCTCCTTTTTCACTGTACAACAATTAGAACAAACGATGACGATGATGATAACAACAATGAATTTCTTTCTGAATTCTAATCAATCGCTTCACTTTTTTTCTGATTTTGCATCACTCAGAAGCACACCATTTGCAAATGTTTATCTTCGTTTTTCACGCCTTTTGCGTGTTTAATTTTGTGAGGTTGTAACCATTTTTGTTTCTTTGGATTTCAGCTAGTTTGGATTTTTCTGCAAAATGGTCAATGTTGATCAGAACAAACAAAAAGTTGACGGGAAGAAGGTTTTAGGTGCTGATCCGTTACTTGGCGATTCTCATGAATCCGTCATTGCAGCGGACTTATCTCAGGTGGTGAAAAAACGAGCAAAGTACAAGCACACGAAAGTGGATGGACGTGGTACGAGAGTCCGTCTATCACCGATCTGTGCTGCTAGAATCTTCCAATTAAGGCAGGAATTGGGACATAAGTCTGAAGCTGAGACTCTAAAATGGATTCTGGAACATGCTGAGCCAGCGATCATTGCTGCCACTGGAACTGGTACGATTCCGACCAATGCTATACAAGTTAACGGAATGTTTAAAATACCAGCGACAATTAACGAGGGAGAAAGCTTCGTGAGGATGAGGAAAAGGGCTTTTTAATAGCGAATTTTATGACGTGCATGAGAAGTCAAAATTTGCACCTGTTGCTCCTATTGCCCCAAAAGGTGTTGTTCCTGTTTGGCCAGTGGGCAATGGGTACTATATGCTGCCACCTGTTGTTGGGCCTCATTTATGGGCCAGCCCATTGATCAATGTCAATGCTGTTGGTGCTGGTGAGCTTAAATTGAGCAGCTCATGTGTGTCAAAAAGTGCTGGGAATGGAAACAAGTTAGGTGATGGTGTTTCAGTCATGGCTCCGAGTTCGAGTTCGAATTCGACTTCTCCTGGTGCCACAACTACAACTACAAGGAGGTTTTCAAAAGAAACTCTTTGATGTTCTTGATTAGGCACTAAGTGTTTGCCTAATTCATCGCTGCTTTGTCTTAGCTTTAACAGTTTGCTTGTAGTTTAGCCTTCAAAAATTAATCAAATAAATGGTGTTAGGATGTGGTTTCCTTCCCTAGAGAGGAGGTTGCTTTGTTGTAATGACATGGGTTGGTCAAATTAATTTGAATGTCAACTTCCTGTTTTGTTTGTTTTGGGGCTCTGAATTTTATGCATTTTAGCTCTTTGTGATTGTGAAAAGCAAAATGGTTTTGATTAGGTTGGATTGTGACTTTTTTAAAAGGTTGTGACATTTTCGGTAAAGCATAATAAGCTCCTTTGTGCACTATTTTTTGTTGTCTATAATTAGAGAGATTTTCTCTCATTTTAAAAGAACGAATTTTTGGACTTCTACTACTACTTCTACTAAATCTAGTATTCTAAGTGTACTTTAGTGTCGTTGAGTGGTTCACTGACATCGTGGTTATAGGTACCGATACACTGGTGAGTAAAATCGTTCTATCTTGTGAGGATATATTTCATTAACCTTGGGTACTTGAGGGAAATAATTTCCTTAAGGGGATATTGTGCATTCAGTAGACTCGATTTTATTCTTTGAGAAAAATATTTTGTATATTGATTCTAATCATTTTCTAGTTCTATTTTCTCTAGTGGTTTTAGTTTTTTTAGTTTTGAAAATATTCTTTAAACTTTGTTGCTTCTTATCAAGTTCTTCATAGTCTTTGTTTTTAAGTATCTTAGGAATACAAAATGGACAACAATCTTAAGGAAATTATTATATTGTTGGTATTTCTTGTATTCTACTGATTGAGAAAAACAGAACATGGAAGTAGAAGATTAATGAACTACTTCTCCAGATTTTGATGCCTTGTTTAGAAGGGTTGAAGTGAGAATGTACCGAAAAAATTGATGGTATTGCGGTTAAAGATTACACCAGGTAACCTTCTTATTATTTATATCTAAGGTGGAAAATAGTTTCTAAAAGTTAACTCTTTTGATATTTATCATGTGTGTCTTTGGAAAAAGATTTGCAAACCATATGGTTTTTGAATGAATTTTCTTTGGCAAATAGTGTTGCCTTTAAAAAAATTTAGTTTGCAGAATGAGATATGTATATTTTGGTTTGGTAAGATAGTATGTCAAAATGTTATAGTTGGAAGGCTATTTGAAAATAAAAACATATCTATTGATAATCTAAGAGTATGTTTTATTCTGTTTGGAGACTTAAATTTTTTTTATAGTTTTCTACTCCGTGTTAAATTTGATTATGTCTGATTTTTATAGACTAAAAACTTTTGTAGTTTTCTACTTTGGATAAATTAGATTGTGCAATTGGTTTGAAGAATATGAAAACTTCACATAATAAGTAAGTGTTGTACTTTTGAGTTTCTCTTCCGTTTGAATTTGAAACTGATTTGAAGTCATAAAAACTTCATCCACATGCAAAGTTCATTCGGTTGACGATTTGAAGAATATATAAAACTTCATTGTTAAATAGAAACAAATTGTACAAAAAAATTGGTCTTTATTTGTGGTATGTCTGATTGTGATAGCAAAAAAGACCAGCGACTTAAAGTTAGTGATTTTGTGCCTGCAATAGGTGTTTCTATGGAATGAACTTTGACATTGTGTAAAGATTGTCAAAGGGAATTGAATCACTATAATTCTTTTGTAGAACAATATTTTCAAAAGAGATTTCATATTGCCACTGACATTTTGATAGTATGGGAAAAATATGTGGAACAATTATTTTCAAATATTTGAAAAATATTTTTGAGATCATATTTAAAATGTAGGGATTCTTTGCTTATGATAAAGATAAAATTTGACCTAGTGTCTAATATAAATTTGGAGCAGAAGATATGAAATTCAATAAACTTTTGTATTATGTTAGACCCACAAAATTCTTGGAGTATATTTGATATTGTGGTCGTTGAGTTTCTCTTTTACTAGTATATGGTATGGTATGAAACCATCAAATTATATATATATATATATATATATATATATATATATATATATTTATACTTGTTCAAAATAATTGTTTTCTTTTATGTAAGAGTGTCACTTAAATTGTTGTGATTTTTCATGAAAATATGTGTCTATTAAAATATAACTATTTGTATAGATATGAATATTGGTGAATAGTCATTTGTCATGTTTTGTAAAAGAAGCATTTGGATTATATTGCCTTTATTAGACCCGATGAGACTATGTTCATGGATGGTTCTATAATAATCAAATTGAAAGTTATGAAAAAATCCTTCTGAAAAGGACATTTGACAAGGTGCTAACTCTAAACAATATTTGTATTAGACAAAATTGTAATAAGTAGGAACAAAATATTTGGAAAAAAAAAAAAGCTACCTCACGGAGAGCTTTTCAAACTCAATAATTTTATTTGTTTTTACTTGTTTGAGTCAAACTGTTTGTGACATGAACACTTGGGACATGTCAATTGCAAAAGCTTGCAAGGAAAACTGATCAACTTGAAAGTTTTGTCCAACTTTGAGTGCAATAAATAAAAATGTTAAGTCTGTGTTGAATTTAAGTATGCTAAGCATTCTTATAAATTTGTTGAAAAGAGTTCTAATCCCTTGAGTTGATTCAGACTGCCATTTTGTGATATGAAGTCAACACTATCTCGTGGTGGAAAAAAATTTCTCATAAATTTATTGACAATTGCATTAGATACGATAACGTTTATTTGTTGAATCGCCAGGATGAAGTATAAAAATGTCTAGACAATATAATATTAAAGTTGAAAATCAATTGGGAAAAAGATAAGAAGTGATAGGGAAGAGAGTATAAATCTCCTTTTGCATAAATGTGTTTGGAAAGTGGAATTATCGATCAAACTACTGCCCTATTGACCTCAATTTAATGAAATTGCAGAATGAAAAAAAAAACTGAACTTTGAAGGAAATAATGGATACATTACTTATAAGTTCATGTCAATCACAAAACTTGTGGAGAAGCTATCCTTATAGCAAAAGGGAACAACATTATATTGTTTGAAGAATGATGGAAGTGAATTTACGAATGATGGAAGTGATAAATCATTGTTTACTTACAAATATTTCTTCATTTTGAGGGGGAAGTACAAGGATGTGAGAGCTGCAATCAGCTAGTCCAGCTCGCTTGTAATACCGACATCTCTCTCTGGTCGAGTTACTTTGTTCCTATTTCTTGTTTTTTTTTTCCGGTATGCTGCTCTGCCACTCATTTCCCCGGAAAAGTAGGTGTTGAAAAACTTGCATAAAATAGGGTATTCTTCAAGTTTGAGAGGTTGCTTGTCATTCAAAGGCATATGTTGTTGGATATTGAATAGTGAACACTGATTTAATGATGCCAAGAAGATATTCTAATCTCAAATATCTTCTCTTTCTAGTTGCTTGAACAGAAATTACACTCGGCTCACACAAATTTTATGAAGTTGCCTTCATTCTATATATATCTTTGTTATTAGAATGTCAAAAACTAGTCCTGTCCAAAATTTATTACTTAAAAGAAACAATTGCCTCTTAATATCCCACCTTAAATGGCTACTGTAAAAGCACATATAATTTGGACTTTAATCACCTTATTAATTCTTTAGTAAGTGATTACCTTATTAGGTATTTGCACCTCTTTAGAGGTTTCATCAATTATAATTATTATGTTTCGAAACTTTTCATCGGTCCGTACCTTTATATTATGATCATTTGCTCTTTTCCTTTTTCGAAGATTCTAAACCTTGGAATCTATTGATTTATTATACTTACACATGACTCGAACTTATTTACAATAATAGGTTGTCCTATCGGAACATCAAATCGAATATGAGCATTCATAACTGGAATATGAGATTTAGTAACCTTTGGTAAGTTAGTAAATGTATTTGAGATCGTTGATTTGTAATATTTGGTAAAAAAACTCTAAGATCACATTGATGTACAAGAATGAGAAAGTGATAGTACATCTCAATTTATCTCTTTATCCAACTGTATTATTTCTTCTTCTAATGTTTGAAAAAAATGACTCACCAAAATGTCATCATCAAATCTTATTGAAAACAAATCTATAGTTATGACTCCCAGATATTTAATAATGTAAGGGGATTCATATCTTATATATATCCCAACCTTCTTTGAATACTCATCTTTGTGTGTTGTGGTGGAGCAACTAAAACATATATTGTAGGTTCAAAAATTTAATATGTGAAATGTTTGGCTCCTCGCCACAAGTCAATTATAAGGAAAAAAACATTATGATAACTTATTGGTTTGGTGCACACAAGTATTATTGTATGCAAAATAGCATGTAAGTCTTATTGTATGTAAGATAGCATCATTTTACATAAATGATAAATAACGATATTAAATAATAGCATTTGCAATGCAATTACGATATGTTAATTTGTATCATAAAATTAGATTTTATGAATCATTACTTCATTAAATGTCAATGTATGTTTTTTTGCTCTTCAACGGACTTATATTTTCTCTCATTGAATACTAACGATTCGTCGTGCCCATGTATGAGTAATAAACTCAATCCTTGTTAAGACTAATTTTGCTGCCTCAAACCATGATTAGAAAATAAATTTTGATGCAAATAACGCAATATCATCAAGATCGGACTCTCCATTCTATTCAAGACACAAAATACGATACTAACTAAAGTATCACGAATCGACCTCAAAACTTGTGTTGATTTGCGGTCAAATGCGCAATAATACTCAAGTAAACTTATATTGATTTGTGGTCACGTACGCGATAATACTCAAGTACGATAGGTTATTGATAGGATCTAGAATAGCTTTTCTTATAAAATAATTCTTGAATAGAAGTAAACGACATCTCATATTTCTCACTAATAACAGGTTATTTCCCGTTCTAATGAGATAACCTCTCTTATCTGTGATATTAACTAGTTATTTTACTTTCCAGGTTTAATGTAGTTTTTATTTCCTTTTATTATTAGCTCCTAGTAGAAAAAAAAGGATTAGACCTGATTTACTTGTCTTTAATCCTATTTTATAATTAACTAAATTTATGTGTAAAAAAATTTCTAAGTACAATCTAGGATATGTTATTGATAGGATCTAGAATAGCTTTTCTTATAAATAAATTCTAGCATAGTAGTAAACGACATCTCATATTTTTCACTAATAACAAGTTATTTCCCTTTCTAATGAGATAATCTCTCTCTTATCTGTGATATTAACTAGTTATTTAATACTTTCAAGGTTTAATGTAGTTTTTATTTCCTTTTATTATTAGCTCCTAGTAGAAAAAAAAAATTAGACCTGATTTACTTGTTTCACTACAAGAAAATCAGCCTCTAAGGAAGGGAAATCTAGTCCCTGAAAGTTGAAATCTGGTCCCAAAAGAGCAATCGAGACCAGAAAAACCTGGTTGCCACTCGTCCTAGAAAGTGCCGTCGCTACTGGTCACTAAGGATGAGTTCAAAAAACTGGTCCCTGAATGTCTTTGAGACGAGAAAAAACGCTGGTCGTGAATCACTTTTAGAGACTGCATATCTAGTCTCAAATGGACCATTGATATTTTGGTTTTCAGGTCGTTAATCCTCTTTTGCGACCTTCCGCAACCTAGTCCCAATAACTCTTTAGAGACGAGTGTGATCTGGTCCTAGAATAACGCTAGAGACCATTAACAATCTGCTCCTAGAATAGTTGTTGCGACAATAACAAACTGGTCCTAAGGTAGGTTTAGGGACGAACAACAACCTGGTCCTAAAATAGCTTTAAAACGAATCACCATTGATCCTACAGCCATTGATATCACAAGAATCTAACAAAATATCAAATTAATTACACAACTAAAAATCTGGATACAAAAGAAGATAAAGAAAGGTTTGCAGGGCAATAGAAATAAAGAGTGCAATTGATTATATATAATAAATTTGTGAGCATCACAAGATGTAAGTTTCAATATTTTCTTAATTAATAAACCAAAAAACTAAGATAACATCCAAGGTTTTGCATAACATTCATAGCAAAGTAAGAATGAATTGGTGCATCTTCCAAGCTATAATTCACTGAAGAATGAACAAAAGTTGGGCAAAAAACATAAAGTTTAGTCTTTGTCATGTGATATCCAAAAACATCTACAAAACCTGCAAGAAATAAGAAAAAAATCTATTAGAAACACTTTCAGTTACATCAATCAAGAAACCAACGTCTATTTTGGAGAACCACACCTAGCTAACGTTTAGTAAAAATTAGAAATAAATGGATAGAAAAGATAGCTTAAGAGACAATTTGGATGAACTATTTGGAAGTGAAACTTAATTAGCTGATTTTGTAACAAATTAAAGAAAACTGTATGTGACAATAATATTTTAGGCTATAGCCTTTGTTGCACAGGTGTAGATAAATTAACAACAGTGATACGAACGCATTGGGACAGCCATGAAGATTGAGGCGATGTCCAAGATATAAGAACAAGAATTTTGACGGACACTTACGAGTTGATACAAGGAAACAACAGAGAAGGAATTTTATGGCCAATCTAAATCATCGGAGCTGAATGAAAATAACAGATACACATGCAAGATTAGTCATGTATTACTATAAATTGAGGAAAAATAAATTGCATTTCATTTGTATTTGAACCTTGTAATATTTGCTATTAGTAATTTGTGTATGTTCATGTTGTTGAAACAGTAGAATGCTTCATCAGTCAATTGCCCAATCACGTGGAGCATTCTTGTTGCTAAAAGAGCAATAGGGTAAGACCACTACTTGAAATTTTATAACATGAATCAGAAGCTTATATACTGGAGACACAAGGAACCTTAACAACAAAAATGAATGAGTCTTTAAGCTCTATAATTGAGCAGTTGTCCTAGAATTCATCGGAGGAATGAAAAAACAATCTGAAACAGTTTATTCAATTGGAGTGAACTGTTTTTTCAAGCTTCTTCATATTGTAAAAAGCGAGATGGATGAAGGAATGGAACCTTAAGAGTAGAGTCGCAGCGATTGTCCTTAGCTAATAGCATCATGGAGAGCCTCCAAAACTGTGTTGGGCCAAAGATTAGTGTACGTTTCTGAGTTGTCTTTCCTCTCGATACCTCTAATAGCGACTTATGTTGTAAGTATACGAGAAAGGTTTTTCTTTCAACATTTCTGCGGCCCTTGCGACTGCCATGAAGATTGAGGGGATGTCCAAGATATATAAGTACAAGAATTTTGGCGGACACTTACGGGTTGATACAAGGAAGCAACAAAGAAGGAGTTTTATCGCCAATCTAAAACAGAGAAGCTGGTAGCAAAGTTATGTTGCTTACTGTGCAGGAAATTTGATAATAACTATAGAAATCAAACTCAATTCAAAAACTTAATAATATATGAATTTAAGATATCATACCTTTTTCTGTTGTTTGAGAGTGCTTCATAACTTGATTAATAGTTGGAGACAACGAAACATTGGTTTGCATATCCTCTTTCTCAAGAACAATATTTTTCATTTTTCTTATTTCTTGACTAGAGGAGGAGGTAGAACTCAGTTTTGTGCTTTTAAAAGGAGTTTGCATATGTTGATTAGCACAAACAACACTCTTGTTAAAAGATCCCACCTCAGATTCAGAAATTCCTAAAGGTGAGCTCAAAGATCCAGATCTTTTCTCTAGTCCCTTTCTTATAGCAGCTGGACGCACTAAACGTAATATAAGAGTTCATCAAAAAAATTGAAAACATAACAGATTTATATAAAATACATGTTTGAAAATATCTTACTTGTTCAACTTCTTGGGTGCATTTCTCAACCGTGGAGTTCTTATAAATCGTTTGCATTCCTTGACTAGTGAAGATGGTAGACTTTTTAAGTCCTTGTCCTTTGTCCTTCTCCATAGAACCTGAAAAAAAAAGTCATTTGTTTGAGATTAAAAAGTTTGTAGCCGAAGTGAAAGATCAGGTGAAATATGAGCTACTGTTAAGGACTGGATTTACACTATGAAAATTCCCTATCAGATACTTGGGACTGCCTCTATCATCTAAGGGAGGTGAATACTCAATCACAAGGAGCTATGTTGATCTTAGAGGGCACTACAATAGATAGCTATTAAGGGCTGATAGTGACAATTATTCATATATATATGAGGCTGATAGGTTTAGATACCTAGTAGGATTGTATATACCTATTACTATTCTTAAATTTTGTCAGTAGTGGAAGTGGCAATTATTCATGTCTTCATGCAATGAAGTATATTCTGCAATCTATGGGGCTGGTAGGTTTAGAATGTTTGACAACATGCAGTTGTATGGATCAATAGTGGAGAAATCCAAACTGGATGAAGGCATGATTGCGCGCAAGATAAATCAGAAACTGAGAAGATTATTTTCTGCAGTAAATTTAGACTTCAGAAAGCTAGATAGTCGAGAATAAAAATAAGGAAAACCTTGAAACCTCTCCATGGCCAGTTTTTGTAAGCCATAATCAATGTGTTTTATTTAGTATTTTTGACAGGTTCCTTGCCTGTTGCAGGAGTTCTGAAAACTACAGAAAGCAGGAAAAAACATTTCTCTTCAACACAATAAAATCAATAGGTTCAGTCATTTTTCATCGAAAATGATTGACATTCACTACAAGAAAATCAGCATCATATTCAGAAATTTCAAAAGATGAGCTCGAAGATCCAGATGTTTGCTCTAGTCTCTTTCATATAGCGGCTGGACCCACTAAACATAATATAAGAGTTTATAAAAAAAAAATAGACCACAACAAATTTGCAAACAACACATGTTTGAAATATCTTACTTGTTTCAACTTCTTGGGTGTATTTCTCAACTTTAGTAGCAGATGTAGGAAATGAAAGATTAATTTGCTTGTTCTCTTTCTCAGGAACCATGGAGTTCTTATAAATCGTTTGCATTCCTTGACTAGTGAAGATCGTAGACCTTTTAAGTCCTTGTCCTTTGTCCTTCTCTGTAGAACCTAGAAAAAAACAGTCATTTGTTTGAGATTAAAATATTTTTAAGGGGGGGGGGGGGGGTGGTGGGTGGGGGGGAACCAATATACATGGAGTGATAAGCAAGAAAGCAATAGAGTTTATTCGAAGACAAATTGGATATTTGTAAATGGAGACTGTGGGACTACTTTCTTGGACGAGGGGGTGAGTGATCATATTCCAACAATGTTGTCCTTAGTACATATCCAGGTGGGGAGGATGAGATCTATCAAATAGATGTAGCAGGGGGGATTATTTCTGAGACTGAGGCTGCTAGAGATGAAAGGTAAATTACATCAGAATCTTTTAGATATCCAAGTCAAGGTAGCAAACAGGAAAGTATTTGAGAGAGTCAATAAATTATGGCAGAATCTTTCTTACTTTAAAGAAGAACGACAACATGGATTAGGCTTGAGGACGACAACACCTAGTACTTTTACTCAGTGATCACATACAGAAGATTGATACAAGTTGTGACACAACTGACGGATGAGAATTTAAGAGTACAGACTGACCTGGACAAAGTGGATGATATATTTGTGATGTATTATCAACAGTTATTAGGTGAAACAGGGGTGACAAGGGAGAAATAACTAGCTAAAAATCACTCACAAAGTAAAAATGAATCACATTTTAGATTACAAATCAATAAGTTCTGTCATTTTCATCGGAAATGGTTGAAACTTCACACCTCCTCCTCCAAGATAAAATACAGAATGCAAGAAAAGAATTTTCTCTTCAACACAATTAAAGATTTTTCTTATGGTCTGAAGTAATAGAATACAAAATATCTTACTTGTTTCAATTTCTTTGATGTACTTCTTAACTAGATCACTTGATTGAGGCAATAAACTCTTAGATGGTGTATTCCCTTTCTCACCCAAAGATTTAAGCCCTCGTCCCCGTCCCTTTCCTATAGCACCAGGCGCGACAAATGTATATCTGATAGTACTCTTCATATTAGAACCGGCCTCATTTTCAATTTTCAATGGTTTCATCTTGAACCTGCAAAAATAGTCAAAAGTTAAAGTTTGGACCTGAAAAATATGTAACAATATAGTGATAAAAATTTTGCACTTTCTGGAACACATAAGCAAAACATTCTGTTTGCGAGTCTCGCCTCCCCTACTTATAACAGAAACATTAAAATTATGTAAGTATATTTTACTGTTAAAGTTACATGGAACAGGTCTAGTTCCTATTTCGCTCACAAAATATCAACATCAAAGACAGAAAAGTAGTATATGTTGTTGGCGAAATAATTAGACTTTTCAAATACAATATGCACTCTATACAAAATTTGAATCCTCAGACACATACAACAGTTAACAAAAACGAGTCACTATTAGAAACTCAACCCAATAATCTTTTACTGATTGTACATAAGAAAACATATCAGATTATGAAACTTTTAACCTATCTAATGTTATAAAACAGGAAGAACAAGAAGAAGAGTAACTTAAATAAAACAATAAAAAATCTATCAATACAGTTTATGAAATTCGAAACAACAGAAGCTTGATTAGAAGAGGAAGCAAACTTGTAAGATCTGTTTCACCGATCGAGCAACTAGAAGCAGCAACTATACATTTTACCTCTTTGATGAGCAGCTGCGATGGAAATCCTTTGATGAAGAAGACAGAGTTGAGCAGCTTGCGATGGAAATACTTTGATGAAGAAGACAGAGTTGCGAAGAAGAACAACGATATAATAATGTTGAAGAGATCGATCGATATAGAGAAGCTTGTGACTTGCGACCAGCTGAAGAGCTATTTTTCCTTTGTACGCTTTTACCTTTTAGAAAATAGGGTTTTTCCTTTTTGGCTAGTTTCAATAATATAATGTAAAAAAAATTGCCGCCTAAATTTTGGTGATTTTTTTTTAATACTTTATTAAATTTTGGCTGGCAGTAGAGCGCTAAAAGTCTTAGAATTAGACTTTGGGACCAGTTAATATGTTATTTAGGGACCGGATTAAGTATCTTCGCAATAGAGTATACAAATAAGGACCGGAATATAATCTCGTCCCAATACATATATCTTTAGAGGGGATTAGTAGCTGGTCCCTAAATGTCGGTCTTAAATAAGAGTTTTTCTTGTAGTGTTTTTAATCCTATTTTATAATTAACTAAATTTATGTGTAAAAAAATTTTCTAAGTACATCAATGACATTATAAAAAAAAGTTTAGTGATGTCATGTGTACATCATGGGAAAATAGACTTGGGAATTTTTAAAATAACTTTTCTTTCTGTTTTGGTGAATTAAATAGGTAGTGTCATGGGTTAAATACATTTTATTAATAAAAAACAACATATATGATATGTTAAATATGTGACATATATTTTCTAATTAAAAGACAATAGTTGGATGATTTTGTTGTTTTAAAAACAATAAAAGATACTTTAATGAAATATCTTCATAAGTTGAGTGATTTTTTATCTTTAAAAAAAATTAATAATGTATTTTCTTAAATTGAGTGACTCTATTGTCCTAAACAAAAAAAAAACTTTAATAATATGTTTTCATATATTAAATGACTTCATTTTTCTTCCTTAAACGATAACTTTAATATTATCTCCTCATTTATTGCGTGACCTTTTTTTTTTTTTTTTTAATGACCATCTAAAATTATCCTTGTATATATATAACCCACAACACGAAAGTGGGGTTCCATTTTCCCCAAGGTCTTTTATCCTCCTCTGTAAGTTTTCTTCTTTCCTGTTCTTTTTTTTTTTTTTATGTCAAATGCTACTTTTTCACTATACAAAACTATCCTTTAACCATTAGAACAAACGTTGACGATGATGACAAGAAGTTTTTTCATGTGAAATGCTCCTTTTTCACTCTTTTTTACTGTAGAAAATTACAATCAGTCAAACCATTAGAACAAACGATGAGGATGATGACAACAACAATGAACTTCTTTCTGAATTCTGTTCAATCGCTTCATTTTGTTTTCTGATTTTGCATCACTCACAAGCACACCATTTGCAATTGTTAATCTTCGTTTTTCACGCCTTTTGCGTGTTTAATTTTGTGAGGTTTTAATTGCTTGTAACCATTTTTGTTTTTGGATTTCAGCTAGTTTGGATTTTTCTGCAAAATGGTCAATGTTGAGAACAAACAAAATATTGAACAGGAACATGACGACGTTAACAAGACGAACGTTTTAGGTGTTGATCCGTTACTTAGCGATTCTCATGAATCCGCCATTGCAGCGGACTCATCTCAAGAGGAAGAGAAACAGGTGGTGAAAAAATCAGCAAAGTACAAACACACGACAGTGGAAGGACGTGGAACGAGAGTCCGTCTGTCGCCGATCTGTGCTGCTAGAATCTTCCAATTAACGCGGGAATTGGGACATAAGTCTGAAGGTGAGACTATAAAATGGATTCTGGAACGTGCTGAGCCAGCGATTATTGCTGCCACTGGAACTGGTACGGTTCCGGCCATTGCTGTACAAGTTAACGGAATGTTGAAAGTACCAGCGACAATTAACGAGGGAGAAAGCTTGATGAGGAAGAGGAAAAGGGCTTCCAATAGCGAATTTTATGACATGCTTAAGGAGTCAAAATTTGCACCTGTTGCTCCCATTGCCCCAAAAGGTGTTGTTCCTGTTTGGCCAGTGGGCAATGGGTACTATATGCTGCCACCTGTTGCTGGGCTTCATTTACGGGCCAGCCCATTGATCAATGTCAATGCTGTTGGTGCTAGTGAGCTTAAACTGAGCAGCTCATGTGTGTCAAAAAGTACTGGGAATGGAAACAAGTTAGGTGATGGTGTTTCAGTCATGGCTCCGAGTTCAACTTCGACTTCTCCTGGTGCCACAACTACAACTACTAGGGGGTCTCCATTGGAAATTTTTAACAAGAAGGTGCATCAGCTTATGAATGGTTTTGGTTCCACCAAATCCTGATTACATTTTCAATAGTGGACAGAGAATGGGTTAGCTAGTCTTGTAGGCCCATAAGTATGTAGTTGGTTCTTGATTAGGCGCTAAGTTTTAGCCTAATTCATAGCTGCTTTGTCTTAGCTTTAACAGTTTGCTTGTAAATTAGCCTTTAAAAAAGACAAATGGAAATAAAATGTGGTTTCCTCCTCTAGAGAGGAGCTTGCTTTGTTGTAATGACATGGGTTGGTCAAATTTATTTGAATGTCAACTTCCTGTTTCGTTTGCTTTGGGGCTCTGAATTTTATGTATTTTTGCTCTTTGTGATTGTGAAAAGCAAAACGGTTTTGATTAGGTTGGATTGATTTTAAAAGCTAACACGTAATTTGGTAGAATGTATAAAAATAATATTAAATTGAGTATACTAGTAATAGTTGTATTAATATTAATATTGTATTAGTTATACTTGCATTAATTATGCATTGATTATTTCTTATTAATTGTTTAGTTTGGTATATTAAAAATAGTATGCATTGTATAAAGATATTTTTTATAAAAATATCCTCTACAAATATGATTGAAAAGAGAGTTAATATCTTAATAGGTCACTCAATTTAGTAAATTTATCTAGAAAAGTTATTGATATAAAACAAAATTCAATGATTTTGCTAGATATATTTTCAAAGTTGACTGACATTTTGAGATATTAACTCATTGAAAAGATGTAAAAGTATTTTTGAGTTTTTAACCATGCCAATGCATGTATTAAATCCCTTTGCAATACTAATCCCTAGAAATCCATGATATTAATGATACCCTCCTCAATACACAATAAAGTGTATCAAACAAGACATTACTAATACACATAACTAATGTATGCATTATTTTTGCTAATACACTCTACCAAACGACCCATGTGTATTAGCAAAAATAATGCAAGCATTAACTCTATGTATTAGTAATGTCTTGTTTGATACATTTTTTCATGCTATGTATAATTAAATACAAGCATTAGTTATACACTCTATTGTGTATTAAAGTATGTTCTACTAATATCATGGATTTTTAAGTATTAATAATTCTTAATACATGCATTAGCATGGTTAAAGACCCCATTGCCCCTTAAAATCTTTTTTTCATCTTTTTCACCTTAATTGTGAAGACCATCTTTGTAAGTAAATATTTTTATGCGATGCATGTTATTTTTAATACACCAAATCAAACAATGCATAAAAAATAATTTATATATAATAATTCAAACATAACTAATATAAGCATTATTAATAAAAAAAATTATTATTACTAATAAAAGTGTGTGCCATTTTTTCGTGTTTGTATTGTAACACATGAATCTCCTTTTTTTTCTCCGACTTTATAAAATCCCTTTGTAGCAGTGCTTGTCAATGTCATGACTCATGGGGTCATTTGCCTCGTGCACTTGAATTACTTCGAAAATGCACGTGACTTAAGAGTAACGCACGTAAAAAGTAGGGGATGAGTGGTAAGTGGTCCCCATCCTAAGAGGGGTGCGTCAATGAAAACTAGTCAATAAACACCACACAGTGTATCCATCGGTTCGATTAAAATTTATCGATTTGATTTATTAATTATTAATTTATCAGCAGGTTAAATTATTATAGAACTATTGAGATATTGATTTATCAATTATTAATGATCGTTATCAGTTTGGTTATTGTTTAAATATTTAAATTTTACATAAAAAAAATACATTGAAAATCATTTAGTGAAATAAGGTGATAATCAAATGTACCATGCAAATGAGTTAATAGATTGCAATTTTGCTCAAAATCAAGCACTAGCATCTTGTGGAATAATTGAGAGTATGAGACAGTTAGAAATAAAAGTATAAACTAAAATCTTAAGTGAAGGACTTTATATGTCAAATGATATAAATATAATTTATTAATTTATTATTAGATCACCCTCAAGAAAATATTTCAAATCATTAAAAAAATATAACTCGATATGAAAAATAAAAATCATTATCGAAATTGCTAACTCAATAATTCATTACCGGAAAATCAATAACCTCTTTTCAGTATGAATTATTGGTTTTAATTTAATTTTGAACAACTCTAAATGACGGGTTCATAATTTATTGAAATAATTTTAAAGGTGAGTGATTTTAAACTTTTTGACCTAGGTGCCTTATTTGTAGAACTTCAAGTTTTTTTTAAAAAAATGACTTTAAACTGAGAGATTAGCCCATGAAACAAGCAAAGGGTCCTAGGTTAAGACCCATTTGGCCATAAATTTAGATTTTTTTAAAAAATGAGATTTTGAAATTGTGATTTTAGAATTTAAAGTTGTGTTTGAATATACATTTTAATTTAAAAAAATTAAAATTTTATGAGTGAAAGTCTCGAAATTGAAAAGTTATCTGAGTAATTTTTTGGAAAATTAAAATATTTGAAAATCTAAATAAATTTAATGACTAAGTACAAATATTGGGAAGTTAAAATTTAATATCTGGTGTAAAAATCACCAATTTACAAGCCCATTGGATGTAATTCCTCAGAAGGCTTAGCACACAGACATCCCGTCAAATTTGCTATCAATTTCATTTAAACACTTAAATTTCAATTTATTCTAATCGAACATCTGAATATATGAAAAAACGTTTTTATTTCTTACTTTCACTTCAATTTAAAAAAGAAAACAAAAATTGAGTGATATCTTCAATATCAAGTACATATTAATTAATTACCTTATTCAATATATGAATTAGTCTCAATAATTCATAAAATTTTAGGCATTTTCATGATGTCCATAACTAAAAAAACTTATTTAAATTAAAAATGACTAATAAAATTATTTTATCAAACATACAAATGTTCATTCAATTGAAATAAGTTACATATACTCACTCATTGAACATAATTTTAGTGATTAATTAAATTTTGATTTGACTTTCTTAATAAATAAGAATGGTAGAGAGAGATTATATTTGTGGGGCACTTCTAGGAGAGTGGGCCCTCAGCACACTTTTTCAGGCGGCCGCGTGGTGGTCCACTGGCTAAGACTATCCAAATTGAAAATCAAATCAATTTGATTCAATAAATTTATTTTGATTTTAAATTTAAAAATTGATAAGTAATATTTATTTTCCTTTCAATAAAAAGTTTAATTAAATCATTTTATATTACAAATTTTAAGTATAAATAGCACAACAAAATCAGATATTTACTCAAGAAAAGCATGCCATTATGGAGTTTACAATAGGATATATAGCATGTGTACAAATAATGATGATGTTAGTATTTGTTATTTTTGGGTTACTTATACTGAAATTATTTTTTTGTGCAATATTTAGTTTGATACATTAAAAATAATATGCATTGTTTTTATTGCATAAGTTTTTTTAAAAAAATAATGAATATTTGTTTAAAAAATAATATTATCTATAATACGGTGGAAAAGATTAAAAAAATTAGGGATAATTATTTATTTAACCATGATAATAAATGCATTAAATTTCACATGTTAATATCATAAATTTTCATGTATTAATTACAAATAGCAAAATATAAAATAAAATATATATATCTAAGGCTAATGTACCAAATAAAGGTACACATACAGGTTGAAACAAAATATGGATAATTTACAAAATTAGTATATGCATTTTCTTTTCTAATGCACTTTATCAAATAATCCGTAACAGTATACCAAACTTTATTAAACATGTTGAACCATTTGCATTATGTTAAGACCTCATCTAACCACAGATAATTGAACAGTATAATTTGATAATATAAAGGCGGCAATGTCGAAAAAGCCCTTAACTATTTAATTGGCGGATATGTAAACTTTAGGGGGAAAAAACTATCAAAATGATGGTGTTCCTTGACTCTTTAACATATATATTGTTATAAAAAAATAGTAGAAAATATAATTGAAGAAGAAGATGGTTTTGAGGCGTGTAATCACTTTTTTTAAAGAGATATTGCTCATATACATATTGGGGTAAATATAAATAATTATATACAACAAAGCTTTTTTGGTTTATACATGCAAAGTTTTCTTAGGCTATTTCTAGAAAGCCTTTATATTTATAGAACTTAAGAGATGACTCTTTATAAGAGTCAAATTGTTTCATGAACAAATGACTTTTTATAAGAATCATGTTTTTTTATGAACATATGACTTTTCATAACTGTCACGTTCTTTCATGAACACATGATTTCTTATAATAGTCAGTCATATTCTTTCACAAACATATGTATCTATTCAATTTAAAACATCTATACTTTATAAAGTATTCATCATATACTACAATTGAAATTATCATTAATATATAACAAATTATATTTATTTTAATTTTTTATCCTAAACCTAATGTTAACATTAATTGTATATCTACGTAACTAACGAAATTCACCATTTGTATGACGTATCCATCTCCAAAAAGATTGATAAAATTATTAGAATAGATGTATGAGGAGAAGAGACATATCATAAAGAGGTTTCTAAACTACTTATCGTGCTTCATTACTTTTTATTTTTCATGTGGCTATTAATATTATTAGGGAAAATCGGGCAGAATAAAAGGAAAGAAATCCAAAGAGCAGGAGAAGCTAGAAAAGAAAATAACAATTGATAGATTTTATTAGTCATGTGAAACCCATTATTGAACTTAACACTATTTTTTGACAATCTATTAAATTTAGGGTAAAATTATCAAAATATATCTTTTATTATATTATAAATTATAAATCATTTTATCTAAAATATATTAAGAATCAAAATAAAGTAACACCAATCCATTAAGGTCTAGTTTGATCTTTATCTCATCAACTTTTTACCTAGCATAATTTTCTTCTCGCATTTTATTTTTTCATTGAGTGTCTAAAATATAATGCATGCATTAGGTGTGTGTATTAATAATACTTTGTTTGATACGCTTATTCATGTCATGTATAACTAATGCAAGTGTTAGTTATACACTCTATTGTGTATTAACTTGAGTATTACTAATACCAAGGAATTCTAGGTATTAGATACATAACATTTTAACACTTGCATTAAATTAAATAATTACAAAACTACCCTTAAAGCCTTTTCATTTTCTTTGTTGTCATAAGTTTTTGTTTTTATTTTGATTTGCTTTTCGGTGTCTTTTAATTTTTTGGTGTCTTAATAGGCTTTATGACCTCTTAAGTATCTTTTTTTTTAAAAATAAAATAAAATAAATTCAATTTCAATATAATTTAATCAAAATTTTTACTATTGTGACGATAAATTTGATTAAAAAAAGTATTTGCCAACTTTTCACAAAAATATTTTGACGCAATAGTACAACTATTTAATATTATTTTTAAAAAGAAGAAGAAGAAGAAGAAGAGTTAATGATGTTTTAGCAAAGATTTTTTTTTTGATGTTTTAGCAAAGAACTTTGTTGCAAAGGAAGTGTACAAATAAATAAAGTGTGAAGGGTATATTTGTAAACATATATTTTTTAATAGAAATTATGCAAGATTTGTTATTTCTAATATATCAAATCAAACAGTGTATAAGAAATAATGTTTGCATAACTAATGCAAGTATTACTAATACGAACACTACTAATGCAAACATTACTAATACACCATATTTTATATTATTCTTATACACTCTATCAAACGATCCCTAAAGCTCTAACTAAATTCGAATTACTCATGACCCATTTGGGAGTAGCACTCCCGACATAGCATTGTTAATTTCTTCTTCAGTCAATTTTCATTAATTACACAGTCACTTTTTGGGATATTGTAGTTATTTTAATTTTCTTCTGTTTTTTAAAGCTTTCAGAATAGGAACTCAATCCTCCTTTCTTACTCACATACCACAGTTACAATACACCAGCGTTCCTATTTTCTTCTTCCTTCTTGCCCCCAAGAGCTCCTTCACACACCACCACAGCACTAGTTTTTCTCCCCTGCAACTTCTTTATTCCTTTGTCATTTTCTTATTCTTTCCATGTATTTCATTTTAGCACCTCCAACCAAAAGTTGAATCTTGTATAATGCATTACTCTGTATCATGTGATATATTCCATACAAGTGTTCGTGAAGAAGAAGAAGGAGGTATTTTTCATAAGATTTCCAACCTATCGTACTTTCTCTTCTAGCACTGCTGAATACATACTCACAAGGTTTGCTACTTCATTTTGTCCTTTTATTATAGATCTATGCTATGAAAAGTTGGTTATGAGCTTAAAAACTGTTTCGGAATCAAGTCTGGCAAATCATTATTATTTTTTGTTCTGATTTTTCGTCATTCATAATCGTTTTTCATGCCTTCTGTGGGTTTAATTGCAGTTCTAAATTTTGGGGTTTGTAACTATTTTATTTTTCGGATTTCAGCTATCTGCTGCTGTGTTTGGATTTTTCTGCAAAATGGCCAGTGTTGAGAACAACCAAAACATTGAACAGGAAGATGACGAGGTGAACGACTCGAAGATTGATCCGTTACTTGGCGATTCTCATGAATACACCATTGCAGCGGTAGGGAATGTCACGGATGCGGAAGGGGTGGATCCATCTCCGGCGCCGTCAACCGATATGGTGCTGTTGTTAAAGGAAGAACCGGAGGAAAACGATTTGCGAGTTTCTACGTCAGTTGGGATGAATATGCAATTGCAAAAGGTAGAGAAACAGCCGGTGAAAAGATCTTCAAAGGACCGGCACACGAAAGTCGAAGGCCGTGGTCGGCGAATCCGTATGCCGGCAGCTTGTGCTGCTAGAATCTTCCAATTAACGCGGGAACTAGGTCATAAATCGGAAGGTGAAACTATAAGGTGGCTTCTAGAACGCGCCGAGCCAGCAATCATTGCCGCTACTGGAACGGGTACGGTTCCGGCCATCGCCGTATCAGTAAACGGAACGCTGAAAATACCGACGACTTCTCCGGCGGCAAACGAGGGAGAAAGCTCGACGAAGAGAAGGAAAAGGGCTGCAAATAGCGAGTTTTATGACGTACATGAGGGGTCAAATTTTGCACCCGTGGCTCCCATTGCCCCACAAGGTCTTGTTCCTGTCTGGCCAGTGGGCTCTGGGAATGGACTTGTACCAACCACTGCATTTACCGGTGGGGCAACTTTCTATATGCTGCCGCCAGGCACTAATACAACAGTTGGGGCTCAGTTGTGGGCCACTCCAATATTTAACGTACCTGGAAGACCCATTTCAAATTTTGTATCTGCAATGCAACCTGGTATGGGTTATGCAGCAGGAGGGGTCTCTGCTGCTAATGAGGTTCATTTGAGCAGCTCTTGTGTGTCAAAAAGTGATAACAATGGAGACAAGTTAAGCACTGTTGCTTCAACCATGGCTCCAAGTTCGAGTTCTACTGGTTCCACAACCACAAGTACTACACAGATGCTTAGGGATTTTTCATTGGAGATTTATGACAAGAGAGAGCTTCAGTTTATGGTTGGTTCTGGCTCCAGTGAAAATGATCAAACTTCCTCTTCTAAATCCTGATTAGGGTTCTAGACCCCATATAACTTTTGTTTTTTTTAATGTGCATCTAGCTGTAGTTTTTCAAAAGATTTTTTTTTGGGTCTAGTTCGTAGCTGATTTAACATTTTGCTTGTAAATTAGGTTAGAAAAAGCAAATGGAATTAGAATCTGATTCCTCCGGTAGGAAAGGAGGTTGCTCTGCTGTGATGTGATGACATGGGTTGGTCAATTTTCAATGTCAACTTGCTGTTTTGTTAGTTTTGGGGCACTCAATTTTTTGCCTTTTAGTGCTTGTTAATGTGCTCTATCCATTATCTATCTTAGTTAAAAAAAAGTAAAATTTGTACCAAAATATAATAAGAGGTATATATATTTCAATAAATAATTAATCCGATTTTTGGTTAGGTTGGATTGGTTTTAATCCTATTTATATTTACTAAACGTGGGACCATATTTTGTTCTTGTATTATCGTGTGTAACACTTATCTTTGGGGCCATATGCCCCGTGCACTTGGATTACTTCATAAATTACATGTGACTTTAGAGTAACCCACGTAGACAGTATGGCCCACTAAAGATGGATAGAGGGCAATGAATACTAGTCAATACACAGTAGAAGGTGGGGTCACCAATAGCCGCTAGTGGGACCATAATTTACCAAAATAATATTAAGAGAGGGGTTGGTCTTAAAACTTCAAATTTAATTGATTTTTTTAATTCAAAGGCTATGGCTATCCTTTTTTACGAGGTCTATGAAAATATGTTTAGATAATTGATAAATAAGAATGGTACAGGTGTGGGGCACATACCAACTAGGTAATCATACTTGTGGTAGAGTGGTAATTATTTTTTCATTCTTAATTAAAAGGTTTTAAATTTGAGTTTTTTTTGAGTATGAGATCCTAATTTGAAATTTCTCAATCAATATGAATATCGGGCACCAAATAAAAATGAAATTAAAAGTGGGCAAGATATTTAGGTCATGTGAAGGGTAGGACCCACTTCTAGGAGAATGGGCCCCATGCTCAGTATTCGATGCGGCCCGCGTGGTGATCCACTGGCTACTAATAAGACTACCTTTCAGGTTTGTCTTTAGGTCTGCTGCTTTTTTTGGGGGGTGGGGGGTCCTATTTGACGTGGGGACAACAGAACAGGCTGGGAATTTCTGACACGTGGTGTACTCTTAGTTGTCATGTAGGGACTACCTCCTCTAAAGTTGACACGTGGCATATGATGTACTGTTTTAATATAATCTTGAAGGATATCATCTCAACTCCCCTAAAATTTACAGCCTTTTTCTTTGCACATTTATAACAGTAGTAGCATAAAGAAATTAAATTGAAGAATAAAATGTCCAAACTCTAAAAAGAATGAGTTGCACTTGGAGGCGGACCTACATGTATGTATATCTTGAGAGATTAACAGAAATAAGGAATATAACAACTCTATAGGAATATAAAAACATAGAGTTGTTTGCTGGTAGAAGTAAGAGAATCCATCCCTGCGACCTAGGTTCAATTTTAGCCAACAACTCATTTTTAATCTTTTTATTACAAGGGTTTATTTATAATATCAAAATTGCTAAATAGGTAGATTCGAACTCACGATCATTCAATAACTATTATAGTATTTTGTTGGGTTCGCCTCCCATGTCTGATGTATCGCTTCTCTTTTAGAGTTGATTTGGATTTAGCTTAAATAAAAGTAAAAAATTATACATAAAAAGTCAATTTAAATAAGTTCTATAGCCTCATCAGTCATCACGTAGATAACCAAATTGGTAATATCTTTTTATATTAATTTAAATATTATTAGTTCTTAAAATTTAGTTATTTCTTTGTGTTTAACCAACTAACAATGTATATGCATTGTACATATAGAAGAAAATAAAGATGTTAAACACAACCTAGCTGATATCTATCGGATCCAAGTGTGTTTGATAGAGATAACGTGTTTGTATTGAATGTATATGTGCTATATATAAGTGTCGTGGAAGTCTTATTGGATTTTTTACGGTACTTGATTAGTGTTGTTGGGATTATTTAATTATGAAAGTAAGACTTGAATAGCGACATTATGTAATATTATCTTGTAAAAATAAATCATGATTTTTTATTTTTTAAATTATAAAAACATTAATTTATTTAAGAAAATAATGAAGAGCTAGGTTGTGTTGAATATTCTAAGGTCCATCCGGTTAACAAGATGGACCACTCCAAGTTTCCAACCCTCAAGTCATAAAGCTCATGTCATTAGTATGAACTAAACAGATTCATATTGACAACTCTAATATTCAACTATCCCTGCTGGAGTTAAGTGCTAATGATCTCCTGTGACACAATTTATGTCTCTTTCTTAGGATCATTGGCATGTGTCCTTCAATTTAATCTTTTAAACCTACCTTTGACCTTTATTATCTTAACCACGGAAGAAACTTCGTTATACAAAAAGTAAAAGAAAACAAGAATCAAGAAAATGTCAAATTTGTAAAGGACACATCGATTTTGAACTACAAACTCACAAGAATGAGTTAATACAAGCTATTTATAGTGTATTAGGCAACCAACTAACTACCACTTAACCTAATTAATAATGTAGCTATAACAAACTTCACAAGCTAACTACTAACTTACTAACACATATTCTCTCCTTTCAATTTGTTAATTTGTCCAATTATTTTGACTTAATACAAAATTTTAAAAAATTAAAGAACACTTTTAAATCTTGTGGTTTTAAATTAAAGATATGCCAAAAAAAAAGAAAAAAAAGCATTCTCTTTGAGACAAATTAAAAAGAATAGTAAAATAAACAAGTTGAAACAGAAGAAAAGTACAATTATTTCAAAGTGAAAAATTTCAAACATTTTACTACTACTTAAATTTTTTTAACTTTAATACAATTTTTGTTTTTGTTTTCTTTTTCCAAAAAAAAACTACTCACAATTTTAAATCGGTTTGGGCTACGATCATATTAATCTATAAACTGCTAAATGCTAATCCATACAATTGGGCCAATGTTGAGCCATCACACCATAACAAACAAAAGATTTTGCGGTAATAATATAATTAATATTAGGACAAATTACTTAACTACACTCTTTTACTTACCTTAATATCCATTTATCTCTACTTATTTCAAAAATTTCAAAAATCCTTTATTTACCTATGTATCCCGCATGAATCCCGTGCACAACGCTATGTATCCCGCTATGTGGAATGTATCAAACGCTATGTATCCCGTGCACAACGCTATGTATCCCGCTAGGGGCGTATTTAGAGGGGGTGCCGTGGGTTCACGTGAACCCATGCTCCCCTCTCTAGTCATATATAATAGTGTTATATTTTTTTAAAATATTTAAATATAGATGTGTGAACCCACATTTAAAGTATCATATAATAATACAATAATGATTGAGTGCACCTCTCTAAGTAAGGATACAAATTTAAGTCTTATATCTATCTTGTCCTTTTGAGTAACACCTCTCCAAGTGGTTATCGATTATACTTTTGACATTTCAACTAATTTTTCTTTTGTTTTTTTCCTTTAATCTTTCAAAATTTTCAAGTGCCTTACATTGGAAGTTCCTAAAACTTTGCACTATAAGATTTTTATATAATTAAATCAAATGTGTATATTAAAATTTAAAATTAATAGTATTATATATTTTGGACCTATAATTTTAAAAATTTAATGGTTCATATTAAGTACCTAAAAGTCAAACTTATCAAATTTATATTTAAGATGCATTTTTTCGTATTCATGCACCCATCTTGACGAATTCCTGGATACGCCTCTGTATCTCGCATGTATCCCGTGCACAACGCTATGTATCCCGCTATGTGGAATGTATCAAACCTAATGTATCCCGTGCACAACACTATGTATCCCGCAAACATCATTTTTAAGAGATTTTTGGTAAATAGAAAACTAGAAGGGATAGGATGTTATTTAGTACTTATAATATGTGGTTCCTTTAATTTATACTTAATATTATTATATTATATTTAACTATAATAATATAATATGAGTATTTATAATCAACATTTCGTTAAACACTTTAGTGACTCGGAATGTAATAGCATTAACTCAATTATCACTAAATATCTTTACAACAATTCTAAACAGAAAATTTATTGTCACTAAATATCTCTTTTACACATGGCAATGAAATCTATTACAGTACGTGGCTTTCCTATCACAAGAAACATGATCTCGTCTTCAATAAAATCCAACGACTTCAGTTATATACATTATTAATGTACTTTTCTTCTTTATATTATTAGTGCAATTTTAACCTCACATCTTATTGTTGGAAAACATATATGCACAGCGGAAGCATACTAGAATCTTACTGCTTACATGAATAAAAGATAATCAATAATCATTTATGCTAGATCACATAATCATGCTAGAACACATAAACATATTGAAATTTAATTCGATAAATACCTCTTGAAGCGTGAACAGATACCTTCAAGCGAATCCCCAAGTTAGACAGACCTTCAAGTGAATCTGCAAGATAGCTATGGTCTTCTACAGTGATCCCAAGTTCACATCTGAACTCTCTCAATACTTGGGTGGGCAAGTATGAATAGAAAACTAATCAATCTAGGGCAAGAAGAATCCCTAATTATAGAGATTTCTTCACAGTCCAAAGAGGAGAACCAAACACATGTTATTTTTCTTCAATCGAAAAATACACGCTAGTTTTCTTTTTATAAGAAAACTAACGTCTCTCCCCTTTTCCCTTTAGAATTAGGATTCTGAGTTCTAGTTAAATATGGGCATTGGAGGGACCACAAAATTAATTACTGAGGCTTCCTATTATGAAAATAATTCCAAATAATTGATTTGAATTATTCTTACCATAATAAATTACAAATCATTCCACTAGAAATTCGTAATTGCACTCCTCTATTTATATTTCGTAATTCCCCATTAAATACTTATGTAATTCCCCATGTTAAGATTTCAGATACTAATCAATAAATTAAATTACTGACGAATTTAACTTAATGATTAATTTCCTTTAGAGCACTACTTAACTTATTTCATGTGTCGGATTCATAAATCCACTTGCAAGGTTTGACACGATGAAAACTTATAAGTTTCTCAAAAAGACATTTCAATCAATCTCTATAACGAGACATGGATTTCATCAACTAACTTATTATTTCACCAATATATATTATTATCATCCAACTTACCAGACATATTGACCCATCTCAGAATCTCACCTTTTAATAAATCAAAATGATAATTAATATATACAAATCATAATAGTTATATCAGGATTAAGAATATAAGTACATTTAATAGTTTAGAGAATATGTTTTGTCAATCAGTCTAAAACAACTATCTCTACTCGATCCCGTTCAATACATACAAAATGCACTAGCACAAGAAGTTGGAACTATACCGTTCCCATAATCAAGATAAATTACCTATAATCTTGTGCTACAATCGTACCGATGACATGTCCAATTTCCATACTAGATTGTGAACAAAAAACTTTATACTTATAAGAACCGATGATTTAATCCTCTGTGTATAAGCTAAAACTCTACACACTAAATCATCTACTATATAAGTAAATAGACATCATAAACGAATATATGATCTATTAAAATTGAGCAAATATTTATTCTATAATAAATATTATTTCTTAACACATGGTTAATAGTATATATCCCAACACTTATTTCACTATTTTACAAGTCAACATACATATCAGACTTCTTGTGAAACTAATTACCCACTGAATATTACTATATACTAGTT
Source organism: Solanum verrucosum (assembly GCF_900185275.1). Lineage (NCBI taxonomy): Eukaryota > Viridiplantae > Streptophyta > Magnoliopsida > Solanales > Solanaceae > Solanum > Solanum verrucosum. The sequence continues at coordinate 184,437 of NW_026020155.1, forward strand.
TAACTTGATATATAGTGTAAAACGTGTACAATATACTCTTAATTAATTCATTAAAATAACAAACCCTGGAATAATTAAAGCTTCTGTTGTTATAATGTACGCCTACTATAAGGAAAGTTAGTAGTTTAGTGGTGGAACTGTTTCACCCATAATTATCAGAGGTTTCAGATTTGAATTCTAGATAAGGAGAAAATCATGTTGGGAACGACATTCCCAAATGAATGATGCACGATTCGAATTTAATCAGGACATCAATACGGACTCAGACATCGGGTAGGAAAAAGAAAAAAAACTCCAACCATAAGGTAGTTATTCTTTCTTTCTTCCCCTTGAATCTAGGAGAAGTACTATCTTTTCAAGTACAGCCAAGTTTTTTTTTTTATGTATGTATATACGTGTATACCTCTTAGTACCTTACCATCTGTTTGCCTTGAAGCTTTAGACCAACCTGAAAGAAACAGATTAACAACCGTTATCTATTACTTCTTCTTAGTTGATATTAAGTGAATGACTGAGATTTTTTTCATAGTTTAAAATAAGTGAATTACTTAAAATTTAAGAGAATTGTTCCTTTTTAGTATATTTATTCTTCATTTAATGAGATTCTTAATTACTTGACATTTTTAATAGAATAATTTAAATATAATCAAAAGGATAATAATGAAAAATAGTCTTAAATTTATGTCCTTAAATATATTTCTTAAGAGGTGTACCAAATTTCAACAATTCACTTAATATGGCCTAGAAAAAGTAGAAACAACTTGATAATACTGTGTACACATCATCCTCCTCAGACTTCATTAGTGAGACTATATTCTCATGTTATATACATTAGACAAAAGGATTTTTAACGTTCTCCATGGTGCGTTAATTACTTCTGTTTAGCATATATGTATCTCTCTCTCTCTATATATATCATGTGCTTCTTACTCTTTCCATCTTTGACTAAAACAGAGAAAAACTCTATGTTCTTTGTGTTTTACGTTAAAGAAAAACTCCACACATAATTACATGAATTTACATGATTGATTATTTGAATTTTCACCACATTACACTTTGTTTGGATGATTGTTATGTATTATTTTATAATGTATTATATTGTATTTTTTAAAGAAAAGTAGGGTACGGTTAGAGCTAGTATGAAAAAGTACACTAAAAGATGAAATGTATTAAATAATAAATAAAGACAAAATGGGAAGAAAATATTAAGCTAACAACGCGATCACACTAAATCACATAAGATGGGTCTTTTCGTCGTTACCTAACGATATTTAAATAATACAATTCACAATAATTTAAGTAATAATTAAAACAAAAATATATTTAAACTAACAATACAATACAATACAACATGTAACAACCATCCAAACGAGGTGTTAGTGAGGCCCATCTCTCATTTTTCTTTCCCTTACCTCATTTTTTTTTGGATAAATTACCTATATACACACCTTTATTAGTTTATTAGTTACCTTGTAAATAGTATATCAAGTGTTCATAATTGAGTTCTGAATTTAATTTGTACATACATAAATATATAATTTTTTTCTTACTATATACATTATCTAGACTAAAGTTACTTACTTTGGCGAACTATATATATACCTCATTTTCTGGTCCGACCCTGATTCCTTGACATTAATGGAGAAGCTTTTTTTTCCTAGACGAGTTTTATAGATTCACCAGTACTTTCCACTCGTGAACTATTTATATATGTACAAAAAGAAAAAGATTTTTTTTTTTTTTTTTTTACATTTGATATGATTATGCTTATTCTAAATTTACAAAATCTAAATTCCAAATTCTCATCGTAACTACGGAGTTACTATGCAGGGAAAACATATTGCATATATCAGATGATCATCAGTTCAACAAGTCCCGTCTTTAACAAGCATGCATGCAAGGTAACTTCCAGCGCATCATTATTAGTTTGCCTCGTTTAATATGTCAATACATTTATTTAATAGAGGTGGTGATGGGAAACCAGACTTAAAAAAAACACACATGAATGACAATGTGAAATCCACTCTTCACACACCCTCCCATGCCAAGACCGGACATCTGGTGCGTGAACAATTATATTTGATATATGAGAGTCCAATATCATAAATGAAAATTGGAATGAGTACTCATGTTCTGATAAAGAAATGAATTTCGAGTCAAACAATAAGGAATACCCAAGCTAGCCATATTAAAAAGACCACTCTATCTCTTAAAGGGTGATGTAGACTCTTGATCATCCCAGTGAAATAAAAGCAAATATATTTGAAAGAAAAGAAATGTCTACTAGTAAAAGAATGTACTATTCTTGGAGTTGTTAGTAATGTTGTTGATCGTACAAGATAAAAAAGCATCGCTGGAAATGCTTAGTCTCAAAGCACAAAATAAGCTTCAAATTTCCTAAGGCTTCCCTGTTTTTACTAATTGAGTGACTTGAAAGTACATATTAATATCTCCATGCACCAAACACCAAAAATACTATTTGTTTATTTGATCATTCCATGCTATATATACCCAAAATCCTGTTTCACAATCATCTCATCTTCCTTTCAAGTTGCAATTAATTAATTAAATCCTTAGATACCAGTTTAAGCATAATTAATGGCTCCTTTTTCTACAATCTTTTTTCTTATTTTGTTAATAGTCCCTCTATGCAGTGCAACTCTTGGAGTTCAATACTATGATCAAACATGTCCTCATGCTGAAGATATTATTTATCAAACAATTCGCAATGCTTCGTTTTTTGATCCTAAAGTCCCAGCACGTATTCTCAGGATGTTCTTCCATGATTGTTTCATTAGAGTATGTATTAATTGTGTGCATAATGCAAGTCATTATATTATAGATGCATGAAAGAGATGGAAATTGAAACTGTTTTGTTAATGATTATTCACAGGGATGTGATGCATCAGTTCTACTGGATTCAACACCAGAAAACAAAGCAGAGAAAGATGGTCCGCCTAACCTCTCTCTTGGAGCTTTCTATGTGATTGATGCTGTCAAAACTAACCTCGAAAAGGCTTGCCCAACAACTGTTTCTTGTGCTGACATAGTTGCCATCGCAGCTAGAGATGTCGTGGCCATGGTACTACTTCATCATCCTCCCTACTAAATTGTTAATTCACGAGCAGTAAATAACACTATATGACCAGTTAAAATATACTACTAGCTAGCAAGGCGTTGTCAGTGTATATAAGTTAAATTCACTGATTAAACTGTAATCATAAGCTCATAAATACTTCATGTCTGATCAATTTTGTAGTCTGGAGGTCCATACTGGAATGTACTAAAAGGAAGAAAAGATGGAAGGGTGTCAAGGGCCAATGAGACAGTAAACTTACCTGCTCCATCCTTCAACACAAGCCAACTCATTCAGAGCTTTGCCAACAGGGGATTGGGAGTGAAAGATTTGGTTGCTCTTTCTGGTGGACACACACTTGGATTCTCACACTGCTCTTCATTTGAAGGCAGACTTCATAACTTCAGCTCAGTGCACGACACTGACCCGAGCTTGAACGCAGTATTTGCACAGAGCTTAAAGCAGAAATGCCCGAAACCCAACAGTGATCGCAATGCAGGACAATTATTGGACCCAACTTCATCAGTATTTGACAACAACTATTACAAGCAAATTATTTCAGGCAAAGGTGTTTTTGCATCAGACCAGAGTTTGTTGAATGACTACAGGACTGGATTGATTGTTAAGGCATTTGCCAATGACCAAACTGTGTTCTTCAGGGAATTTGCTGCTTCAATGATCAAGCTTGGAAATGTTGGTGTCCTTGAAAATGCAGAAGTTAGACTCAACTGCAGAGCTGTGAACTGAGAAATGAGTGTGTTTGTACCTATGTTTGTTCTTTTTGCTGTCTAATAACTGAGGCTTAATGAAATACTAGTATGAAATATCTATGCACCTTGATTATTCCCTTGTAAGGTGAAGAGGTAGCAGAGGAAGAATAATATCATCAATGTTGCTTGTTGTTCATAATCTATCCTCTAAATTGTATTCACCGTACGCATACAGTTTCTTTCAAATATTCTGTCATCAAAATTGAGATATAATACAAGCTCGTAGATTCTAAGATGGGGTACACATATCAATGTATTCCACCTACAAATATTAGCTTCTTCTTAAGTATCTCAATAGATTGCAATAGAGACATTAATTTTACTCTATGACTACTACAACTACATACCTAGTGTAATCCCACAAATGGAGTCTAGGAAGGATAAAATGTTAACAGACTTTACCCCTACCTTGGGAGGTAGAGAGGCTGTTTCCGACTAAGTTGCACGAACTCTTCACTTGCGATGTCGCACCCGTGTCGGATTCACCAAAAACACACTAATTTTGGAGAATCCGACACAAACAGTTCGAGCAACATACGTTCTCGATAGACTCTCGGCTCAAGTAAAAGCATTTCACAGCAGTTCAATCGAGAAAAACAATAATTGTGCTCTATGATTGACAGTGCCAATTACGTAAGAAGCAACCAACTCAACTCCCTCCAAACAACAAAATTATAAAGGAAAAAATATCAGACATCCCACCTTTTCCTGTGAATATTAATGAAAGTAATCCTATCACCAGTCCAGACTCATGAAAGATTCAATGTTTAATCCAAGTGCTTTTTCCAGTGTGATACAGAAGTATAACTGAAATTCTTTACAGGGCAACGCCCGAAGCAAAAAGATTTATGGCAGAATACAGCAGTAGTTTGACATAAAATGAAGTTAGAAATAGAAGTAGAGGAATTACAACAAGTTGAAGAGATTTTGTGCTCATTAACTCAACGGAGTTTAGAAATCAAATATGATTCATTTAGGCTTAGCATTTGTTCAAGCAAATACAACATCAGATCGTAATATATATTTGATACCCTTAGTGACATTCCGAGCTTCATGCAACATACATTTATCCCCGTGAATGTGAACAAGAGCCATTCCTTCGGTCGGAGGTACCTATACAATGTTAAATATAAATAGCATAACAAAATCAGATTTTTACTCAAGAAAAGCATGCCATTATTCTCTAATTGATGCCACATTATGCAGTTTACAATAGGATATATAGCATAACAAATCATGATTGATTGATTGCCTTCTATGCAGGTAACTGAAATATGAAGAAACACATCTAAAATAAGTAATACATGTCTACATGTGTGAAGGGCAATCGGGAATGGGAACATTGAAGAAAGAGTGGGAGTGGCATTTCTGAAAAGGGGAGAATAGTACCTCGGCAACCAAAGCGTTTCTTGGACCGTAAAAGACAGTTTCCCCTCCAACAAGGCTCTCAGACAATGAATCCTGAGAATCTTTATCAACTTTGGTTTTGGATTTGGGACCACCACTTAAATATATTAACAAAGTGTAGTGTGTGCGCTTCCCTTCTCCAATGGCAACACTTTCATCAATATGCCGTCCAAATCTCTGACCAGCCTTGTACCTAGAGAGCAACAACAGTTACTTGATGAGGACCAAACATTTGTTATAATGTCCACCTTACCATGTACTCAGGAAAAGGAAATGAGAATCACAAATGTGGAGAAAAGGAAAAGAAATGGCTGCGAAGGCCCTGACACCAGAGGGAAAACTAAGAGAATGTTTCAAACAAGCGACACTAATAGTATACAAAAGTTTATTAAACAGATAGCAACTAATTGTTATGTTAGACATCATCAAACCATATATAATTGAAGTATATAATTTGATAACTAATATAAAGAGAATAGTGCTGTGAAGGCCCTTAACTATTTAATTTGTGGATATTTTAACTCAACAATATTTTGTGGCAATTATTGTAAAGTGTCAACTTTACATAACATAGTAAATTTCTCCTTCTGTCATCTTTCATTAATTATACAGTTACTTTACACAATTTCTTCCTCACAGCACAACACCAGTGCACCAACCCTCTTCCTACTTCTTTCTTCCTCCTTGCCCCAACAGCTCCCTCAAACACCACAGCACTGGTTGCAACTTCTTGCTGCTACTTTTATCATCCCTTTCTTACTTACTGCTTTATTCCTTGTTATTTTCTTATTCATTCCAAATTCCACTTTCAAATATCATGTATTTCATTTCAGCAGCTCCAACCAAAAGTTGAATCTTGTAAAGACTGTATTACTTTGTATGCCACATTTTCTTCCAGCACAGCAGAATAGATACCCCAAGGTTTGCTTGTCTTCCTAGCTATATCTATGCTACTGATTGTTTGAGAAAACTTAAATTGGTTGTGAGTTTATAAACTGTTTTGGGAATCAAATCTGGTTTTCCTTCTTGTGGACTTGTGGTTTCTTCTTCTTTTTTCTTTTGAACTTTTGGTTAGCACCGAAGTCTGAATTCATTTCAAACAAGCAACGAAGAGAAAACAATAAAAAGGAAAGGAAGAAGAGAAGAAGTTGGGGATGGGGAGTTACTTGGAAGAGGAAGTTGCTGCTGGAGGAATTGGGGTGGGATGGGTAGCAATTGGGCGTGGAGGAAGAAAAAAGCAAACAAACAACGGTGAAGTAAGAGGAGTGAGGTGACACAGTGTTGTGCCAAACTGCCACTGAAGAAACAAAAAACAGTAAAGAGTCCATATTATACCCAAGAGCCTAACAGTCCATTAATGAAAACTGAAGTAAGGGCAAGTGGTTACGTTTGAAAAGCTGAAGGGGTCAATTTGCCACAAAGAAAATGCTAAGAGGGTAAACTGCAACAAGTTAAATAGTTAAAGGCTACACCGCTTTTCTTGATACAAATAGTGTTACCTCAAAAACATTCATGTGATTGCTACTATTTCAGATTAGGAAAGGGAATGGTAAGTTGACAAGCATTTTGTACATAACAGTCAAAGCAGTTTAGACATTTCGTTGAAATTACTGGAAAGAAAACAGAAACAAGATGGATGTACTTGGTTAGAAGGTAAAAAACACGATTCATAAAACTGGAAGGAGTTCCCAATCTATTTGATATCATAAGCTTCAAACAGTCACCTATATGTTGACTACCTCATGACCCTTCAAAGCAAGAAACTATCAATACTTCCCCAGAAAACCAGGAAAAATCAGCATTCAATTTGTTATTTATCTGCTGCCATATGGTATTTTGGATTTTCACTATCTCGTCCTGCATCTGATGATCGCTACCACCACCATGTAGGTAAACGACATGGTTGATTATGACCTGTTCAATCTAGTCAATGTCTATCAAACTCAATAAAGTATATTTCTTAAATATGCCACATTTTATCCAAATAAGTAAGTTTACCACACAGCAGGGCAAAGGATCACATAAATGTCATAATAATATCACAGTTTAATGACGAAAATACACCTAACCTGTAAAATCTAATATTGGGGTTCAATCCAACAGCAACTTTGCCTCGAATTTTGATGTCAGAAAATAATTTGTTCAGTCCAGCTCTCCACATTGCATCTGCAAGATCAGGATCATGCATAGATACACGATCATTGTCTCTATAAGCTTCGCCATATGCAGGACCACGACTTCCTTGGTGAACAAACCCAATTGACTCTGCAGTTTTGACAAAAGCCTTTGATTCAGCTGGAGTAAGGAAATTCTCAACCTGAACAATATAAGCAAATAGAGGAATTATTAGAAGCCAATAATAGCTTCATCATTAAATTAAGGTCTTGTGATTTGACATCATGATTCAAGCAAAGATGAGAGATTCTTATTTCCTAATGTGATAGCAAAAAGGTGTCCGGTTCGACTCTTGTCAAATAGGCAAGTTGGTTGATTTTATCTACGATATATTCTCCTACAGTTTCTCTGTTCCGATAATCACATCAAGAATAAATCCTAATCGTAGCTCATAAGAGATGTTCATTATTTTTGTTATTTTGATTGAACATGGTGAAAGTAGCAAACTTTAATTGTTTATAGTAGGGTAGGAGGTTCTTCAACAACAAAACACTCTCTCAACTCAATTTATTTGATAGACTTCTTATTTAGATTTCTCAGATTGTCAACCAACGAAACAACAATGATCAAAGGTGGAATCATCCAATCTAACTGAAAATTCTTACAAGTGACACACACCTGTATCCTTCAACAATTTTAAGCAACCTTCTGGCTTCACATAAACATTGTAAGCTAATTCAGTAGCTACACAATCTTATTACTTATCCCCCCTCCCCCCGAACTATGAACTTCCTTGTTTTGGAGAAACTCATTATCAATTTAGCAAACCAACTACATAACAACAATAGAAGTAACGAGCTTCTCGAATATAAACATGAAACAATAAATCCAACCTGATTTAAACTTTAATTCATAATCATTTAAACAAAAAAACATCAGTGATTCTAATGCATGACACAATTGCTAAATCAACAAACAGAGCAGTAGTAATTAAGCTCAAATCACTCACAATTATGACAAATGTATCAAAATCTCAAGTTATAGGGGTTATGCTTGAATTATTTAAACAACGAGTTTCATGATTTGCCTAAGCTTCATATCATTAACAGCATGTCCCGTCAAAAGAAAACCAATATAAAGAAGATAAACAAACAATCAAAAATTAGTGGAAAATTTAGGCGAAAACACAACAAATTTTAGTGTAAAAAGGGGAAAGAATGAATCCGTACGGTAATGAGATCGTTATCTTTGAGGCGATTGACCTCAAGGTTTAATTTGAGTTTGATTGATGGCCACCCAGATTCTCTTCTCTCCTTCTTCCCATCATTTTTTCCTTCTTTCCTCCTTTCTGCCATTTTTCTCTTCATTCACACCTTTTTTCCCTTTCTTATATTTTCCTCTGCCTTTTATTAAAATTAAAATAATTTCTGCAAAAGTATGATATTTTTGGTGGGTTTAAAAGTTTCTTGGGCCGCGATGACATGTTTCCTGGGCTTGGTATCTCTATTGAAAAGGCCTAACAATTTGGACCGCGAAACCGATTAAACAAGGTAGTGGATAAATTGACATGGTTTTATAGTGAGCAAACAACACAAATTTCACTAATTTAGAGTCTAATTACGTGTCTTTATTTTAATTTTTGAAATTATCTTTCGTATTATATTTATTTCGTCAGATACATGTACTTGGCACACTCAAATACATATGGATCAAATTAGGTGTAATTTGTTCTAGATATTTTAACATTATATTCAACCGTCGTTCACATATATCTAGGATATGTAACTCTATTCTCTTGCTCGTCTCTCTTCATATGTATATATATTTTCTAAATGTATTTGGAATGTATCTAGTACTTTAGGTATATATATTTGAGATACACTGACTCTCTCGGTCACTTCTCCTCTATCTCACTCGCCTCTCTCCCAACGTATCTATATTTCAAAATATATTTGGTATAAAAAAAATACATGTATTTGACTTTAAATAGTATAGAATTACTAATTAGCGAGACTCTGATTATTTCAAATTACTTAGTAATTATAATAGAAATAATTGTGTTAGATGGTTTTTTCTTTATCAATTAAGAGAGACAATTTGCATCTATTAGCCCGATTTGAAAAATTGGCACAAAATAGTTATATATATATATATATATATATATTGCTTCGGCTAATAAAAGTAGCAAATAATGACCCACAAATTTTTTGTATATGTTTAGTTTTTTCCAAATCCGTCCAAAAATTTTATTCTTTATTTTCCATCGCTCAACCTAAAATCTTTGTTCTTTCATCTTTTTCTCCTAAGATATCTCTTCTTAGGAGAAATCTCTTCTTTCTTCTTTTCATGTCTCCTCCTAAAGTCTCTCAAATTGATTGAATCTCTGCAATGTTCATATTTTGATTAATCATTTGAAAATTTTCAAAAAAAATCAAAGGCTTTTCTATGATGTATTGGTATTAGACAACATATTTGATATTTTTAACTATGAATAATTGTTAGTTTTTAAACAACGATAGTTTTTTTATAATATTCTTTTTATTATATTAGACAGAAAATCACTTAAAACGGAAAAGGAAGCAAAATGAAGCTAACGACAGGACTGACAAGCAATCACACCTTCGACGAGCCATCAATTTCGCATTGGTATATATCCCAATTGATGAGATAATTTTATCAATTCCATCCTCCATACTAAACAACTTATAAGAAATTATAATTAAAAAGGTATTTTGTACAATTTCATCTTGTTCTCTTTTCAATAACTACACTTTTTTTAAGAATAAGAAACTAATATTATTTCAAGGACGAAATTTTCAACCGGAGATAAGTGGATTGAAATTGCAAGGGCTGGACATAGAGAGCATGATGAACTATTACCTAATATAAGGATGAAATGAATAAAAATAATTAATTTTATTTTGATTTCATAAAATGACAAACATTCCTTTCGTTTCATTTTACTAAACTCATATTTATGACCTGCCTTCTAAAATTAAGATATATTTCACAAAACTATTTTTTTTTTTAAAAATCACCAACGCCGTGAGGTTCAAAATTAATAATTAAAAAAATAATTGAGAATCACCACCTAATTTTAAAACTTTTCTAAAATTAGCATATAAATTATTTAACAAAAATAATCCAAGAACCCAATCAATTCTAACTAAGGGGTCGTTTGGTTTGAATCAGTATTTTAGGCAGGGGCGTGAGACGAGACATTTTATGTCGTATGGGGTGAGACGTAAGCCTCGAGATACGGGGCGTAAGTCATATAGATCTACCGGGCGTAGTCTCATGTATATTTAATTTTATTACTAAAAAATATAAGCAAAAGTAAAACTTTTAATTATTTTACAAATAAATTTTAATAAATAACCTATAATGTATAGAAAAAATATTCTGATTTTTATTTGAGAAAGGTATAAATAACCATGAAGAAATAAAGTATTACAATTACTATTTGAGAAATATCGTTACATAATAATAAAATATATGATTTAAAACAAAAAAAAAGTTAACCCCCACCCCCCGAAAAAAAAACGCACGGGGCTTACGTTTTTACGCTTGGAGCTTACGCCCCAAATTCTAGGGCATACGCCCTATGGATCTACATCTTCAATTTGCGGCTCAGAACTACTTTAACACGTCCTGCCCCGAGACTCGCCCCAAAAAAAACATTTTTGAAAACACTGGTTTGAATACAAGTTATGTTGGGATAAGTATGCTAGAATTAGTTATCCTAACACTATTTCTTATTGATCGTTTGGATTGTTGTACTAAAAATAATAACCATCACATACTTCTTTAAAATAAGTGGTTTGATTACAAAAATACCTTCTTATTTAGTTTTTTGTATATATATTTCTTATAGAGTTTTAGTTATTCATTCTTAAAAACAAATCTCCACCTTAATTAGCTTAATTATTTTTATGTATGAATTTTCTTTGTGTTCAATTATGTGCCAATTTTGGAGGCGTCAATACTCCACGCTAAAGGAAACATATTGAAACAAACTCGATTCCCAACACAAACACTGATATATAATATTTACTGGATACACATTACAACGTTTAATACACACAACAAAGTAATAACACACTAATTACGAATAGATCAACATAGAAGAAGGTAACTAGAAAGGGATGAAATACTAGAACAAAGAAAGGGGATGAGAGATAACTGAAAGCCAAAGCTTCGACATAATTTACATAACCGTTCTTTCTAATCCCTAGACCTTTTTAACAATAGCTAATTGGGCCTGGATCCCATATAACACTCTCCAGCATATTACTCGGCCCAATAACTCCATATAAATCAGTCTCACTCAAAATTCCTAACACATAGGCCCGTACAAAGTCAACTTGATTCACAACAATACTCTCATCCTCAATAAGAACTTTGTCCTCAAGGTTCGGGTAGAACAATATTGATTTATTACGGCAAACTTGTTAAGACCTGGATATGTGTTAAAAGTTGCTTTAACAAATATTGTATCTTCTCTATCTTCCTGATCAATCCTTTGGAGGAAATATATCAATAGCCACTTGACTAAGGCAATATCAAAGATGACATTCTCATCAACATTTGCATATGTTGTAATTGGAAATACATCAATACAGACTGACAGGAATTCCAATGACAATGTTGCTACCATTTCGTTTTTAGTCAATACACTGATGTACTGGTTAATGTGGTTCATCATTGTATCCACATTATGATAGCAACTTCAAGCTGAGACCATACAAATGTAACATAAGTCCAGAGAAAGACATTAGCACTTGCCATTAATATACCACAAGGGGTTGGATAAAAGCAATAACTTTTTTAAAATTCAAGTTTTGCACATGCTAGATAGAACCATAAAGTAAGATTCTGAGCATTGCTCACTCCTTGGAATTTTTGATAGACAACTATACGACACATATTGCATTTTATTTTATTATTACCATCCAAATCTTCAACCCATCTATATTTACCACATCGCTCTGTCGTCCACTTTGCAAGAACATGCTCATGTTCTTGTTCGAAGATTTCAAATAGTTGTTGGTGATCTACTTTCTGAGAATTCCAGCAATGCACCATCCATTTTTTAATTCCACCACCAACAAGGAAGGATTCTTGTTGATGCACAGTTAATACACAAATAGGTCTCTTAAGTTGCTTTATATTCACAGGAACATCTTGAGTTTGGATGTGGAACAAAATGCCACTATTCAAATTGTTTAACTTCACAAACTGCCGATGTATTCCAGGATCCCATACATATAAAAATATACCCTTTCCAACTAAATTACTTTGAGACCCCAAACATTTAAGATCATAACCATCACATTCAACAAGTTTAGGACGCATGTCCAAGGATAAAATAATAGAGCAGCCAACATAGTTCCAGTTCCGACCATCATTAGTAACTTTGCTCATAAGTTTGGCATAATTGAAAGTGTAAGAAATAAAAGGCATCTCCTCCCAACGTTGAGCAAGCCCGACAGGGTAAGCAAACAATTGATTCCAACGATCATCTAAAGTTTTGCATATATCAAACATGGAAAGGTCACATGTAGTAGATACTATAGAATTAATCCAGAATGAAAGCTTGTTTGCATTTGCAATCACAAATTCTATAGGTATGTTTCTGATGGTTACAATTTCCTCTTCATCATTCTTGTCTTCATTTTCAACAGCATCACCACAACTATTTTCAATTTTGGAAACAGAACTTACCAGATCATTAGGGGTAATGAAAAATTCAATAGGCTTACTGGATGTATAGAGAGAATTTGCATCTTTGTGCCTATCAGACGATTCATCGAACACCTTGTGCGCATTGGTATTGCTTTTGCATTCTGACCGTTCACCGTTATATTGCGATAAAAGTGAATTGGTTATGTTTCTCCATTGTGGATGAACATATGTATGACTTGGGAATAGTAAACCTGACTCACCGAGGCTATCCTCACAACAATTTTGGTACTCCGTCACATATGTTACATGTTCGAAATTAGCAAATCTCCCTCCCGTGGACTCAAATCCTTTTTGTTTAAATCGAATTCTCACCATATCAGCAAAATGCAGCCAATCAATTAGTTGATTATTTCTAAATAGCCATTGGTACCATTTTAATGCTTCACCATCAAGGTAGAACAACGCCACGTTAAGCTTCTGATCTTCCTCAATTTTATGGAAATTGAAATAATGCTCTGCTTGGACTATCCAAGCCTTCGGATTCTTGCCTCGAAACTGTCATAATTTTGCATTTGTAACTGTATTTTGAGGTTCAAAAGATGTAGCCTTTCCCCTCAAAACCTTCAGCAACATCGAACGAAATTCTGTGAGATCTTTACGGATATAATCCTTTATTTCTCGTATTGAATCATCAATGAAATCCTTGAGTACTCTATGGTCCTCCATTTGAGAGACCTCTGGATGAAAGCACCAATGAAACAAACTTGATTTCCAACACAAACACTGATATATAATATTTACTGGATACACATTACAACGTTTAATACACACAACAAAGTAATAACATACTAATTACAGATAGATCAACATAAAAGAAGGTAACTAGAAGGGGATGAGATACTAGAACAAAGAAAGGGGATGCGAGATAACTGAAAGCCAAAGTTTCGACATAATTTACATAACCGTTCTTTCTAATCCCTAGACCTTTTTAACAATAACTAATTGGGCCTGAATCCCATATAAAATTCTCCAGCATATTACTCGACCCAATAATTCCATATAAATCAGTCTCATTCAAAATTCCTAACACATAGGCCAGTACAAAGTCGACTTGATTCACAACACATATGATGTGATCAGATCAGAAAACTCTTTTACATACACATTTACTATAAAGATGAAGCAACTTATTACTTAAATTTTAGTTGTGAATAATCAGAAATATAGCAGAGTTTGGCCTCAAACAATAACAATCAGTACAACAACAATAAATTGGCTTAAAATGCATTTGTACGATTTAAATGAAATATGTGCTTAGTGCTTAATCTATCTTCTTCTCAACAGAAACGTAAAATGGACAGCAGCATAGAGGAACTCAAGATTTTCCATCCAAAATCACTATATTTATATGACAATACCATATGTCCAAGTCCAATAAATGATTAACTTCAATACAATTTGAGTCTTGGGTAAACAAAAGTTGAAACACTCGCCCATTTCCATCTTAATAGTTGTGTATATATTGGGTGATTGACATTTTCTTCACAACGAACTAGCAAAAGCACGAATAGGTAAAGTGGTTCTTTTTTGAGACGTAATGAGATATGTACTTTGTTTAAAAAACAGAGAACCAAAAATATCAACAAGAACTAGTATTAAAGGATAGTTTTGTCGATAAATTTATTCCATGACAAATTATTATAAGACTATTATACCATTTCTTGGGAGGAATAACTTATTCCGATTCTATTTATTAATTTTGGAATAAGCTATTTCAAACTTTCCAACCAAACACTAAATTAAGTGCCAGAAAATATTTATTCCAAATAGCATTTTTTGGAAACAACATTGGAATAAAAAAAAAAAAATACTAAAAAACAGTCCAATAGTTTGAACAAGAAATAAGAGAATGCAACAAATACATTATACTTACTGGAGAACAAACAAATGATTGTAACTAGTGCGAAGATAAAGCAACAGCAATGACGCTTTGGCTCTTTTGCCAGAGCTAGTTCGAACAGGGGTTCGCTGGTTGGGAGGCATTCAAAGCTTTGAGTTTTGATTTACCGAAGATTGAAGATAACAAGGTGAAGGGAGAAGGTTGTTAGGTTGGCTGTTGTTTGTCAAAACTCACATTATACTTCTACAAAATAATAATAATTTATTGTCCCATCTGTATTATAATATAGTAAAGATGTATTGTTTGTTGTCATCATAACGTTTTTTAGTTGCTCTGTTGTTTGAAATCTTACTTTTAATTTTGTTGTTTGTTCATAGTTTTTTCCTTCACCAATAAATAGTGTAGTATTTGTTGGTTCTAGTTATTTATTTTTACTTTAATTTTTAATTTAAATAGGGGTTGGAGTGGTGAAGTGATGAAAAATTCAAAACTCATTATTTGTTGGATTATTATTCCATATAAATTTATTTTATTGAGAACCCACAAATTTAAAATACTAAATCCACTTTTCTGAGCTTTACTTGTTGGGGAAGAAGGGTTTTGGTTAGTTGCTCCAGTGGAGCTAGAAATGAGGGGTCTAGTTCGATGCTACTGCTAGTAGCAAGGGTAACTGGTTTATGGTTGATCAGAGCTCAAAAGAGTTTTTAAAAATCTGAAAATCGCACCAAAATTCTAAAAAATATCCACAATTATTTACTTAATGACTAAGAAATTGCTTAAATAGGCAATTAAAAGTTAGTCAACCAAACAAAATCATTTGATTGACCACAATTCTAAAAATAACTAATTCTATAAAAACATAGGTTATCAAAATCATGAGCTCAAAACCGTGGTCTAATTAAATATCTGTGTATAAAATAATCATTTGTGTTAAAACATTGTACTAATAAAATGAATACAAATAAATTATAACAAATCATCAAATGAAAGTTGAGTTAATCAACTTTGTTTGTCCAGAATTCTAGCCAAACAAAATGACAATTGTTGACACCCAACATTGACTTGATTTTTTTATATGCCATGCATTTGTTATGATTTATTCATATTTATTTTATTATTATTATTAGCACAATTTACTAATTTACAGAAACACAAATTAATATTGTAAACACATAATTAATTAGCTCATAGTTTTAATAACCCGTGGTTTTGAGCCAAATATTTTATAGAGAAGAGAGATTTCGTATTGCCTATTTAAACATTTTCTAGATCACAAAGTAAACAATAATAAGTAATTTTTAAAGATATGATACGATTTTCAGATTATTTTTTTTCCCAAGGGATTTGTCTCCTTAATTATTTTCGACGAGCTCCTCATAGTTCCGCCAAACCAACAGTCAAGGTACCACCACCCAAACAACCCTATCCTCCAATTCCAACAACAACCAACAAACCAACTGCCATAAACACAAAACCACCCCCACCTAGTTCCATACCCTTCCAACCACCACCACCTTAAATAAACCACCATTGTTGTTTCCACAACACCAGCAAACAAAACCACGGCCAGCAAGCTTCAAAGTTCCAATAAACCAAACACAATCCTATTGTGGTTCTAGCAAAAGTGAGCCACCAGCGACCCAAAAATGAAATAAGCTTTGAGCTTTGACTACCACGAAGCTGCGAGCAATAGCTCTGAACCAGAACCCCACCAGCGAACCAACCATGCATACCAACTCCGACAAAACATGCAGGGTGTGTTTGGTATGAAGGAAAACATTTTTCGGAAAATATTTTTCAGTTTTCTCATGTTTGGTTGGGTTAAATTTTTTGGAAAATGTTTTTCCAAATCAACTCATTTTCCTCAAATTTAAGGAAAATGACTGCCCTTCGAAACTTAAGGAAAACATTTTCCAAAACTCTCTTCCAACTTCAAATTACAATTATTTTTTTATTGAAAAAATCAATTTATTTTGTCCCTACCCTCAAACCAGCCCCCAACCACCCCCCTCCCCCCAAAAAAATGAAAAATTTAAAGTTTGTTTTTAAATTCAATTTCTTTACCCCACCCTCACCCCTACCCCCTCCCAAAAAAAATATTAAAAATTGTTTTAAAAGATATTTCTAATTTCATTTTTTTATTTTTTACCCACTACCCTGCCCCCCCACCCCCCCCCCCCCGCTATCAATTTTTTATTGTTTTTAAGTTTGTTTTTAAAAAATATTTTCAACTTCAATTTTTTATTTTTTCATCCCAATCCTTGATCACCCATCCCCCACCCCCTCCCCCTCCTCCCCCCCAAAAAAAAAATTGAGTTTGTTTTTAAAAAATATTTTCAATTTCAAAATTTTATTTTTTCACTTGACCCCCCCCCCCCCCCAACCCACCCAGCCCCTACTCACCACCCCTCGACCTCCCACACACCCACCCACTACCAACCCCCCCCCCCAAAAAAAAATTTAAGTTTGTTTTTAAAAAGTATTTTCAATTTCAAAATTTTATTTTTTCACTTGACCCCCCTCCCCACCCACCCAGCCCCTACTCACCACCCCTCGACCTCCTACATACCCACCCACTACCAACCCCCCCCCCCCCCCCCAAAAAAAAAAAATTTAAGTTTGTTTTTAAAAAATATTTTCAATTTCAAAATTTCATTTTTTCACCCGTACCCTTGACCCCCCACCCACCCACCCCCTATCACCCCCACCCCCAAAAAATCATTTTAAGTTTGTTTTTCAAAAATATTTTCAATTTCAAATATTTATTTTTTTCACTCCTACCCAGCCCCCCTACCCCCCAAAAAAAAATTAAGTTTGTTTTTAAAATATATTTTCAACTTCAAAATTTTATTTTTTCACCCCAACCCTCGACCCCCCCACCCACCCCCTACTAGCCCCCAACCCCGAAAAAAAGATTTAAGTTTGTTTTTAAAAAATATTTTCAACTTCAAATTTTCAATTTTTCACCCCAAAACGACGACCCAAGCTCCTCTCCCATCGCCACCCACAAACGCCCTAGGCGCTCTTCTCCCATCACCCCATGGCCGCCCCCACGTGCTCCCCAATCCCCTTCGTCAGAGAACAAATCTGAGCCGCCGAAAAATTCCCCATCAATCACTCAACCCTCTCAAATCGACTTGAAAAGGTCAATTTTTGAGAAATTTTTCTTCCCCTTCATGATTTCTTTGTTGTTTCCTCTGAGAGTTGTGTTTCCAAGAATTCAAATTTTGAATTCTTGGAGCCCAAATCGACTATAAAAGGATGGACTTCGGGTCTCAACAAAACATCCAATAATCGACTAAAAATCTCCAACAACCATCCAGAAAATCCAGCAGCATCGAGGAAAACGATTGAAGAACTCCAACACTTCAGAGCTTTTAGAGTTTAAAAATTGTCTCTCTTTTTGTTCTTTGTTTTCATTTTTTTGTTTCGAGTCGAGGAGGAAGTTTCGAAGTCGGAATCTCTAAACGTTGAAGCTTTAGTTTGCTGCTCTACACAAGGTCAATAATCTCTCCCTTTTTCTATTTGATTTCATTATGCTGCTCGTAGTTGAGATGTTTTGTGTTAAATTTGCTTACTAATAATTTCAAGTATGGTTCTGTTTCTCCAAACCTCTGCTTAGATGCTATTTGTTTTCAATTTTCACACTTCGTAATAGGGAGCTCTTCTTTAGGCATATTTTTGCTATATGATTGGATATGGTTTCTTATAGTTGTTTATCATAACTAGTGTGATTTGTTTGAGTTTGTAATTGCATAGGATGCTATTTATCTCCACTTGTATTCGTATCTTTGTTGTCTTATATATTCTATGGTTAGTTCTCGGCTCGTTTGGTACAAAAAAATATGATATGATTCTTGCTTATGTTAAGGTTACATGTTATATTATGTCCTATGATTATGAGTTCTTTTGGGGTTCATTTTGTTGTAGTCCAGATGGTTATTTTTGTGAATTGTTGCTGGCTGTTTATATTTTTTTTGTGCTCATTTTCAGCTCAATTAGAATCGGTTCTCATGTGTAAAAAATGATATACATCAGTTCACTATTCATTTATCTTCAAATTGACCATTGGGAAAAGAAACTCCAGCTAGGCCTATTTTATATTTAGTAATATTTTAGGCCAAAATGAGTTTCAAGTAGAAACTCCAGCTAGGCCTATTTTATATTTTTTTTACATCACCCCTTTTTATGAAAAAATATATTTACTATTATTGCTTTTCAAATCGAATATTATTTTAGTTTCTTAACATGATTTTTCAAGATTTTAGATATGTCAACAGGTTCAAAATACAAGGTATATACATATACATGTCATACACATAAATGTATAAATTCTATATTTTTCACATAACCTATTATTTTTTATCTACTATCCCTTTTATGAACGTTATTTATTTTTATAATTTATAAATCTCTACACTTAAATATACATATTATTTTACTACATCTAATCTATCGTCAATTCGTCTGTACATATAAATAAATAGCAAGTGTTCATATGTTTTAAACAACTTACATGAATATATTAGGGATAAGGGTCTGAAAAATACCTCAACTTTGGTCGAATTTGTTGTTGCAATACTAAACTTTCATGAGGACCTATTACCTCCCTAGACTATTTCATATCGTATTTTAAACATATATATTTGCCCACGTGGACATAAAAAATAATGTAAAATTATAAATAGTAATGTGTCCACGTGGGCACATATATATCTTTAAAATACACTATTAAATAGTTCAGGGGGTAAAAAATACAGTATTAAATAGTCTAGGGGGGTAATAGGTCTTCATGAAAGTTTAGTATTGCAACAGCAAATCCAACCAAAGTTGGGGTATTTTTCAGATCCTTATCCCAATATATTATACTTAAGATCACAAACTTTATATAATATTTTAACACTTAGTATCATCATTTATTTTATTAAACTTCATTTTTCACACATACTACTATATATTTACATTCAACTACTATCTTATTTAATTTTCTTTCACGTCTTAATAAAATGACGTATTTTCATAAATTCAACATCTATATATTTTTAGGATAAGTTTATTATGATACATCTATATTTTCCAACATATAAAAACTTGTCATACATTTTAAGTGCATTTATTTATTTTACCATATGATAAGCATACTACTATTAATTTTATTTTATAGACGTATATGTGTAATACGTTGTATTTTACTCTTATTCTTAAACTAACGAGATTTACTTATCATTGATTTTTAAAGCAAATAAATAAACAAGTTTTCCTAATTATGTTTTTCTAAATTGAGTTTAAAGACTATTTTCGGATAGGCTCTGAGGGATGCTTAATACCTTCCACTCGAGTAACCAAAACCCTTACTTAGAATCTCATTGGTTTCGCAAATCAAAAATGAGTTTACATTTACATATAACAATGATTTTCCTAATATATTCCTTAAAATTTAGGTGGCGACTCTAAAGGAAAAATAAAACAATTTTTTTTCCAAAATCAGAGTGACAACCATATTATGTTGTGAACTGTTTCGGCTAGTTTGAAATAGGGGGCCAACAACAGGTATTCACTGGTTTGTTGGCATTTAGCTTCAATTTCTAGTTCATTGGAGATGAGGGTAATGGGGAGAGGAAATAGGGTTGTTTGGTTGGCTGTTGTTGTTCACTAGAGCTTAGAGCTCGTGGCGTGGCATGGCATGAGGTTGGAGTGTTGGGGTTTGTTTGGTTATCTGGTGTTCACTGAGAAAGACAAGGGGTTATTTGGTGAGTGTTTGTAGAATAAGGGCAACGATTTTGGGATGGTTCGCCAGTATGGTGAAAGGGGAGAAGAGGAACAATGGTGGGCTCGTTTGAATGACCTAGTTGTTCGGCTTATGTACGAACAAAGGGAAAAGGGTTTGATTTGTTGCTCTGATGGAGCTGTTAAGGAAATTGGGGGGGCTGGTTCGCTGTTGGTGGTGGCTAGTTTATGATTTGATCGAACTCCAGCAACCTTGTTACGGGACAAAATAGTAAAGAGGGAAAATGTTTAAAGAGTAAAAATATCTGAAAATTTCATTACAAATCTAAAAATTATCCACTAGATCATTCAAAACCACTATTTCTACAAAATCATGAGCTCAGAACTGTGATTTAATCAAAATTAGATTTTTCAATTTTATTAAATCACATTTTTGTTAATTGTATTTTGGGAAAATGCATAAGTACCCCCCCCGAACTTATTTTATATATAATTTTCTACCCCTTTTCGGCCTACGTGGCACTATTCTTGAAAAAATTGTCAACACGTGCTGGGCCCACAAGATGTGCCACGTAGGCTGAAAAGGGGTAGAAAATTATATATAAAATAAATTCAGGGAGGTAATAGGACCTTAGTAAAGGTTAGGTGTGTCTCTGAGATTTCGGGTATAGGTTGGGGGGGTACTTATGCATTTTCCCTTGTATTTTTTACATACCATTACTTACATTGTTATCATTTATTTTATTATAATTAAAACATCTATTAATTCACTTTGAACATAGATGAATATGCACAACTAGATTAATTGACTCATGATTTTGATAGCCACGATTTTAAGCCCATGATTTTGGAGATATAATTATTTCGAATTGCCTATATAATTATTTACTTCTTTCCATAGTAAATGGTCTTGGATAATCTTCAGATTTGGATTGAAATATTAAGATTTTTTTAAAGGATTTCTCTCCTTAATATTTTTTAACGACAGATAATCCCCAACAACCACCACCCAAACGACCCCTTTCTCCTTTTCCGACAACAACTAAACCAACCGCCACGAACACAACACAAAACCACCACCACCACCCTTTCCATCATTTATTTTCATTCATATTAATTTATTATTAACACTTTTACTAAGTGTATTCACAAGTACTCATAATTATTTTCCAACGAATTCGAAAGACATTCGAATAATATTTTAATTCATTATTATTGTTTATGTATATATTTTACACAAATATTAAGCCATTTCTTATATTAATGATTTAATTTAGTATTTACGTATATTTCATGTTTATTATATTTGTGCACTATTTTCAACTCATTTTCAATTGAAAAAATGAGTTCAGACAAGACCCATCGTTGGGAATTCTTAAAAGTGCTAACACTATCATTCAAAATAACTTGAACCTTTTTAACTAGAATCTAATTGGTTTCGTAGATTATTTTTGTTAGATAATTAGTAATTCATCTGTTTAAAAAAGAATGATCTTCTTTGACTTGAAACGGAGTTTAAAAAAATAAATAAGACTTTTTAATCTTGTGATTCTAAATTAAAATTATGTCAAATATATAAAAATGTCTTTTAATCTTGTGATCTTACACATACCACGTGAAAATGAAGTTAAAAGGTTGTCAAAGAAGGAAAGGCGTTATTCTTTTTAAAATAGACTAAAAAAGAAATTTAGTCATTCTTTTTAAAATTGAGAGAGTAATTTTTAAAAATTAGGTGACTATTAAAAACAAATCAAACTTCTTTTAAATCAATTTAATTGAATAATTTTTTTTGAGTATGACGACTTATTCGAAAAGGTAGGAATTTCAACAAAATGACAAGTACAATTTTTAAAAAATTAACAGAACAAATAATCAGAATACCCCTAATAAAATCAATCAAATGCACAAAATGTAGCAACATAACAAAGCACAGAGATTGTAAAATTGTACTTCCTCCGTCCCATTTTATATGATGTACTTTGATTTGGCACAAACTTCACGAAAAATGGAAAGACTCTATAATGTTTCGAAAATACCCTTATTAATAAGTCTAAATTGTTAAATAAATAAAAAATACTATATCTCACTTTGAATAGAAAAATTTATGACTTTTCTCTCTCTCATAAGTTAATGTCACATCAGTCATTAATATAAATCCAAAAGAGTCCAATATATTTATTTCTCTCTTCTTTCTTCTCCACTCTCTATTCTCCATTATCTCTCCCTTAATCTTTCAATGAAGAAGAAAGACTCCAAAATGATTGAGTTTTTGCCATTGCAGGTAAAAATTATTTTTTTTTCATGATTTTAATTATAGTTTCAAAAAATTGATAACATAAAAAAATATGTGGGAAAAGATTAAAATTTTCAGTTTCTAGCGTCAAATTTTTTGCCAAATTTTAAAATATTAGCTAATGGACTCCATATAAGTAGAGATACTTCATCTTTAATTTTTCAATTCTTCCTTTTACAGTTTTTCCAATCAGTGATTTTAAAATGAGTGTTGAATTTTCAGAAGTGGTGAAAAGAAAGAATAGGTTATGACAAAGTATTGAAAAAAGTGTTAAAGTACCGTTGACCATCAGCAAAAAGAGAAAAGTAGTTGTACTTTACTACATTTTAATAACTTTTTTTCTTTAAATTTAAAAAGTGCAACTATTGAAATAATAAGATTCAAGAAGGGTAAAATAGGGATAATGTCATTAAATATTTACCAAATAAGGAAATGTGTCATTCTTTTTAGAATTGACCAAAAAGGAAAGTGAGTCACATAAATTGGGACAGAGGGAATAACAACATAGTGCAAATAATTGGCGGAAAATATAATATAGAAAAATCTACCACAAAAATGATTGAGAATTTTAACAGCTCTGAACAGATCTATACAAAAGCAAATATATCAACACATAAATAAATAAAATAAAACTAAACAACAAAGAAAATCACTGGAACAACTAATCCACCCAGAAAATAATACTATCAAATAATTTGCAACCATAGAACAGAGAATAAATAAAACTTAAAAAAAGAGAGTGATACATAGATCGCCGGAGAACGCTGGATCTGATCGTTTCTGGCCAGTAGCGCATCTGATTTGCCGGAGTTTCTGGTTCGCAGTCTTGCGCCAGAGACGGAGTAACGGGGTGAGGGAGGGGAACAGTGAGGTTCGCGGTGGTGTGTTTGGTGGTAGCTCGTGGCTGGAGTTGAGCTGCGATGGATGGTTACTAGTGGCTGGTTGGTTTTCTAGTGGGTCGGAGAAGAGGGTAAGAAATGGGGTTCCGTGGTGGTCTGGTGGTGGATGAAGAGGGGTTTTGGGCGGTGGTCGTTGACAACAAAAAATGGGCTAGATTTTAGGATTTCACCCAATTTAGGCTGAATGATGAGACAGTTGATGTGCATGCCTCTAAGGCCACCATTTGCAATTATCTTTTCTCTCATTTTTTTTGGATTTTTCTCCTAATTTCCCCTCCATATAATAGCTTAATAAATGAAATAACAAATACCCACAATTTAATTGTTGGACAAATTTGTGAAATCATATACTTTTAAGGCAAAATTATAATTTATCCCTTATAAGTTTATAATTACAGTAATCCCTCAAAAATTTAAAAAAACAGATACAATAATATAAGCGTTAATACATTAAAAAGAGGGTCGGATACATTATTAATTAAGCGTATACATTAGTAAAATGAGAAAAATGATTATTAATTAAGCGGATATATTAGTAAAGAGGGTCGGATACATTATTAATTAAGCGGATACATTATTAATTTTTGTATCCGTGATTTTTGACTTAAGAGAAAAATGAGGGGTTTTGGAGATTTGTAAAACGAATAGGGGATAATGGTAATAAATGAACCTTTTGTAAAACTAATAGGGGATAATGGTAATAAATGAACTAAAAGGTGGTATTTCGATAATTTTTCCTTAATTGTTTAGCTCCAGCCCACGTGACACCTATTAAATTCAGATAATATTAAATTGTAGTAAAGCTCAGCCCACGTCCACAACTATAATGACCCAACCCAGTAATTTATGATATTACAGCAAAATTTAAGGCGAAATAGTCTGGTAAATCCCTATACTTGTTTGAATTTGTATTGTAGACCCTTCTACATAACTCCTTACCAACTGAACCCTTAAACTCAATCAAAACAAGATTTTAAAACCCCTCCTACCATGTGTGTAATTCACTCGCCCATAAATAGATGACACGTCAGATCCATGTCACATAAATCAAAAACATGTCATAATTATCTCCATTAACTATATTTTTAATTATAAATCAAAAATATTAACAACAACAACAACATACCCAGTGAAATAATAAAATTTTAATTTATTCAATTAAAATAAAATTTGGGACTCCACACACCAAATCACCCGCCATCTTCTTCTCCCCAACCCATTTCCACCGTGAAATAGCCTCAAGCCACCAGATCAGAAAGCCGTCGCCGCCACTCTTCTTGCTAGCGAGACAATATTCTCTCTCTCATATCCATCTCTATCTCCGCTGCACATTCTCACCATTTTCCTTTCCTCCTTTTTCAATCTCACAAAATCAGCATTCCTAGGTTGCCGCATTACCAGCTTTGACAAGCAAACCTTTTCGCCACCGTGACCAACTCCTCTCAACCTCACCCACCTCAGTCTCCTCTCCATTGTCTTCCTTTCACCACACCACCAGCAAACCAAGACTGCCTCTCCTCTCCATTCTCTTCGGCCACCAACAAACCTCCTCGCCGCCTCCCGTTCTAGCGAAAAATGGATTAGTGTTAAGAACTCTGCTAAAGTGTAGAGAAGAAAGAGATAAGGGATTAGGGACAGGGGTTAGGGCAGGGATTGGGTTATCTGAAAAAGAAAGTAAAATGGGGAAGAAGAAGATTTTTTTTTAAAAAATAATTACTATTTTATTCTTTTATAATTTTAATAGCTCTTTTTAATTCAAATATGATGTTTACTTGCTTACACGCGAGTGTAAGCACACACTCCTGCCAACTCAGCCAATTTAATGCCACATATGATGGGTTCGATATATTGCAATTTATTTGGTTTAAGGGTTCAATTGATAAAACGTTAAGTAGGAGGGTTCATAATACAAATGTGTACAAGTACAAGGGTCCACTAGACCCTTTTGCCAAAATTTAATGCATACAATTAAGGTGTATCAAGAGTAGTTAGTACTATCCACCTTTTCATATGCAATTCTGTTGTTACAAAAATTCGTATTAATTTATCACTTTTAATATCCATCATGAAAGAAAATGTAAATGATATTTACCGATTTGTTGCGGTCATGTATTGATATAAATATTATAAAAATAAGAGGGGCGTATGAATTCAAATAATTTGTTGGAGTTTTTGGGTTGGCATCTTCTTCTCTGCCTCTTTATTTTTTTTCTCCTCTCTTTTTGCTTTTTGTGATTTCTTTTTCTGCAAAATTATGAAAAAATTTGTATTTGATTTTGTTTGCTTTATGTTTTTTTTTTTTGTTTAAAATTATGAAAAAGTTTGTATTTGATTTTGTAGGTGAATGGCCGCAGTACTCAATTCTATATGAGCTAATGTAAGAAAATAATCAGAAGCTTCATGCTTTAAAATTTTAGAGAGGAATAAGGTGAAGATATATTCAATATATATATTTAATTATTTTTTTTCGTTTCAATTCTTTTTTTACTTTTTGTTGGCATCCTTTTCAATGTTTGCTTAATTTCTATTTGAGGGTAAAGAAAATATATCAATCATAACATACTACTCAAAGAGACCATAGGAAAAGAAACAAAGACAAGAGACATTTTCTCTCATTTATTTTTATTTTTTTCCACTAACAATCTATAGATCTATATCTAAATCTCTATCTCTATATAATATAAAATTAGGTATAGAAAATGACGTAACATAGAAAATTTCACTCCTTTTATTAATCCATAATAACAACTCCTTTTCTTTTTTAAGGTTATTGATTTGTTTTTTTTTGTTTTTTTTATATTAATGCGGGATATATATTGTTGGTGAAAAAAATGTTAACATTACCATATTAAGTTTAAGAGAAGGGAGAAAGGAAAATCTCAATTGTTCAATTTATTCTCATTGGACAATTTTTTTTTCTTTCTAGGCAAGCTTGAATTATTAGTTTTTATTCGTGATTTGCCTTACGTGGTAACATATTGATTTTCATCATATTGTTTTGTTATCAAATTTTGCCATTTTGCCAACAAAAATGGTAACACTTACATTTTTGATGGCAAAGTATTAATATTAGGTAAGAATAGTTATCTTTTCTTCATTGTAAATTTATACTTTGAATAGAATGATAACATGACTTCTCTTTTAAAGCATAATGATTATTATTTTTGTGTGTGAGTAATATCTTTTCTTTTTTTTTGTCTCTTTTAGTATTTACCATATCTCTTAAAAGATTATGATTTTTTTTCTTTGATTAATCTGTTTATTTATATAAATAACCATAAGGAAAAAAAAAATATCTATATCTATAATAAATCAACACATAAATAAGGTGATGCGGAATCTCTCCATGTCTAACATTGTAATATCTTTTTTTGTGAGATTTTGGACTTTTTTTCCCAACAATTTCTCTCTTCAAATTAATATTCATCTACTGTTTATTTATATAATAAATAATCATAAGGGAAAAAAATATCTACGTCTATAATAAATCAACATATAAATAAGGTGATATGAAATCTCTCCATGTCTAACATTGTAATATATTTTTTTGTGAGATTTTAATATTTTTTTTCCCAATAATTTCTCTCTTCAAATTTACACCTTTCCATTTATTGAAGAGGCCTAATAGTTTCTTCCACCAATTTGATTTTTTTAAAAAGGGGAAAAAATTGATGATTCATCACTGATGAACAACTAAAACCTCTGTTTTCTATCCACAATAAAGGCAACTACTGAAATAGGTTAAAATAAGGGCAATTTTTTTTTTTTTAAAAAAAGGCTTTTAATAGTACTCTTCTTATAGAGATGTAAGATTGATCATTTATTTACTTTATCAAATATTTTATTTAAATATCTAGGAATCTAGATGAAAATTCTATCAATATGTATGATGCTGCCTAGAAAATTCTTTGTTTGAGATTCTTAAGTTGCTTTTGAGGAACATATTAGTCCAAATATATAATTTTGAACAATAATCTATATTTGTATTTACTTAGAAGTATTACAAGAAAATTGAAATAAGGTAGGTAAATGTAATATAATAATATTAAGAGGTGAGTGTTATAAAGCCAAATTTGAAGGAAAGACTATGAAATTATCTCTTTTTTTCTCCATAAATTTACTATTTTTATGCTAATTTGAATGTCAATTCTTAAGAAAATTACATGATTTTAATGGAAGCAAAATTTAAGTTGATCCTTACGGTAATGTCTAAATCCTTATTTTGTTAATCTACTATCAAATGTATATCTTCCTTCCTTTTTCTCATAAATTTATTATTTTTATTCTTATTACTATGTCATAACTCTATAAAAGAACTCATTCGAATGGATAATAAAGTCATAAATTTTCAATTATTATAACTAACACAAAAGAATAGCTATTAGACGGTGCTTATTTAAGGATTTTTTTTAATGAAATCAATATCTCATATATCAAGTTAAAATTACAAATTTATGTGTTAAAATTTGTTATCTAATTTATTTGGATTTGGAAATTTTAAAAATATCTTTAAAACTTTTTCACACCGCACTTACTAGTTTAAAATTATATTTTTACAAAATCATGGGCTATATAAACTTTGCTAATAAAAAAAAATTATTAATAAATAATTATAACAATTGAAAGAAAATGATGATTTAGTGAAATTGAAATAATGTTTTATTTATATTCAATGGATTGTGACAAAAATAATAATGATTAAAATTAAATGAAATTTAAAATAAATTGATAGTCACTATGGACGTATTTGCTCAATTGAGAAAATCATTGTTAGAGTTATAAAAATGTTAATGTTTATAAATAAGAATTATTATCAATAAAACAAATTAAAATTGCAAAAATGCATTTTAAAGTATTTAAATAAAAACTTTAAAGTGCCAATTTTGAAAAAGTAGGTCAACATGGAGTGTCAATAATATTGACTTGGCATATCATTTAAGAAAAAAAATGACTAGATTTTATTTTATTAAATTAACCTGATTAATCATATTTTTTGAATATATTATCTTTTTGGCAATTTACTTACCATTTTTATTAATATGGACTTGTTTGAAGTGAGGTATAATGTATAATAATCTCATAAAAAAATGCATGATTATTTTATCTTGTATTTGATTGGAAGTTTTAGATAATTCTTGAATTATTTATACCTTAGTATCGTAATAAATTATTTCATATAAACGATTGAATAACTTATTCCAGAATAATTTATGATGAAATAATTAAAACCGTGATAACTAACATCTTGCTCCTAGCATTTTCCTTAAAGTATCCTAAGACATCTTAAAAAATATGATTCCTACGAAGAACAAATAGTTTCCTATTGCCCCTTACTTATCGGTAGAGTATGAAATAAGGCCTCTTTTAACTGGATTTTACGTTAGAATACATGACATTTGTGTCTCGCCAAACTTTATAAACTATTATTGCAAAGCGGATTGTTTTGTTTGAATGAACAAGTAAAAATAGTTTTAAAAAAAATTTAAACACCAATTGTAAGACAAAGAGAGTAAATTGAGACAAGTATATATATATATATATATATATATATCATTTAACAACCTTACAACTAATATGATACAAAGAAGTAATATTTAGTTACTATGCTATAATAAAAAATCGGGAAATGTGAAAGTTGCTCTAAAAAATAAGGGGTCATGATACGTTATGATTATTCATATATGAATTAACAATGAGAAAATGAACAAATGCCTCACAATCTATTACCGAATTCTCAACTACACACTCAAACTTCACGGGGGTCCTATCACCCCCCCTGAACTGTTTAAAATTGAAATTATCATCTCCAAATATGCTTATGTGGCGAAGTGAGTGTATTTCATTCTCCCTAAGAGAGTGAGCACCAAAAAGATATATATATATATATATATATATCTTTTATTATTTTTTTCCTTATTCTTTTCTTTATCAATATTATTGGAGTTGTTAATCATCTTGTACATGGTCAACCCACAAGATTAATTCGGTTGGCAAATTTTAATTTGGGTTCTTCGAAGCTCCAAATTTGTAATTTTAATCTAAACTATTACGACCCGAGACACTATACCCCGGACGTAACACACTGTACAAGACTCCGAAAAGCCTTATACAAACCTCATAGCATGTCATCGCATAAGATAATAGAAATAGTGCAGAATTTAAAACTCTTTTAATCCATACAATCGAAAACATCATTTAAAACAACGGAAGTCTACTTGTCTCACATGGCCATCTAAAAACATCTTTGAATCAAAAGTAGGGTCACAGATCTTTATAATAGTAAGTCTAAGAAGTATCTAGTACAATGAAAGACATGAAACATCAATAAATCACTTGTCCTCGGATCCATGAGGACATACCACAAGCCATGGAGG
This sequence comes from Solanum verrucosum, assembly GCF_900185275.1. Taxonomy (NCBI): domain Eukaryota; kingdom Viridiplantae; phylum Streptophyta; class Magnoliopsida; order Solanales; family Solanaceae; genus Solanum; species Solanum verrucosum. The sequence continues at coordinate 214,683 of NW_026020155.1, forward strand.
GAAATCAATCCAAGCCCTTTGACTAGAAGGAAGCAACTCAAATGCCGGAACCTACACTTTGTAGAAAAATAGAAGAAATATGGGTTAACACATTTAATGTACTAAGTATGATAGCCATGCAAAAACCATGCTTAAAAAGGACATTTTATTCGAAAATCATGTCATATGCCAATTTGAGAAAACTTCATGAACTTAAGCACAAGAGGCATAAAATACAATCACATTCAACATATAAGTCATTTCAACATATTAGAGCCGTCACCTTAGGTAACCTTAAGCTATACTTGTGCAATATAAGAATATCATCCCATACTACTATCCCTACTAAGTACCACCTTGAGGCCACTATAGATGAACTTACCATTATTCAAACTCATTTTTTAGAGAATACTCATGCATAAGGAACCTTCACATTTCATAAGTCATGACAAGGAAAGTAACTCATAATACAATTCAAGTAAAGCATGCATCATTACAATAAGCCTTTAAGTCAACATTCTCATTAGCTTCATTAAGAGCACATTTATTCATTAGACATTAAGACATTAGAGGAACACATCATAGCCCCTCTCAAAGCCTACTTGTGCAATGCATGGAGGAAGTCCCATAACCCCACTCACACTAAGTAGTGCATTCTTGAGAAGCCATAGTTCATTATCATTCTTTATAGAGGTAAGCCTTAATCGACATAGACAGTGTGAGCAAATTCATGAAATCCCGGTGTTACCCACATCGGATAATGGATTCCTATTTGCCTAAGGTAGGACCATTACTTTTAGCTTAGGTGGATCCACTAGCTAATAACCTATGTGGGCACATAGTTATGGGATATGGAGATTGCTACTAGATACCCCGCCTCAACTCACGGATGAGCATCCATCTTAAGAGATTGCTACTAGATACCCCGTATCAACTCACGGATGAGAACCCATCTCAAGCCATATCCACTCGGTGCTTAGCTTTATTCCCCACGGAGTACTTAACAATCATTACTTTATTTCATTATTATGGGAATAAGAGATTTGTAACGACTCGTAAAACGAATAGGTGAAGCTAGAGCCTAACTAGTGTGTGTTTGAGTTGTTGTAAGGTTTCTTGTTATAAAATGTTGTACCGAGCTATGGTTGAGGGGTTTAGGGGTTAAATGTCAAGGTATGACTCCCCAAGGACCACCCTAGGGGTCTTTGAGGAGGACCCTAAAGCCTAACCCCAAGAACCCAAAGAAAACCAAAACTGCCCAAAAATATGGTGACCTACGGAAGGGGACCACGCCCCATAGGTCCATCCACGCCCCATGGATGGCCTCCGAAGGTCAAGGCCCCCAAAACCAAGCCACAACCATGAACCACGGTTGACCAGGATGGGGCGTGACCCAATCCATGGTCCGTGGGTTGGTGTCGTGAGTCACCATCTGGTTTGTTGTCTTAGTTCGGCCAAGTGAGAGTGGTTTGGTAAATTACTAAATAATTTAGTTAAGTGAGGGGACGGTTATTTTGGGTTAATTATGGTATTTTAAGAGTATTAAAAGTATTAAACTCTATTTTCCAATTCATTATTTCAAAACCCAAATAGAACCTACTTCTCTTCTCAAAAGTTTTTTCTCTAGAAACTTCCATGGAGGGGAAGATTCAAGCTTCCAAGGTCAAGAATTCAAGTTTTTCAAGGGATTTTCGTGGATTCCTTCCATAAAAGGTATGGTGATCTTCATCCTTGACTTAGTTTATTTCAAGGAGCCAATTTCAAAAGTGATTGAGTCTCCTATGTTTTCTCCAATATCCCAGTTTTCAATCTTGGCATGGGTTCGATTCCAAACAATTTTCAAAGGCTTTATTGCATTGAATTATGAATGAATTGTGGATTTAAAGATAAATTAAGATGATTTCTTCCTTGAACCCATGTTTTCCCCCAAAACTCTATGTTGTGATATGAGATTGGGTATTGATTGATTGTGGAAGTATGTTGAATTGTTTATGTTTATATTGAAGTAATGATTGAATCATGTCAATTTCCTTATCTATTGTAGTATCTTAAATTTATGGATTGATGTTGGTTCATAGCCTTGAAAGGCAAGTTCATGAAGGATCTATGTATGACTATGATGTGAAGTATGCAGGTGTGAATTCAATGATAGTATGATAATCATGTTTAGAATGTAATTGTGTTATTGTTGAAAGCATATTCTCAATTAACACTCATGAATGATGGATGATGAAATGTGAAGGATTTCTTTCTATGTATTGTATATCTTGAATTGGTAAGCTTATTCATCCTTTTCTTGTATAGATGAAAGTAATATGATGATGTATCTTGAATTGGTAGGCTTATGCATCCTCTTCTTAAATGAATGTAAGTATAGTTGATTGTTGAACCTTGAGTTGGTAGACTTAGGCATCTTCTCTTGTGTAATGAATATGTATTGACTTGATGGATATGAATCGATAGGATTATGGCATTCCTTTCATGAATGAATGATGAAGTATTCTAGACTATATCTTGAACCGGTAGACCTAGTGTTGGTGGCCTTTCATGATGGGTCTAGAAACTAATGTGATGATAAACCTTGAATCGGTAGTCCTGGTGTTGGTAGCCCTTTCATGTGTGAAATGATGAACCTTGTATCGGTAGACCTAATGTTGGTGGCCCTTCTTGAGGATTCAATGAGCTATCCATGTAATGTACCATGAATCGATAGGCTTATGGCATTCCTTTCATGTGTAATGAGGTGTCTTGGGTCGATAGGCCAATGACATTCCTCTCAAGAACAATAATGTAATGAAAATGAATACTCTATGGGAATGGAGGCTAAGCACCGAGTGGATATGGTAAGATGAAAACTCTCCCAATGTTAGGCTTGGGTTCCAATGAACATCTTCTTATCCCATAACTATGTGCCCACATAGGATATTAGCTAGTGGATTTCCATCCAAGCTAAAAAATTACCTGCCCTACCTTAGGTAAGTAGACCACCTTTTTACGGTGTGGGCCCATATGACACCGGATTCCATGGTTAGCTCTTATGGTCTATGTTGGTTAATGCATATTCTCATCATGTGAGATGTGCATTATGGTTTCTTGATGAGTTTTATGAAGTGTGAGTGGTAGTATGGGATGTCATCCATGCATTGCATAAGTAGACTTTGAGGGGGTCATAGTGAGTTCTCTAAGTCTTAATGACTAATGTATTGTCACAACCCAAAACGAGTCGTGAGTGGCACCCATACTTAACTTCCTAAGTGGGCGAACCAAGAATCTAAACCCCAACATAAATCAATAATTCAACTACGAATAACAGTAAAATGCGGAGCTCAAAACTTGTTAAAGTAACCAATCAAATCAACCTCTAAAATCTATTATACATTATCCTCAAAACCTGAAAGTCATCACATCAAGGACATCTATTTTTAAAATACCAAGTCTAAAAGTATTAGAGACCCCAAAAAGTAAATACGATGGTTCATGTCCGAAATTTAAGGACATTATGCCATGACTGAGAGAATCCAGCACGAGCTAGAAGGAATAGCTCACCCTGAAATCTAATGTGCTGGAGACTGGCTAGAGTTGAGGGCGAGTCGAAGTCGATGGTACACTTGTTGCACTCCACAAAAGAAAAACGAAGAAAACACAAGTAGGGGTCAGTTCAAGGAACACGTACTGAGTAGGTATTATCGGTCAACCCAAAATAGAAACTATTATACAGTAAATAATATAATAAAATCAACTATGACACTTAGCAGGTGGCAAGCAAAGAACAACATGAACCAGTGACAACAATACTAAAGTAAGTACGCAATCAATCACAATATCAAGCACACATATGAGGATTCATGCCTCCACACCACGCTCATTTGGGAAATGGGTTCTTTGAGATTGAGTACATTAAGTTAATTCAATATCTTTTTCCTTTAATGTTATTGTGTCGGAATGTGACAGTCCGATCCAATAATACCATGTCGGAACGTGACACTCCGATCCAATTATACCGTGTCGGAACGTGACACTCCAATCCAATAATATCGTGTCGGAACGTGACACTCCGATCTAATTATATCGTGTCGAAACGTGACACTCCGATCCAATTATACCATTAATTTATTTCATCAAGCCTTTTTTATTCAAGGCATCACTTCGATAGAGAGGGTTTCATATTATAAAAAATTCACGATCTCAGAATTTTAGACCAATCACAAACCATACAACCAAACCACACAACCACACAATCAAGTACATAGAGAACTTCACAATAGCACTCAATACATATCAGTCACTATTAAGAGTTTAACTATCGAAATAGAATAAACCATAACCTACCTCCACCGAAGAACTGACGTCAGGCAAGCTACTTCTCCAATGCCTTTCCTTTCCTCAATGCCTCCGAACCTTTCCAATCTATCAAGTATATATGCATAATTTGTAAGTTAACAAGCCTATTAACACTCATATTATTCTATGTCCAGCCTATACTCAAAAACTCACCTAATTCTATAATCAACTTCCTAAAGTTCAAACCTAAGGGTAAGTCTTAATTCCTCCCATTAGCATAACTTTAATGTAATTCATATAATATAGTACACCTTATATTTAATTACCTCTATCTCAATAAATCAAATTTTAGTTTATAATATGGTAAAACTGAAGCCACTGGTCACGATACCAGTGGCAGCAAACACACGAAAGCCATTTCAAAATTATCAGAACATGACAGTGACCATTCAAGTTTATAAAGTTTTCGCCTGCAATCCACTCACTAAACTCAATAGACAATAATTTGCCACCTATTGTTTTAGTACTTAACAATAATTTAATCAAATAATGAACATGGAGACAAGTTTGTCTCCACCAAAGTTTTCACCCAATTATTCAACCCAAGGCAACAATAATCACTACCCACAATTTCCCTTACAGTTTAACGACAATCCATATTACTACCCTTGCACTACATAATTTCCTTACATCACCACTCAGAAATTAATCACAATTCAACCACCTATCACCATTAATCACCAGATGTCAACCTAACACTACCACTAAAATCTCGTTCTCTTCAAATTCTCGTCTAATAACGATAATCTAATAATAATCATAAAACCTTTGTTCATATTCACCAAATACATATTGGATATTAGATTTACCTGAAGTACTCGTCGGCCTCTCTGCAAATTGTATCGTTGTAGTTGAAGTTCTGTTGAGTTTCTAACTCACGATGGAAATCCCTAATTATTATTAAGCCTAATTATGGGATAAGCCTAATTATGGGAGTGGTAGAAGTGGCCCACTATTAATTCTAATTTTATTTTCTTTAACCACCAACAAAATTAATTACTAAAACTACCCCACTAAATTCATAAATGTAGTTATGAATAGTCCAAAATACTCATTTAGAATCTATCAGAAAGTATTTTATGAAATAAAAAGCTCTAGTACTCAAAACGACCAAAAGGGTCGTTACATGTATGAATGTGTCCTAAATGAAGCTAATGAAGAATGTTGACTCTTATATGCTTAAATGAGATGATGTATGCTATACTTGGATTGTATTATGAGTTACTTTGTTGTCATGACTATTGAGTATGAATGTGCCTTGTCTATGGTGTCTTCAAATGAGTACTTAGTGTGAGTAGTAGTATGAGATGCTACTTGTACATTGCACAAATATGACTTAGATTTGCCCTAGATGATGGTCTTTATGTGATGATATGACTTATGAAATGTTTATGTATCTTATGGATGAGTATTATTTAAAGATGGAAAGGTTGAATGGTAAGTTCACTTTTGGTGACCTTAAGGTGGTACTTTAGTGTGGATGGTGGTATGAGAAGTTATCCATACATTGTAGTTTGCACAAGGTATAGCTTGAGGGTTACTTGAGGTGAAGGCTTAATGTGAAGGTAATGACTTATATGTTGATTATGTCTCTATCGTAATGAAATGACTTGTATGTTGGTTATGCTTGAATATTATGCCTCTTATACTTATGTTCATGGAGTTTTATCAAAATGGCATAAAAGCATGACTTTCAAATAAAATGTCCATTTTAAGCATGCTTTTGCATGGCTATCATACTTAGTACTTAATTGTGTTAACCCATATTTTCTTCATGTTTTACTACAAGTGTAGGTTCCGGCAAGTGAGTTGCTTTCTCTCTAGTTGAAGTTTGGATTGAGATTCTCCAAGACTAAGTGGTATGTCCTCATAGATCGAGGACAAGTGTTTAGAAGTTTCATTTTCTTTCATGTAAAAGACTATTGTTAGACTTTTCGATTGTAAAGGGTCGTGACCCTACTTATGTTTCGGATGTTGTTTTTAGATGGCCATGTGAGACAATAGACTTTCGTTGTTTCAAAGTGTTTTAAATGGGTATTTTGATTGTATGATTTTAAAGAAAGCTTTAAATTATGTACTATTTTCTATTATCGAATGCAATGAAATGCTATGAGGCTTGTATGAAACCCCATCGGGGTCAAGTATGCCATGTCGCATCTAGGGGCTAGCCTTGGGTCGTGATAAAATTGTTACTAGATACCCCGCCTCAACTCATGGATGAGTATCCATCTCAAACCCAACATTCATTAATTAGATAGCTCATAAATTCAAAGATGAGAATAGCCTTCCAACTAAGAATCCTCATATTGTGAGAAAGTCCTTTCACAACATGTCATTATCATTCATTAGTGTACAATTGAGAATAGCCTTTCAATCAAGACATCATCATTAATATAATCTTAGAAACTTCATTCATGAGTGTGTGTATGTGAGAATAACCTTTCACATATATCATCATCATTCATAAGTGTTAAATTGAGAATAAGCTTTCAATACTAACACAATTGCATTCTAAACATGATCATAATACTTTCATTGAGATCATACACATATACTTCACATCATGATCATACATAAATCCTTCATGATATTTCCCTCCAAGGCTATGAATCAATGTCTATCCAAACATCTAGAATACTACATTAGATAAGGGGAATATCATAATTCAATAACTAATTCAATATAAACATAAACAATTCAACATGATCATATAATCAATCAACCCAAATCACAAACTTCCAATTTAGTATTTTGGGAAAAACATGGGTTCATAAGGGAATTCATCATAATTCACCATTAATTCAATAATTCATCACATATAAACCTTTGAAAACGTTTTGGAATTGAACCCATGCTTAGAATGAAAACCCTAGGTTTTTGGGGGATTTGGAAACTTGAAATCATCTTTTGATAGGGGTCCTTGAATGGAACTTAATCAAGGATGAAGACTACCATACCTTTAGGGAAGAAACTCCATGAAAATTGGGTGAGGAAGATGAAATCTTGAGCTTGAAACCTTGACTCATTCTTCTCAAATGGTGGTTTCTAGAGAGAGAATTATTTGGAGAGGGTAGTTTCTATTTTGAGTGTTGGGAAATAATGAATTGAAAAAGGTGTTTTAATACTTTTAAAAACTCTAATAAATCAATAATAACCGTTCCCTCACTTAACTAACCTTAAAAGGAATTTACCATTTAACCTTTACCTTGGCCGAATCTTGACAGAATAGCAGTGGTGACCTACGCCCCATGACCTACGGATAGTAGATGGGGTGACGCCCCGTCCTGCAGGTCCGTGGTTTGGGTCTAAGGGTCACCATTTGGGGCCTTGACCTACGGACCACCCCCACGAGGCGTGGATGGACCTACGTCCCGTATGTGCCATCCGTAGATCATGAATTTTTGGCAGATTTTGCTAAGTTGGGGCAGCCTTGGGGTTAGGCTTTAGGGTCCCCCTCAAGGACCCTTGGTTGGTCCTTGGGGGGTCGTACCTTGACGTTTAACCCCTAAAGCCCTCAACCTAAGTTCGGGAAGATATTTTGCAACATAAAACCTCACATCAAATCTACAACACACTCGTAAGGCTCTAGTTTCACCTATTCATTTTCAGGGTCATAACACAAACCAACGAAGAATTTTGAATTTCCGATGAAACCCAAATTTGATTTTGAGAATAAAAATATTTTTGGCTATGGCGATTGAAAACAATAATGGAGTGCTTGTTTGTACCATCAAGCGGCCTAAGATCTGTATCTCGATCTGTTCACATGATCGAGAAGCTTTTCCGGACCGGCTCGCCAAATTCAACTTTCCTCCATTGTTATGTATTCATTAACGCTAATTTGAGAAATTTTACATAAGCATTCACGGAAATGATCTTAACACCAATCAAATAGTGGGCGAAACGACAAATGGGAATCAAAATCCTTGCTGACCTTCTCCTTTTCAATATTGTAGTCGTCGCCGCCGCCGATGATGATGATGTGGAACACATCGTCGGCTTCTCTTTTTTCCTAAGGTTTTTTTTGTACCAAGTCAACATTCATTGAAATGATATACACTAAATTAATTAATGGACGAGAGATTGTAGTGATTGGTAGACCTTTGGTGTATATAGTAATGGAGAAAATTGTGAAAATATTTTTGGGTTTGCAGAGATGGTGAAAAAATAGAAGAAAAGAGTAAAGAATAATGAAAAAATTGAAGAAAAACTTTTTTTAATGGAATTTCCACGTGTCAAACATGTGAGCTTCACCCATCAACATAAATGTGGTTGTGGTTTTTGAGGGGTACAATAATTTCAATTTTAAACAGTTCAGGAGGGTGATAGGACCTCCGTGAAGTTTAAGTGTGTAGTTGGAAATCCGGTGATAAATTAGGTGGGCATTTAGCTATTTTATCAATTAATAATATATAAATTATTTATACGATAATTAAAATGAATTAACGATATTTTACTATGATTAATAGTTAAGAAAATATTGTGATCATGAATTAATTAATCTAAAATGATAGTTTTGTTGCTAGAAAATTTAATCCGTGCATACTAGTAAGTAATATATATATATTCTTATTTTATATTCTATTGACCCTATAAAGATAGGGTCACTATTAATTAAAAGAATCAACAAAAATGATCTACTGAATTGGTTGGTATACCTTTATTGAAAAATATTTATTTATTAGTAATGTAATACACAAAAATTTCCCATAATTTCATGCAAATATTGTTTTGGTGACACCAACAAAATATTATATTCTTATACAGATTTTAGATTTAGATTTAGATTTATTACTCAAATACATAACTAAACATCATAGTGTTATCTTATTTTTAGATAAAATTTTATATGCTGCTATTAATTACTCTTCTCTATACTCAAATTAACTTGAGTGTGTTTAGTATGAAGAAAAATATTTTTTACAAAAAAAATTAATTTTTTTAGTATTTAATAAGTAAGCAAAGAAAAAAAAAACCTTATTTTAAGAGTATTTATATGCTATCTAGAAAAACAAAAAATACTTCTAACCCTATTTATGAGGAATGGTGTTGCAGCGATCTTCTTATTCTCGTTTGGCTTCTTCAAATAATTTATGATCCTCTTTTTGGTCAGTTAACTCGAGCCTCCTCTTCCTATGATGCTTGAACCAAAATCGAGTGGATGTTTCAATCATAAACGCGTGCTCGAGTCAAGCAATTAAAATCTCAACTTCAAAATATTCTAAAGACAATCTCTATATCGCAGAGTACTTTAAGAAAAACTAAGCAATCGTCAATTCTTTAACAGAAAGTTTCTACTTTACACAAGATGATGACTTCATTTCATTTGTTCTTAATAACCTTGATTCTTCATTTAAAATTTTCAAGGTTACAATTAGTATGTGTTCTAGTCTTATCACTTTTGAAGAACTGTTTGGACTTCTTCTTTAAGAAGAAAGATGCTTAGTTGAAGAACTTTGCTCTGCCACCATCAACACTCAATTTGGCTTTTCTCCTTCTCGTGCTCTGTTAAAACACAATCAATCATTTCTTCAACCGCTCCACTTATTTAACGCAAACCATTTATCTATTCTTGGACCTTCCTCACTATATATTCACCTTGTCCACAATTCTCGTATCACGTTTAATCTATGGTATATCGCCAATATTCATCTTCCTCTCGGTCCAATAATATTCAATCTCAAGCAACGTATTCAATGTCAAATATGTGGTAAAAATAATCATGATGCTCATTATTACTATAATCGCTCCAATAAATTTTCCACCAACAGGCAACCACCGTTCCGATCAATTTCCAAACAAGTGCTTCTTATTCAGCTAAAGTTGATCATGTTTGGTACTTTGATTCGGGTGCTACACATCACGTGATCTCAAACATAGCTAATCCCTATAGACATAATTACACCAACAATGATGATTTATCGATTGATAATGTTATGAAAAATTTTATTTCGCACATTGGCTCATCAATTCTATCTGTAGACGACGGAGTCCATTCATCTTAATAATATTCTCCATATTCCACAAATTTTCAAGAATTTACTTTAGTGTTGCTAAAATAATTCGTGATAACAATGTATAAATGGAATCTTATCCTTGTGTTTGTCATGTGAAGGATTTGCAGGGTAGGAAACTATTTCAAGGAACACATGACATTTACCTTCTTCAACCTTCATCACCTCATTTTCAATCTTTCCAACCTTCAGTATTTCTTAGTGAACACACTTCTCTCATTAGTTGACACCATCGATTGACTCATCCAAATAAAGCTCTTCTTTGGCGGCTTATATCTCATTTTAGGCCATCTATTTCTAATTTTATTTTTGCTAATGTTTGGGAACTTTGTCAACTAGGCAAGAGTAGACGCTTATACTTTTTCCATTCTTGTGTTTTTAGCAGTAGCCCTTTTCAATTAATTTATTTTGATGTTTGGGGACCTTCACCCGTTCCTTCTATTAATGGATCTTCCTACTTTGTTTTATTCATTGATGATTGTACTAAATTTATTTGGATATATTTATTTTATGTCACATAAATCGGAAATCTGTTAATTTTTCACTCAATTTAAATCTTTAATTAAAACTTAGTTTGAAACAAAAATAAAATCAGTCCAAAATCGATATGGGAGGTGAGTACCAAAATGTACCAATTTTTAAAAATAAAATTATGATGTTCATCATTGTATCTATTGTCCTTGTACATCTCAAAAAAATGGTGCATAAAAAACGTCGAAGTCGAACTATAATTGAAATAAAGACTTGCTCTTCTCTTTCATATTTGTCTTCCATTTCAATTTTGAGAGCGTGCATTTAACACTGCTATATACTTATCAAATATCACCATATCTTTTTTCTTTGTCTTTCAAATCACCATATCAACTACTTCACAAAAGTTATTCTAAATATGGTTTTCTCAAGATTTTTCGATTGCCTTTGTTATCCCTTTGTTATCTAGTGCATACATATTCTCTTACACACTTTATCACACCCAGATCATTTTCAAATATTAATTCTACTCTACTCCTCCTTATTTTTGAATGTTGTAACCTCACGTACCTTAGATCTTTTTTGAGAACTTGTTAGTGATCTTATATTCAACATGATTTTTGATCTCCCTCTCTTCAGGTACCTAGTTTGAAACTCAATTTCTCTCGGCTAATGACTTGGGTCTAAGAAGATGAAGAACAAGAAAGAATTAAAAATATATAATAAAATAAATTGAGTAAATTAAGGAAAATAAATTTTTTAACTAAACAGATACTAAAATAACTTTTAAAAATATTTTTTAGCTCGTCTTACTCGCTAATAGACAGTTCAATACACTCAGCTCATAAGGGGTGAGATGAAACCACTCTGAACAAAAGTTAGGGGTATTAGGATCTTGAAAATTAAAATTTCAGTCTTTTTTTTTAAAAAATAGTTAGAAGGGATAGTTATGTAAATTAATGTTTCAGTGTCTTAATTTAATAGGTCATTATAATTACTCTATTGTGTAATTACCACCCTTGAATGACACCAATTTCAATAACCATGAGACTTTTAAATAAATCTTAAAATTAAATGTTCACTCTTACTTGTCCAATTTAGAAAATCAAGAAATAATTTATCACATAATTCCCAATTTACCCTTATAATTAACTATATATGGTCTTTTTCCAATGCATTTTTTAAAGTATTGAATTTATTATACTCAAAAGACAATACAATAAAATTATCATTCTATTTATTACTCTTTAAGAAGTGTGTCTGTCAATACTACACAAATAAAAATGGACATAGGGAGTACTAGGGGTTGGTCGTTTTGTTTGAAGATTAGTTATAATAGGATTAATTATTATGGTATTATTTCTTAGGGGTCGTTTGGTAGCTGGATCAATAGTCCCATGAGACTAAAACAAGTTAACAATATTAATTTCCATATAACTTATCAACGTTTGGTGGCTAGATAGAAAATAAGTTATTCATGTATAAAATTAATACGACGATATTCGATTGACAGTTTTAAAACCTGCATAAACTAATACATGTATAAGTTATGAGAAATTCTATATATTATTTTATGTAGGATATAATATAGAATATCTAATATATGTTTAACTAATCCCTTCATAACTAATACATGCATAAAATAATATATAAATTCACTCGGAACTAATGGCTATAGTAATATATGCATAACTCTAATCAACTATCAAACAACCCCTAATAGTGAATGTTTGATTTGTTGTATTAAAAATACTATGCATTGCATATTTTTAAGAACATTTTTTTTGTTTTCAAATATACTCCCCATAAGTGTAATTGATGTGAAAAGTGATGTACAAAAAGAGTTTGAGGGGGTTTTATTGTCATTTTAACTATTTTACTGCAGAATAAGTTATTTTAGGATTATTAGTTAATCCAGATGCAGGGGGAACTCATACCAGTACTAATTATTATCCTGGGCTAAGTTATTTCAAACTTTGTAACCAAACAAGGAATTAATAGGTACAAAAAAATTATCCTAAAATTATCTTCCTTTATCCATTATACCAAACATGTTCCAACGGTAGTATGAAATAAAAAATAAAACTCTCCTAATAAACAAGAAAAATGAAATATTTAATTTTGATATAGAAGTCAAGTAAAATGAAATGAAAAGAGTACTTCATTAATTCACTTTTACTAATTACATTTGGACTTGGAGCACTCATTAGAAAAAACAACGCTGATATGATTATCTTTACTACACTATCCTTATTAGTTGATATTCAGTATCTTGAATATTTCTTAGAGAATAAGTACTTAATGCTAAAGGTAAAATATAAAAAAAAAAAACCCTCAACCTATGCCCGAAATTTCAGAGACACACTTATACTATACTAAGGTCCTATTACCCCCCAAACTTATTTTATAAATAATTTTCTACCCCTTTTCGGCCTACGTGGCACTATCAACAAGATAGCTTGAAAAAATTGTCAGCACGCGCTGGGCCCAGAAGATAGTACCACGTAGGTCGAAAAGGGATAAAAAATTATTTATAAAATAAGTTTGGGGGGTAATAGGACCTTAGTATATATAGTATATGTGTGTCTCTGAGATTTTGGGCATAGGTTGAGGGGATACTTATGCATTTTCCCTAAAAAAAATAGTTATTTTCCTTGTTATGTTAAAAATAATACATAAAGTAAAATCTATTTTTGAAATAATGAACAGATAAAAGTGAACCGAAGAAAGTTTAGTATAACAACATTTTGTAAAAGGAAAAGACTGACATATGCCATCAAACTTTGAGAAAAAGGTCATTCATTAAGGGGTAGTTTGGTAGTTGGATATAATCATATATGTATTAGTAATGCGGGTATTAGTTCTACAGGTATTAGTAATGTGAGTATTAGTTAAGCAATTATTAGTAATGTAGGTATTAGTAATATGAGTATTAGTTATGTATGTATTAGATATGTAGGTATAAGCTATACAAGTATTAGCTATGCAGAGTTTAGTTATACGGAGTTTAGTTATGCATAAATTATTTCTTTGGATGTTTTTTTTTTATATTAAAAATTTGTAAAATTATATATTTTAAAACTATAACATTTTTTACAATTATATCCTTTCCTTCTTGAACTTTGTATTTTTCCTTCTTTAACTTTGTACTTAAATTAAAACATTTCTTTAATTATGTAGAAGAAAAAAGTAGTCATGTGAGAGTGATAAGGGTAAAATATTGTCATTTTAATTTTTTACATATCAATTAGCTATACACATATTAATTATTCCACCTTCTACTCCGCATAAATAATACACAAATTTCCTCATAACTTATATATGTATTAGTTATGCGAGTTTCAAAATTGTCAACCAAACGTCGTATTAATTTTATACATAAATAACTTTTTTTCTTATCCACCTACCAAACACTGTATTAATTATATATATATGAATAACTTTTTTTTATCCACCTACCAAACAACGTACTAATTATATACATGAATATTTTTTTTTATCCACCTACCAAACGTCGTATAAGTTATACAGATTCTAATACATGGATACAATTTGTTTTATCCAGCTACCAAATGATCTCTAAAAGTTTGACTCATTTATAACATTTTATCGTTGAGAAAAAATTCATCCATGTCATTATTTGTTAAATGAAATGACATAGATGAATCAAACTTTTAACGAATAACATAGATGAACCAAATTTTTAATGAATGACATATTTTGAGCCTTTTCACAAAGTTTGTTGGCATAGTTGAGCCTCTTCCCTTTTAAAAAATAAACTAATTAATGATGTCGACGAATCATAATTGATCATGTATAAAAATTGATTTTATAAATCAAAATTATTTTTAGTTAACAAATAATATTATAAATAAAAAATTTCTCAAACAAAAATGACCTAGATAATCCAAACCTTTTACCAATATCATAAGTGAATCTTTTCTCCAAGTTCTGATGACATATTTGAATCTTTCAGCTTTATAAATATCAGTTGGGAAGAAGCTGACTCGGCCTAAGGAAGTGAGCCACGTGACAAGGCTTGCTACCATTGGCCATTTTTCTGCCAAACGTTTCAAAATGCTTTACCGTGTCTGCCCAACTTTATATTCTAAGGCTATTTAATTTTTCTCTACATACACTTTATATATTTATGTGGACCCTCCTATTACTTCCCAATCTTAGCTTGTTACTAATTAAGGTTTTCATTTTTTTTAAGATAAGGGAAATCTGCGGTCGCTATTCTTTGGATGCGCATAGATTAAAATTCTTGTTCTTATGCAATAGCTCACAAACCACATGGAAAGGTGATCCGCACTAGGTAAGCCCGGTGCGATGAGCTCAACCCAGAAGGCAAATCTCTTTTTTTCGGTGGCAAGGGATTTTAATTAAGGTTTTCATTTACAATAATTTTTTATTTAAATATTTTCTTAAAAATAGTATACTATAAGGGATAATATAAATTTATTTCTAACAACAACTGTTTTTATCGAATAAAATAAAAGTGTAATCTCCATTTCTATGGGCTGAATTAGCGGTCTCTCCTTTTCTTAAAAAAAATAATCTATATATGCTGTTGCTTTCTGAGGATGAGATGACTAAAACAAGATAAAAATAAGGTTTATTTTTTTTGTGCTTTTCTTTCCTCTTTTTTTTTGGTTTAGTTAGTGGGTAATAAGAGTGATGGAAAAAGACATAAATAAGAGAACAAATTAAGAGGTGTTTGAATTGACTCTTTTTGTATGTGGCTTATAAGTTATTTATTTATGTGATATATTTTGGATTTCAAAATTTAAATAAGTCTATTTATTACTGTAAATATTTTGTATATCTTTTAAATATTTTGAATTATTCTCCATCAAACTTAAATTGTTTGACTCTTGAAAAATGAAATATACAGGGTAAAAGTGAAATTTTAGTACCTCTTCAGCTTTAAAAAGGTACATTTTTTATGTTATCCAAACACTTTCAAAATAAAAAAAAAATAGCTTAAAAGTCAAAAATCACTAAAAATAAATTAATCCAAACCCCATTACACAAATATATGGGAAAATTAATGTTTTGGGTTTTGTGGTCCGCAAATGAAGAGATGCATACATCAATCCCATAAATAAAGATCCTTCATATATATTCTTGCTTCTTCTTCTGTTTATATTTATATATATTTTCTAGGAATCTAATTCCTTAATTATTTTCTTTTGCCATCCTCTTTCCATTTTCCCGGAAAATCGGTACGCAAATTCTCAATGTCTTCGTCCTTTAATTTTTCTAGCTAAATGTGTTTTTTTTCTGAGATTTTGAAGCCATTATAGTACTATTTTTTTTCCTGCTACTGCACTCTAGCTTGTTTTCACAGCTAGGGTTTTCCAAAGTCCTTTTTTTTGCTGAAATTAATTCATCTGTTTCTGAAATATGTTTTGAGGTACTTATAGTCCATCAATTTGTTTCTTCGTTGTAATTTTATCCTTCGAGCTATAATAATTAATCTTTGCAGGAATAGAAATGGTGAGAGGAAAAGTAGAAATGAAAAGAATAGAAAATTCAACGAGCAGGCAAGTGACGTTCTCAAAAAGGCGGAATGGACTTGCGAAGAAAGCTTATGAATTATCAGTTCTTTGTGATGCTGAAGTTGCTTTCATTATTTTCTCACATAAAGGAAGACTTTTTGAATTTGCTAGCTCCAAGTAAGTACTATTTTTTTTTCTTTTTTTTTCCATAAATTAATCTTATTAATTTCACTGTATTCAATGTATACATTTTTCTTAATTCTGGGTTTGCCATTGTTGTTCTGATTTCCAATTAAAGAGGTGTGGGCTTTATGTACTTTGAAAGTACGATGATACTGTTTTTTCTTAAGTTGGTCTAGTCATAACCTCGTCTGCATCAATTTATGTTTTACCACTACTCGGTATATATGTCTTGATTGTTGTTCATTAATTGCTTCTCATCACACATTTGTAACTTGTTCATATCTCATTTATTGCATTATTCATCAAGGAAAAAATAAATTTTGTTGACAAATGAAAAAATTAATTGCTTCTCATCACACATTTGTAACTTGTTCATATCTCATTTATTGCATTATTCATCAAGGAAAAAATAAATTTTGTTGACAAATGAAAAAAATCTCAAATATGTGGTTAGTGAGACGAGTGATTTCCTTATAATGTTTGGACAATTATCGTATTTTTGAGTTAGTTTCTGAGGCATGAGTTAGGTTCAAGATCTAATTTTACAGGTGATGATTATGGGGAAGAGTTAAGGTATGAGTTAACGGGTTTGTCCAATTCAGTGACTGTGGTTCAAACCTTGCATTTGTCTTGATCTTGAATCAAGTAACTTGAATAGATTAAGATACTGATGATCAATAGTATTTCTTATTAAGGTGTTCTCTATCTTTGATTTCCTGAGAAATTCAGAGAAACACTTGGATTTCAAGTTTGATCCAATTAATGTACGACCTTAAAAATATATATTGATCTTTTATAACTAACACTCAATGAGTTCCGGAAAAATAATTACAACACAATATATAGTTTTATAGAATCATGTGGAGGGGAATGGGATTAGAGGGTGGGAAATCGAACTTAATTGTTAACTGTGTTACTATTTTATTGAAGAACTTAAATATGATATCAGACTAGGCATAGATCTTGTGTTTGAATCAGTACCCCATTAGCAAAATAAAAATAAAAATTTAACAACGTACGTGCTTAAACCCATAAAAGAATTAAGCTCGCATATGAAGGGACATGTTAAAAACCAAATTAAATGAGTACTTAATGAACACTCATCAACAAAATTAAAGTTAAGTAGCCATTCAAGTGGATTTTGAGAGTTAAACAAATTGAATTTGAAGTTCATATTGGTATGACCTAGAAGGTTGAGATGCTAGATGCAGATGTGTTATTTTATGCAATATCCAAAAGGGGCCTCTAAATTTATTACAGTATGATATCACTGATACAACATACACTTCTTTTGCATTGAGGAAAATTAAAGTCGAGAATCTTTTTGAAACAACCTTTTTATTTCAGAGAAATAGTTACAACATGTATCCAATATATTTCACTGAGTACGTTGTTGTATATCGAGGAAAGTCTTTTTTCTTGGGAGTGGGGAGTGGGTGTGGAGGTACATATATTTGGTTGCTTTAAATCCTTTTGAGCAGTATATATGGTACTAGATAGCGTTGATTACTACTGCTCTATATGCATCTTTTTATGTCAAGTCACCGTCCTATTTAATTCCTCTAGTAAATACCCTCATTTTTGGGGAAATAATTAAAATCCAACTAAAATTAGTCTACTTGGTTGTGTTTGGAAACCTACTAATTAATGGAGAAACTAATTACAAGTTACTCTCAATGAAGACAAATAAAAGTTACCTTTTCCAAGAGATCTTATTACCTAGCCTATAGGAAGGGCTAGTGACATTGTTTTGGAAATACTTACTTCCACTAATTACTTCAACCGAATGAAAGAGGTTATTTGTTACGTGAAATAAGAATAATAATTTTGAGATTAATTTTATTCATGTTTGGTTTTAAGTGTTAGGTAATTTTGGATGTACTAAAATGGTAGGATTACTCCCATGTAATATCCTCGCTTATTATATTTTGTGTACCAAAGAGTTTTTTAGTCATCAAAAAGATATTTATATGGAAGGAAGTCTTCATATATCTTGAAAATAAGATAAATTACTTACTTTGACATATAAATAAATGTGACATGATAGTGTAAATATTCTTTTTGCTGACGATGTATATGACTTACGGATAGAACAGATGGTCTAACTACGTAACTTTTTCTTTTTCATTACTTTCGTGGTCGTGCCTCGTGGCACGGCAACACCTGTACTATTGAAATGGTTCGTCAGTAGAGATGTTCCCACATGTGCTTGTTTTTCCAATGGTACTATAATTCCTATTCCTATCCCTTCATTCCCTCTTTTGGTCTATCTACATTCCAGGAAATTCATATGCTCTACGGACAGAGCAAAAAGTGGAGTCTTGGTCAGAGCAAGCCACCCTATTCTATTACTAGACATAATTGAGAGAAGCTCATCCGAAACTAGAGTTAGAAACACTTTATTTCGTTTCGTTCTTGTTCTTCATTTCCTTCTTCTCGAATTCAAGGGGGACTTCTCATATTTAGAATCTTTCTGTGGTGTGCTCCGTTTACTATTCTTTTGTATTTTCTTCTTTTTACCACGAGATAGGTCAGCAAAGCCTGAGCAGGCGCGGAGAAAGAAAGGCCAAACACTTCAGCCTAACGGGAATGAGCAACGACAAAATGAGAAGATGAGGTGCCTCGGGCACCCTATTTAGAAAGAAGGGTCAAAAGTTTTGGGCATGTAGCTTTCCCCGTCTCCCCTTCGTCGGGCGGTGCTTGTGTGGAGGGTGCGCCATACTCTTTGGGAATAGGGACTATAACTAATGCAATTACAGGTGACTGATCATACAACGACACTTTCAATTGCTGGCATTCATTGATCATTTTCCAGCATACTTCTCTTTGACAGTTTAGAGAACAGTTAATTTATATAAACAGTGACACCTTCATAGCAAAATCAATTTTAAAGTTAACTACTGAATGAGTGTCTTCCGGTAGATCCCAAAAGGCACGCAAGAAGGTTGCATCTTGCACTATACAATTTTGTTTTTTTCTAGCTATTAACGTGAAACTTTTATTTGTACATCCCATCGAAATAAAATTTCAATATTCTGGAATAACAATGGACTAAAAATTTATCATAAAACATGCATGCTATATTGATTAAGATACAATTTAGCAACCCGCAAGAATAATATTTTCAGTAGCATCTATTGAGAGTGTATATATATATATTCATGACTTCATCTACTGCTACAAAAGCACAAATCTAGCACTTCAAAATTTAGGCTTGATGAAAGCTTTACAATACTAATAATTTTGGGATGATTCAGCATGCAGAAGATAATTGAGAGATACCGTGCACGTGCAAGAGAAACAATGACGGTGGACAAAAGCACTGAACTCGAGCACTACATGGAGGTAAGTATTTTCTCTTATATGTGCATCAAACAATAACCAAAAAATTCGTGTAAATTTATGTGATATAGTTTAATTGACATTGAGTTTGGGTTTAAAGAATTATTTAAAAAAAAATTATAGTTTGAAATAAATACAATA
This sequence comes from Solanum verrucosum, assembly GCF_900185275.1. Lineage (NCBI taxonomy): Eukaryota > Viridiplantae > Streptophyta > Magnoliopsida > Solanales > Solanaceae > Solanum > Solanum verrucosum. The sequence goes on from NW_026020155.1 coordinate 234,658, forward strand.
TTTGTGCAAATGATAGATAATACTTACCAATTAAATTATTAGTAAATATATGGTAGGAAATGAGAAAAGGAAGAATAAGAAGCTTTTTTTGGTTGGTGCAAATGATAGATAATACTTATAAGTTAGTTCTTTAGGTCTTTCCAGATAAGATTATACTTGTATAAAGATAGAAAGATAAACTCATCATTCAACTTTATCCCAAAACAAAATCTAGAAGTAAGTTTGAATTTGCTCTTTACTCAATCATGATTTCAATCTTTTAAAATCTTCTTACTGATTGAGAGGCTTCATAAAATATTTGCAATTTGATTATGAGTCTTACACATTTGATCTCCATTGTCTTCGTGGCAGTACTTTTTTTTATCCCCACATATATATGATTTCTTGGTACAATCTTTAAATACAATAGTTTCTTTGTATCCACCCTCAAAATTTGAGGATCACAAGGTCGAGAATCGATGAAATTTTCTACGATTAAAATTTATGTAGACAAAGAAAAATGAAACATGTCAATCAACATGGTTCAAAGGTACACTGTCACAAGCAGTTGAATTCGGGAAAGCTTCTAAAATAAATAAAGATATGAGTGCAGAAATCAAGAAATAGATAATGTTAATTTCGTGATAAACACAAGTGAATCAATGAGTTTGATTAGAAGAAGGAGTCTAAAGAGGTAAGTAGTTTTAATTGAAGAAGGAGTCTTAATTGAAGTAGAACTCTTCAAGTTACTATTGAATTGAAGAGTTGGAGTTCGCTACAATACAAAAGAATCAATGAATTTGATTTGAAGAAAGAGTCTAAAGAAGCAAGGAGTTTGAATGGAAGAAGGAGTCTTAGAAATCTAAGTCAAGAGAGTTCAAGTCAATGAGGAGTTTGAAATGAACAATAACTCTATGAATAATTGTTCTTAAATAGAGGTGAAGTCGTCCAGAATACTTGTGCATTTATAGAGCTAAAAGGGCAATTAGAAAATTGACTTTGCAAGTGCTACCAATAGGCTGAAGGAACACATTGATGAATCAAATCCTATTATAGATTCTATGTACTAGAAGGTTTTCATTGAGTCGTAGTATTGATGTATGTTTAGTTCAATGTGTTGTCTTCAAGTTGAGTTAATTCGAAGACTTAGGAACACATACCTTGGGAGGTTGGTGTTGAAGTTTGAGAATTATAGTTCATAATTTCTTAGGTTAAATAGGTTTGTAATTGTTTTGTGTTGAAGCTCAGTGATTTAGTGAAGTTGAAGTTAAATCGTGTAGAGAAACAAGTCGTGATTTTCTACACTTTTTTGAGCCGAATGTTTTTCACGTAAATATTGTGTTTTTACTTACTGTTCTTATTGTTTTGCTGAAACATATTAGAAAACCTATTTCATACTTACGCGAAAAATACAATTAGTAAATTACTAGTCGTGCAAACTATCATCTATCTTAAGGTTTAGCTATAGTGTTGACTTTTATTCTTTTTTCTTGACGCTAACATGTTGGATTTCTCTTCAATATTGCTATGATATACTTAGGATATCAATAAACTTATGACATCTGTAACACGCTAGCATGGCTTCCACATCCGCTTTTTCATTCACGTCCTCTATAGATTTTTTCACCATACAGACATCTTCCACTTTCTTTCCATATCTTTTTAATTTGTTCACAACAACCTCCGCGTGCTCTTAAATAACAATTTGAACTGTATTCAAATTTCTTCGATTTAAATGCTTCAAGTTCATCCTTTGGAGATTGAAGATATTTGTTTTTCACATTATTATCAACTTTTCTGAGAGAATTTTGTAAAATCTTTTAAACTTGTTTTAAGATTGTTGCATTAGTCATTTTTCAAACATGATATCATCCAAGCGTTGATGAATGCTACTAGTTGATAAGAGGATATGATAATGGTGGAAGAGGAAGAAGTAATAGTAACAAGTACAAACCCAACAATGAAGAGAAAACCAATGATCATTTATAGGTTGTAATCATGAATAAAAAAGAGGAAAAAGATGTGGTTACCATCAAGAAACAAATGAAAAAAGGTTTGACAAATTTATAATTGAATGTTATGATTAGCATAAATTAATCATTTTTCTTGGAAATGTCATAGCAATAATCGAAGGGAAATCCAACCTTGTGGATAATGAGAAAGAAGAAGAAGAGTCGTTAGGGATGTAGTAAATCTGTAAATGTAATTTAAAATTTTCTTCTTTGTTTCAAATGTTAATCTCAATTTTCAAATAAACTTGAAAAGCTTAATAATGATATCCGCAACTTGATTATGATTCATCACATATTTGAACTCCACTCTTACTTCCTTTTTGACAATGCTTTCTTTTTATTCACACATATGGTTGCTTGATCTATTATCCAAATATCATGACCTACAATTATCTTTCTTTTCCATGACCACAAGTCCACAACCTTTAAATGATAATTGAGTATTGACTTTTCTTTTCATTGTTAGCTTTTGTTTCGATTGTTTCTTCCTCTTCCACAACTGTCACGTTTTCTTTCTTGTCCATACCCTCTAGAACTCTTTTCACCTTCTTCATTCTTTATGCCTTGGTTTCAAGAAAGTGGCCTTTCTTGTCTCTTTTTGATTTTTTCTTCATAGACTTGTAAACAACATTCCAACTACTTCATCATTATAGATTCCATTCTTGAGACTACCAAATAACACACATAACCTTATAAAGTTTAGATGTTACGGATAGGAGGCAGTCGAGAATGTGATGTAAAAAAGGATTAAGGAGGATCCTATCCTAAAAGAGAAGAAGTAGGAGGTAGCTTCTGGGGCAGAATCAAATGATTATATAAGATAAACAAGAGGATTTAGACAATTCACTTTGAGTACAAGAAAGTCTACTAGTAGGAATTCCTCATGGAAGAGCTATGTTGACAAAATTTTCAAATCTATTTAGTATATGGCACAAGAAGGTGAACTTTCATTTATATATCAAACTTTTGCTTTGGTTTGTTATTGACTTGACTACATTATCTCACTGAGTAGTGTTTTCTCATGGAGGAAAGAGAGATGGGCCAAATCATGTGGGTAAGTGCCCAATCAATTTCATACTAGCTGTTAGAAAAATAACAGTAGAAAATATAATTGAAGAAGAAGATGGCTTTGAGACGTGTAATCACTTTCTTTAAAGAGTTATTGTCCATGTACACATTGGGGTAATACAAATAATTCTCTTCAAGGATACAACAAAGCCCTTTGTTTATACATGCAGATTTTTCATAGGCTACTTCTTAGATAGTCTTTATATTTATAGAACTTAAGAGATAATTCTTCATAAGAGTCATGTTCTTTCATGAACATATGACTTTTCATAAAGGTCATGTTTTTTCCTGAATAAAAGACTTTTCATAATAGTCACGTTCTTTCATGAACAAATGTATCTGTTCAATTTAAGACCTCTATATATTACAAAATATTCAACACTTGCTACTTCCACTACCATCACCCCTAGTATTGCATCATTTATGAGAGTTCGATCATTTGAAGAAAAGGCACTGGATTACACAAAGTGTCCCTAATGCTATGATGTTGACAATCAAGTCAGCAACATTTTTGAATTTAAAATATTAAAGATTATTTGGATCATTGTTCCAATATATCTCAGCCTTCACGGCTAGCTTGCTTCCACTAGTAGCAAAGGGGCGACCTTAAGACATGTTATCAAGGTGAAGGTATGGAGGTGCGACAATGCAGCCCAATCTAGTCTAAGGAGGAGTGGGACTTTGGAAGGTACAGGAAAGAGAAAGGACATAGCTTAATGGAGGAGTTAGAATCGTCTACTCGATTCCTTGTGAGAAGATTAAGGACTAGGAGCTTATTTTTTTTGCTCATTTGAATGTAAATATGAGGGACTACACCCTTCGTGTGGTTTGTTATTAATATACAAAAATGTTACCTAACCAAAAAAAAAGGGACTTTCACCAATTTTTTGAGTGAGAAGTAGATGTTGGTGAGAAAAGGAAGTTGAGTTCAAGTTTGGAGCACATGGCATAAGCCCAAGATCTCGAGATGACTCTAAAAGCTAACGAGATGATTCTTATAAACCAGCATTCCTCAGAGCAAGGGAAAATCTTTCAAAAATCCATGTGGAAATTCTTTTTAATTTGGGTGACGTTGAGATTCGATCTCAGAATCTCTATCTGTTTTGATACCATGTTGAAGTTTGTGACCATGTCATCTAAAAGTTTAAGCTTAAGATGTTAGAGAGGGCACACTTTTAATTAGTTAGTGATATTGTCAACACTTTTCAACCAAATGGACGTTTTATCGTCTTTTACTTTCTTTTTCTACCTTTTCAATTCATTCACAACAACCACTATTGAATATATATTAATAGAAACTCGTGGTTGATTGACAAAATATATATATATATATATATATTACTTCAAAGTTGTTAGAGAAAGAGAAATATTTGAGGAGTCACGAGGTTTGTGGGAGAAGAGAAAAAGAGGAAGAGGGTTCTTCTGTTTTTCTTAATGAAAATGACAAGTACAAAGCAAGATATTTATAGGTATTAAAAGGAGAGCTCTAGAACTACTTGTAGTATAATTTTTTCACTTAGAAAATGCAAAATTAGAGAATTGAAGTGATCTTTGATTTCTGAATATGATTAACCTTAAGTACAAAAGAAGTTCTAGACTATACTCAAACCTTATGCAATAAAACCATCTATGAAGATGGGCTGCTCTAGACTTTACTCAAAAGAAATTCTCTAAATCACAATTTACAACAAATATCCATGACATTGAGTTGAACATTGGCTGTTAAAATTTTCTATATCAGAAATATTTGTAATTAGTGAAGAAAAGCCTAAAATAATGTGATAGCTTTGACTAATATATTTTAAAATGATCCAAAAAATATGTATACATCTCTTCAAGGAAGTTCATATACTAGAGCTAGCAAGAATGATGTATATTATATATGTCCCATTCTGCTTCAATCAATATTTTTATGATATAATAAATATATCTTTTTGTTACCAAATAGCATTCTATACAGGAATTTTTCGTACATTTTGACAACCCTAAGATACAGCAATTACACATTCTTACTGGAGCTTATATTCATGTTCATATATTTTTTTTCTTTGCTTAGAAGAAAATATATGAACACGGGACATGAATATAAGCTCCAATTTTATGAACATGGGGAGCTTATTTCATTTCTGTAGTGATCAATAGAGGACAGACATTCTTGAGTGAGAAAATAGGTGGGATAGTCAGATTTCGAGCTTGCTATGAGTTTTTAGACAACATGTGAAAAGTAATAGGGAAATAACTGCACTTAAATGGGACAAAAAAGGTTTGGTATAAAATTGATGATACTGAAAACACGAAAGAACTTATAAAGGATATCAATTGAACCCCGTGATATGTTCCTTAGTTTTGAACTTGTATATAATGGTTTGAACCCCATCAATTTAACTTTTTATTTTGAAACTCCAATAAATTTTTGAACCTCATGATCAATTCTTTCTTTGTTTTCTTTTACTTGGATTTGATGCACTTGACTCGAAGATTTTTCGGAAATAACCTCTCTAGGTACACTTTACCATCCTAGGCCTATTTTGTGAGATTTCAGTGGATATGTTATTGTTGTAGTTGATAGTAGGTGCTAAAAGTGACTATTTACTACTTATATATATGATCCAATTCCTGAGAGTACTGGTCACACCCCACTAGACAAGTCGATCTTTTGTAGATAAAATAAAATATTCAAATATTCAAAGGTAAACTGTACATCTTACTTTTACCTTGTGTCTGAAGGATCCTAGCTATGGAATTGCATGTCCAAATGGCAAATGAATGAGTTTTAGATAATGATCGCCATTGATTAATTTCATTTTTGCAGAACTTGAAGCATGAAACAGCTAACATGGCAAAGAAGATAGAGATCCTTGAAGTTTCCAAACGGTTCTCCATTTTCTTAACTTATTTGCCACAATTCTCAATTTACTACTCCCTCGTAACACTTATTTTAGAATGGAGGAAGTTTACTTAAATTTTTGAATTGGGGAATTAATTGATTAGGAAGCTAATGGGGCAAGGATTAGGGTCATGTTCAATGGATGAACTAGAAGACATCGACAGCCAACTGGAGAGGACCCTCAAAATTATAAGGGCTAGAAAGGTACAAATTAAATTCATTATTATCCAATATTTGACACTAATTAAATTATTAATCCTTAATTCTTTTCTCATTTTAATTTCTAGACTCAATTGTTCAAAGACGAAATAGAACATCTAAACGCAAAGGTATGATCATCAACAATTAATTTATTTAATGCATTTTAGGGATTTTACTAATTGGTATAATTAATTATATGAACTAAATGTACTTTCCCCCCTTCGTTCAGGAGAGACTATTGCTCCAACAAAATGCAAGTTTACGTGAAAAGGTGAACTCTCTGATAATTGTTATTTTAATTAATCAATTGAATTTATTTCTTTTTTAAATCAGTTTTAAAATATTCATCACCTTTCTAAAAAAAGTTAAAAAATTAAACTTCTCTTTTTAGCGTTAGTGAGAAATTATTACAGCCACAAAAATGTTAGAACACGGTTAATTACACAAGTTTCAAAAATTTTATATATCGTCAAAAATGATGTGACATATTTAATATCATAAATTTCAATTTTTTTTTTCTAACTCTGTGCTCAATCAAATAGGTTCATTGTTAATAAAATTGAAATGAATGGAATAGTTTTAAATCATCCCACTTAATTTTCTTTTACATCTTTTCAATAGTGCTTCAACCTATTTTTATTTTTTTTACATACCAATATACATGGATGTGTCATTATACTCAACATATGTCCATTATCTTATAGGATATTCAAACTTTTCTTTTTATAATCAGAAACAATTTGTTACGCTAATAGTTGCATTTATGTTTTCTCGTTTTTTTTTTCACATTCGAAAAATCATTTCTCAATCCAGTGCGGGTTTAGGCCAATGCTATTAGAGTCAGCACCCGCACCCGTACCAGCACCACCACCAACACCACCAGCTCAAGCGAAAGAAAGGGGAAATTGTAGCCAAAGTACAAAGAATTGGGAAGTGGAGACTGAATTGTTTATTGGCATTCCTCAAATGCGCTGCTTATAGTAGCTCGGTTAGTGGCTGAGCTAGAATTTTTTCATCAAAGGAATTTAAAATCTGAAGAAGTAAGCACACAAAGAAGGCAAAAGGGGTTCAAAGTCTACTCTATATGCATTAAAAGATAAATTTTAACTATATATAAACAATGTAATTCTCACCGAAGGAAAATCAGTTAAACCCCTTAGTCTTACGTGGCTCTGCCCCCAACCGGGATAATGGGACCATTTGTTCATATTTTGTTTATGGTTCTCCTCAGTTATTTAGATTATAAAAGGCTAGGATTTCTCAATTATTTACAACCGTAAGGATTTGCAAATTCAATGAATAATACCTTACAATAAGAGTGTAATGTTTGCCCCTATTTCTTTTTGGTAACCTCATTTAGCCAAATGTTGTATCTATATTTCCGTGAACAAGTTTTTTTTTTTTTTTTTTTGTTTCACACCCTATTGGGAGCGCCACCCTCAAATAAGCCCTGCAGAGCGCAATTCAAATTTAGTCGGTGCCTCAATGTAAACAACTATTATAGAGAAGCTTGATTTGTGTTGCATATGTATTTATAGTATGTTTCCTTTCTATTTTTTAAACATTCTAAACAGCTCAATTGTTTTGTAGTGTATTACAAGTTTATTTTTAGTTTATAATGAATATATAAAAATTTATGGGAGAATTCAAAATTTGAAACTTATAGATTCTTTTAATGACCTTAAAGTCAATATTCAATAATAATTAGGTGCACAATTAAATATTTATGAATACTGCGTAAATTTCTTAATATATTGACAAGATATATATATATGGGCAAAATCTACTGGTTCACATGAACCCAATCACCACAACAACCACTGTAGATTCGCTTTTTGCAAGATTATTTTCTTCCATGCAAATTGTAAATAGTTAAGTTAACTCATTTCCTCTATTAATTATTTGGCATAATATATACAAATTGTAAATAGTTAACTCATTTCTCTATTAATTATTTGGCATAATATATACAGAAGAATATGTAGAGTATTTAATGACATTTCCTTACAGTCCATTACAAATATTATTTTATTCATATAATTTTTTTTAAAAATAGAAGATCAGTAAAATGCAACCTGAAAGATCTAAATAAAAAATAAAAAATAGTACCCAAATATTTACAAGCACATCTTCTATTTTAACGGTAAGTGGGCCGCATAGACCACAAATTATGCGTTGTGTCAGCCCAACAATCTAACTTACCATATTTAGCCCAATTGTGCTAAATTTACCCGATTTGGTCCAGTTGTTGCATATTTTTTAAAAGGGAGTACTTTCAATAAATAATTACTGAATTTAGCGATACATTTGAATTATTATCATTTATAACAATACATAGCAATATTATGATAAATCTACTATGTATTAAAATGAATTATGTATGTAATCAAGACGTACCAATTTCCCAAAATAAATGATGTCTCATATTTTTCTCTTTTAAAATACCCTGTCTACTCGTTTTCTTCGCACAAATTGGATCTTTCGATTGTCATTTCTTCATTCTTCAATTTCTATATAAGGCATTTTTGGTGTGGTTTCTCAGCATTGAATGTCTATTGCGTTAGGGTCGAGTTTGGAGCGTGACATACCTGTGAAGGAGCTCAGAAAATGTGTTGACATACACTAACATTCAATGTTAGTTAGTTGATAAGTTAGTTAGAATCAAGTTGTTAGATAATTAGTTAGATTTGTCATAAGTTAGTTACAACTGTCACATGTGGATGTATATATACAACAATGTGTACCTAGATTCATTATCAATGAAAATCATTCTTTCTTTCTTCAATTTCTCTCTTCATCATGAAAGCATCAATTCATAGTTCTTCAATAACTTGACATGGTATCAGAGCTTTGTGAGAATTTGAAGGATTTCTACTCTCATTCAAGGATTCTGCCGTTTGTATTCTCTGTTCTACTCTCATTCAAGGATTCTGCCGTTTGTATTCTCTGTTCTAATCTCATTCAAGGATTCTGGTGTTTGTATTCTCTGTATTTCTTCTAAATTTCTGTGTATTTTGGATTTGCATCCATGGAGGAAAATGCTAATGCTTCTGTAATTACAACAACAATCGACTATCATCATCCTTTGTACTTATATCCATCAGATGCTCCTGGTTCACTGTCGATTGGGATTTTGTTGACATGATCTGATAATTACACTTTATGAAGCAGAGCTGTGAAGCTTGCTTTGTTAGGAAGGAATAAATTGGGTTTCATTGATGGCTTAGTGAAGATGAGTCAATACATAGGCGATTTGGCAAAATTGTGGGACAGATGCAACGCAATTGTGGTTTCATGGCTCATGTGCAATGTAAGTAAGGATTTACTCAGTGGAGTTTTGTTTTGTTCAAACATCAATTTGATTTGGGAAGATCTGGAGGAAAGGTTTGATAAAATCAATAGTTTTAGGACTTTTCAATTGCATAAGGAAATCTTCACTTCTGTTCAAGGAACTTCTTCATTTTCTGCATATTACTCTAAGCTTAAGGATTTATGGGATGAGTATGATTCAATTATGCCCCCTCCCTCATGTGATTGTCCTAAGTCTAGGGAATTCATTGAGCATCTGCAATATCAGAGAGTTCTACAGTTTCTGATGGGATTAAGTGACAACTATAGTCAAGCTAGGAGCCAAATTTTACTAATGCCTCAGGTTCCTTCTATGAATCAAGTTTATGCCATGGTGAACCAAGATGAAAATTAGAGGATTGTTGCAGGGAATAGTAGGATGATGTCTTCCAATCCTACTGCTATGTATACTTCTAGGTCTGGTGATGATAATCACAAACAAATGAGAGGTTTGAATGGGAATTCCTTTTGTGATTTTTGCCACATGAAAGGGAATATCAAGGCTGATTGTAACAAACTGAAGAAATGCGATTTTTGCCATCTCACTGGTCATGTGAAGAGAGACTACTACAAGTTGATTGGATATCCAACTGACTACAAAGAAAAGAGAAGGACTAATGTGGCAATTGGGTTTATGACAGGTAGCAATCATTCATTTGTTGCTAACACTGCAGGTACACAAGACTACTATACAGGCAACAATAACAATCACCAACATTAGATGATGATGCCTATGATGCCTTTTCCATAACAAGGAGGTTTCTCTCAATGCTATCCTCAACAATACAGACCTGATCCCTATCCTCATATCATACAACAGCATCAAGCTACTATGGACTCACCTATGTTTGCCTCAAACACTACTGCTGGTGGTGGAAGTAATTGTGCTAATAAAAGTGCTCACATGGCAGGTAATTATCTTTCACAACAGGATGAATCTGTTAATTGGATAGTGGATACATGTGCTTCTAATCACATGATCAACGACCATACACACTTACTAGCTGAGGGATTGATAGAGAATGCAGGACAAGTGCAACTACCTACATTAGATTCACCTAGAGTCTCACATGTAGGGAACTGCTCTCTAGGAGGAGGTGATACTCTCATCAATGTCTTGTGTGTGCCAGCTTTCAAGTTTAATCATATGTCAGTATCTAAATTGACTAAGGACTTGAATTGTTGTGCTATTTTTTCCCCAAACTACTGTGTTTTTCAGGACCTCTCATCTAGAATGGTGAAGGGGATTGGTAGAGAAAGCGAAGGACTATACACTATGCAGTCACAACTAAAGACCAAGCAGGCAAGATCTGATATATGTTTGGCAACATCACTTGATGTAGATGTTATCACTTGGCACCAGATGATGTGTCATGTTCCTATGAATGTTCTTAAAAGAATACCTATGTTTCATAACAAGTCTTTTACTTTGAATAAATGTGAAGTATGTCCACTAGCTAGGCAGACAAGACTACCATTCCCACATAGTGTGAGTAGATCAACTGTTATTTTTCAATTGTTACATGTAGATGTATGGGGGCCTTATAAATGGGAAACTTTTGATGGAAAGAGATTTTTTTAACAATTGTTGATGATTTCTCCAGATGGACTTGGGTTTTCTTGATGAGACTTAAGTCTGATGTTATTATGCTATTGAATTTTTTTTCATTGAAGTAGAAACACAGTTTGGTGTGAAAGTTCAAAAACTGAGGTCTGACAATGGAGGAGAGTTTTTTTAGTCATGAATGCACATAATTGTTTAAATCTTGTGGTATTTTGCATGAAAGTTCATGTCCATACACACCCCAACAGAATGGTGTGGTGGAAATGAGACATAGACACATTCTTGAGACAGCTAAAGCAATAAAATTCCAAGGTAATCTACCTAATAAGTTCTGGGGTCTATGTATTGAATCATCTGTATATGTTCTAAATAGGGTACCCTCCACTGTTTTGAATGGGAAGACTCATTTTGAGTTATTGTATAATAAGGTTCCTTCCTTAATGCACTTAAGAGTCATTGGATGCTTGTGCTTTGCCACCAATCTTGCTCAGAGGGACAAGTTTGGTCCTAGAGTAGTGAGGAGTGTGTTGGTTGGATATAGTATGCATCATAAAGGGTACAAATTATATGATCTTGACAGTAGATCATTCTTTGTCAGCCGAGATGTGGTATTCATGGAGTCCACTTTCCCATTTCAAAGGAATTTGAAAGATCATCAGCCTTTTTTTAATCATTTTTCTTATGATAATTTGACTTCAAATCCAATTCCAGTGACAGTAGTTCCTGAAGTGAGTCTCATACCGATGCAATCAGGAAATCAGTGAGAAGTTCTAAGCCTCCTATATGGCACAAGGACTATGTGCTAAAAACAGGTTCTAGTAAATGTCTATTCTATTGCTGACAACATTACATACACTAACCTCTCCACAAAGTACCAGAGTTTTTTTATCCAAATGCTCTGAAGAAATTGAGCTTGCTAGTTATTCACAAGCTGCTACAGATAAGATGGATTCTTGCTATGAAGGATGAAATACAGGCCTTGGAGGATAACAACATTTGGAAACTTGTCACACTTCCTAAAGGGAAGAAAGCTATAAGATGTAAGTGGGTATACAAGTTAAAATTCAAAGCTAATGGTGAAGTGGAAAGATTGAAGACTAGATTGGTAGCAAAAGGGTACAGTTAGAAGGAGGGGTTAGATTATCAGGAAACTTTCTCTCCAGTAGTTAAAATGACTATTGTCAGGGTTGTTATCTCAGTGGCAGCATCCAAAGGTTGGAGGTTGTACCAAATGGATGTGTACAATGTTTTCCTACAGGGTGATCTCTATAAGGAAGTGTATATGACTATCCCAGAAGGTTTTTCTAATAAAGAAAAAAGTGTTGGTCAAGTGTCCAGACTCCTGAAGTCCTTGTATGGTTTAAAGCAAGAATCTAGGCAGTGGAATATTAAACTTACCACATCTTTGACTTCCTCCGGGTTCCATCAGAGTACTAGAGATTATTCCTTGTTTACAAAGAAGGAAGGTGACAAAATTGCTATAGATTTGGTGTATCTGGATGATTTGTTACTCACAGGGAATGACCCCTTAATGATATAGCATACCAAGGATATATTGCATACAACTTTTAAAATCAAAGACCTGGGAGAACTTAAATATTTTTTGGGCATTGAGTTTGCCAGAAATAATGATGGGATATTAATGCATCAAAGGAAGTACGTATTAGAACTAGTGGCAGACATGGGTCTTGCAGGTGCTAATACTGTTACTACTCCTATGGATCAAAATCAGAAGCTCACTACTGTAGAATTCAATTAGTACATAACTCCAAATTCTGAGGACACATCATTGAAGGATCCTGCCAACTATAAAAAAACTTATATGATGACTGCTCTATCTCACCACAACAAGGCCAGACATTGCATTTGTTGTGCGAAGTCTAAGCCAATTTATGCATTCCCCAAAGAAATCTCATATGGATGCAGCCATGAGATTGGTTAAATATATGAAGCATGCACCAGGTCTAGGAATATTAATGTCTACTGATGGTGATAATCTTCTGAAGGTATACTGTGATGCAGATTGGGGTGCCTGCATCAATAGTAGAAGGTCAATTACTGGTTATTTGGTGCATCATGGAAATTCACCTATTTCTTGGAAATTAAAAAAACAAGCCACAATGTCAAGGAGCTCAGCAGAGGCAGAGTACAGAGCAACGCCTACAACAGTCTCTGAAGTGATATGGATGACAGGGTTGTTTAAGGAACTAGGTGTAGACATTAAGGTTCATGTTTCATTGTTTTCTGACAACAAATCAGCTCTACAAATAGCTGCTAACCCTGTCTTTCATGAAAGGACCAAACATATAGACATAGATTGTCATTTTACTAGGAAAAGATACAAGAAGGCCTAATTGTCCCTGCATATTTGCCTACCATAAAGGACTTGGTAGTGCATTGCATACACATTTAATGTCCAAGTTAGGAATGAAGAATATCTTCATAGCTCCTAACTTGAGGGGAAGTGTGAAGGAGCTCAGAAAATGTGTTGACGTACACTAACATTCAATGTTAGTTAGTTGATAAGTTAGTTAGAATCAAGGTGTTAGATAATTAGTTAGATTTGTCAGAAGTTAGTTACAGTTATCACATGTGGATGTATATATACAACAATGTGTACCCAGATTCATTATCAATGAAAATCATTCTTTCTTTCTTCAATTTCTCTCTTCATCATGAAAGCATCAATTCATAGTTCTTCAATAACTTGACAATACCCACCACAACAATGTGGCTTGCATCTCAATTTCGCTTGCCATGACACCGTTTTTTTTTTTTTTTTTTGTTTACAAAATTTGATATTGTTTTCATTTTGTGTAGAATCAATGTTGTAGTATTTTATGTTATTTTTTAACAATTTGAAAGTAATTTGATAATTATTCAAAGAAAATCAGAAGTTTTGGAGACCAACATATAAAATTATTGTCGTTTACAAGGTCAAGCGTTGATAAATTGAGAAGTCTTTGTTCAATGAAATAGTTATTTAATTAATATTGTAGGTATTTTTGGAACAATTCTATTGGAAATAACACTTACTAAAAAATGGCTTATTGATCTTGTTATTTTTATAGTTTTCATTTGAACTTATTAAGTAGTACTCCTTCCGTTTGTTATGTTGCACTTATCGAGAGCCAATTTGACGAACTTTCAAAACTAAATTAGATTACGTTTATTCAATATTTTAAAATAAAGTTTAAATATTCAAAAAATAGTATAAACTGCTAATTTTTTCATATTGATATAATAAAAAATATATATTAAAACGTTAATCAAAATGTACATCATTTGACTTTTAAAAGAAAATTATGATAAGTAAAGCTTAAAATCGCCCAACCATTCAGTCACTGAAATTAACACTTAAAAGTGACTCAACATTTTTGAAGTCAATGGTTTAGGTGACTTCTATTAAAGTCATTTATAGCTAGGCCTAACAACTCTAAAACAATCTAGGTTTTAATGCATTGAATTTCAATAGGATTTTATTCATTAAAGTTGATTAATAAAATGGAATCATTAAATGTTTGATAAACAACTTTAAAATTATAATAAATGAATTTGAATTTTAAAGAAAGGAACAATTGTTTAATCAAGTTTGGCTTAAATGGGGAAAAGTTCTAAAAGAGAATGGCTAATCTACGAAGAGCGCAAATCATCCATCTATTAATATCACCAACGTTCACATTATTGGACTTCGATTTATTCAGACCGCGTCACGTAAAGTTCATCAAAAGAAAAGCCCCCTATAATATTTTTGGAAAAATTACCTAAATACACATCTTATATTATCATAATCTCTAAAATTTCCTATTATTAAAAAAAAAATTCAAAAATCCCCTCTTGTTGATACATATCTCTATCTCCCTCTCGGATACATCCTTTCTCTCTCTCATACATCTCTTTCCTCTATGATACATCTTTCTCCTATATATCCAGATGTCCTGTCCCACTCTTGGATACATCCCCTCTTGAATACATCTCTTCACTATATATCTAGAAGTCCAATGATATATCTAGAATCCATAAAGTTTAAAAGATTCTTGTAATTTGAAAAATAGTAGGGAAATAAAATACAAGTAACTCCTAATACTATGAGATTTATGTTATTATACGTTTTTATAATTATTATTTTTAAGGTCCAAATTCAAATCTTTCAGGACGGTGAAAATAGGGTCCATAGGTGTAAGGTTGATAATTAAAATGTGGGCAACCTTTTGAATTATATGCTGACATTAAGAAAGCAATGATTCAAGTGACGACAAGGTTGTTTACCCCTCCCTATGACACCCCTTTGTAGCGGACGCTCCTCCAACACACTTCCCTCTATATATAATTTATTCTCTTATAATATGTCAGACATGTCTCTCTTTGTTTCTCTTATTTTTAATTTGTTTTTTAAAGTTTTTCAAATGGTGTTAAGCATTAGTATTGGAGTCTGATTAATTCAGTTTTGAACATTATATGACTCGTTTTTAAGGATGACGCTTTCAATATATATTTATTTTTCTTCATATTTAGGCTCAAACAAGCAATCTCTGATTGATAATAAAGAGATCTCAATCATTTCATCACAATTCACATTGATATTTGTTTCTGTACTATTATTATCATTATTATTTATTTCCCTCTACTAGTTCTATCCAATATACTCTCTTTAATTTTTCAAATTAGTCTGAGCCTTTTGGGCATCAACTCTCAAATTTCAAAATGCAAATAAAGATGGATCTTGCAACGTTTCTATTTTTTGTTTTTTTCTTAATTTTTTTAGATTAATTAATAGGGGAAGGAAACAAGATATTTCCTACTTGATAAATAGGCTTTAAAAAATAATAATAAAAAAGGTTGATTACTGAAATATCTTATTATTACTATTATTATTATTATTATTATTATTATTATTATTATTATTATTAGCTTGAAAAATAAAGCAAGTGATACGCCACTTTTAATTAAACAATTTGTAGTATTTAATGGGTAATAAATATTTAGTTACGAAACTTTATCGTTTTTTTCATATGCGGATTTTGCAATAATCACTCATGTAATTGTCGGATTTCTCATGAAGCAAGAAATTCACTGTCCACAGCCTAAAATATATTCAGAAAAATACATAATATTTTCTCTTTATAAATCCTAATGGCCATATCATATAGTGAAAATACATATTTACACTCGTAATAGTATATAAATTATATGTTATATTTAGGATTTGGGGAAGGATAAACTAATGAGCGGCTCCATTACTATTTCCAATAAATTGATAGTGTAAAATTATACTCATTACCTTGATGGGTGGTTGAGTTATTGTAACAGACGATATTCTGTAAGGAAGTTTAGAGATTAATTTTTCATGTCAACATTTTTTTAATTGAACTTGTCGTACTAAATTTGTAAATTAATATGTCATGTATAATTTGTGAGCTTTTACACATGAGAGAGTGTATCTCATTTGCTCATAAAGAGTAGCGACTTCAAATTTCTTCGACGATTCCAATAAATAAATAAATGACACTCATCATTACTCCATAACTTAATTAAAATCATATTCAAATAGTATATTTCTCCCCTTTCAAAATAAGTGATAATTTTAGCTTAAGCATATTCCTTATGAAATTATTCATTCCTAGAAAGTAAGATGTATAAATACCTTTAAAAAATATAATTTCTTATAAATAGTTTTTTGGTTATGTAATTTGTTAATTTAAATAAGAATAAATTTGCAAAAAGCATAATTAAGGCATTCTTAATAATTTGAAGTATCAATTATTATTTTATTTTATTTTTAAAAAAAGGCTAAAACCCCACATATTTTAAAACGATGAAAGTAATTGACTATATATAGATTCTCTTTTGAAATGTACCCTAATGTTTAGACACGTTAATTTTTTTTAATAAGCTACTGTTTAGCTGTACAGTTTGGAAAGATTCACGTACAAGCTTCACCTTAAAGTTTCATATTGAATTATGATTACCTTCACATATTCCAACAAAACAAACATCCCACAGTGTACATTTTACTCATAAAACGTTTGATTTTTATTTTAATTAATATTTTACTTAATAATTTTCAAAAAATGGAACCGTGAATGTAACGTAAGAAAAGTTTTACTCTAACCGATGAATCATTTGTTTATAAAAGGAGTTGTACAACTAACAATTTTGTGATTTGAAAAGGGACTAATGGAGTATTACTTTATTAATCACATAGGCCTTATATTTCTTCATCGTAGAATTCTATCAAACTAGGCGTTTGGACCAGAGTTAATAGATATTTGTTAGGAGCGAAAAATCAGGTGGCATCTATAAGTTAGCAACGCAAGTTTTGAAAAATCATAAATAATTAAAAGAATGTCAAAAGAGATATAAAAACGTAGTTGGGTCAATCGACCTACATTCGCAAAAGGAGATAATTCATGAGCAATGCATTATATAAAAGAGAGTACATAATATCGAGAGAAATCCTCACACAATTCACCTGGAATAAAAAAAGGTCCACACAAATTCCTCCCCTATATAAAACCCTAAAACCCCTAGAATTACCTCGTAAACATTTTTCTACAAGAAAAAAGATAAGCTAAATATGAAAGTTTGTATTTTCTTTTTAGAAAAAGAAAAATCCAATTATGATAAAAAAAAATTTAGGGAAAATACCCAACATTATTCACACTAACCCCTTCATGAATGTTGTATAATTTAACATTGCAGCTCGAGAAAGGTTCACTGAACCTTGGTGATCGATAAATTAAATTTTATAGTTAAACAATAAAAATTGTCGCTAATTCTATTCAGCAATATATAAAAAAACTTATTACCTATAAACTATTGAATTAGCTATGAAATTTCAAGTTTGTAGTTGATATTTATTTATTTGTGTAGTGATTGAAATGGACAAAGAAGATGGTCCAGAGATAGCCAGACAAGAAGATCAAATAGTAAAGACGTCAAGTCTCATCCTCCTATGTCGGTAGAATTTTGTAATTTGTATGTTATGTCAAATCTATGATTAATATCACATATATATATATATGAACAAAAAATATCCTAAGGTTCCAAATTCATTATTTTATATATATACTACTATTTTTAAGTCAAATAATTTCAAAGTTTTTCCAGATTCAACGGATTATAGTATGAAATTTTGGAGCTTTGTGTCTGTTTCTATTTGAATTGGGCGCTTATCTTAGGATTTTTGGTAGCTTGTTCCAACCTAGATTAGGCTTTTATTATAAAGTTTTTGTATCAAGTACTACAAAAGAAGCACAAATTATTAAATTATGTGTTTTGACACTTACTTCTAAAATATGATTATTATTCAATGTAAAAGTTTGTTTTTTCTTTCGCTTTATCGTAATCATAATTAATTAAGAAAAAACTAAATTCATGTATTTTGTTCTCGCGGCATAATTGATCAAGTTTGTTAATCTTTCTTTAAGAAAAAAAGTTGAAAGAAAAAAAATGATTATATAGTTTGAGTTGTCCCTTCAAAGACAATATACAACAGATGTACCCAGTGCGATCCTATAACTGAGGTACTTTAGATAGTATGATGTGTACGTAGAGAGGTTGGTTACGATCGAAAGACCCTCAGTTCAGGAAAAATATTTTAAGAATAGGTTAGACTAATATAAAAATAAAAGCTATGATAAAAATACGGTAGAAAAAAAAAATATTGATCACAACAAAAAAAATCCAAGAGTAACAACATTAATGGTAATATGATTATAGAATACATATAATATAATAATAATAATAATAATAATAATAATAATAATAAATAGACGAGAAAACTTAGTGCTCTAATAAGCTAGAACCATGCTCTCCTATATTGAAGGAAGAAATCACTTGACTACCTAATTATTAATTGTCTATCTTAATCATCGACCTTTATATTTTTCAAAAAATAATGTATATATAAGAGATAATTGTGAACACCTTTTACTCTTATCCAATAGTACAAGAACATCGTATGGCACATGTTGAAGCTGCAGAGCTAATTATTCCTGAAAGGATTATAAATAGGTACCAGTAAAATTTTACACCAAAAACTATTTATTCCAGATTTGTCATAAAAAAAATGATAAAAAACATTTCAAATCAATATTGTTCTTCTGTGATGAATTTGGTACACATCGTTAAGTTGCTGTCCAAAAGGAGGATACAATGGAGAGTGGGCTAGTGATGGTATTTGTACTACGTACTTGCGTTTCATTGAAAGTGGGGTATATACTATATAGTAATTTGTCGTTAAAATATGAGAACAATGCATCGAATTTATAGTATTGAATTTTGAAATCAATTTTATAATTCTAAAAATAAAATTGATATGTTTCAAAAACCATCTAAAAAGTATAGAAAATCTCAACTTCCATATTTTAAATCTTTTGATACTTACTAATTAAAAACTATAGTCAAATAAACATGACTTAACTTGCCGGATAATAAAATAGTGAACATCTTGAGGGGAACGTTTTCATAACCAACGAATGAAGTTTTTCTTTGTGCGTATCCTATATTCCAATTTAATAGCAATAAGAAGGGAATGATTAAGGATCATTCACGTCACGGACAATAGATCCGACGAGCTCAACTTCACTGAAAAAAGAAGCTAAATCTTAATCTTAAATTCAAAGCCTAATGATAGAAATTATCTTAATCTTTCTTCTTGATGGTACGGTTTAAAGGAAGATCTAGAATGTTATCAAGAATTTTTAAATTTATGGCATTTGAATCACAAGTTTTTGATCAACTTGTTCATAAAAATTAAGTGAATTCCTTACTATGAATCTAGAGTTTGAAATAAACCTATTATATTTTGTTGAATTCATAGTAACTTCCATCCAGAAGCAATTCTAAAAACACAGATGTACCACAAACCAAATTTAAAAAAATGTATTTAGTGTGAATTAATCCCTAAGAATCCTATCAACAGTGACAGAGCCAGAAATTTTATTAAAGTTGTCCAAGAATAATGGTGTGTGGCTGTTAAAATAAAACAAAAAAATATTGTGCTATTTGGGGTTCAAACCTTGAATTCTTTCATTCAATTGGATATCTATTGCCGCTTCACCAAAGACATAGCTTATGTCAAAAGTGTTCAACTTTAAATATATATCATTTAAATATAGAATTTGATATATATTAATCAAATATATCAAATAATCTTCTTGTAGAATGTGAATCAACAATTTAAAAATATACTCATATAAAAAAAATATATACATAAAATATTTAATTTTACGAAGAGATTATACTGCCTATAAATTCACACGGGCCTATTAACACTCCTCTATTCTATTTCAAGGCGGTGATAATTGGGAGGAGCGCATTTATGAAAGAAGTGTTGAAACACGTGGCTGTGGTCCTAAGTGGGGCCTTTTGGAAGTTTATTGGTAGAAGCCCAAAGAGGCCCAGAATAAGCCGCGCACATCAGTAGACTTCGCAACTGTGGGCCGTGGCCCATCAATGTGACAGGGACACTTTTGTCATTATAAAAGTTAGTAATTGTCGGGAATCTCACATGCAAACGTGTCAGTTTAATCTATATATTCATAATTTACTATACATTTTGTGGGAGTAACGTGACGAAAATATTTATCTTCCTCTCATAATTTTGATTAAATCAAATAAAATTTACCATTAATAATAAGTAAAAAAATAAAATAGTATTCACATGAATAAATATTTATATAAAATATATGCCTTACGTGTTGAAATAAAATTAACAAAAAATGACTAAATTGTTATTTAGATTCAGGTGTGAATATCTTATTCACTTTTAAAGAAATTCATATTTTTGTTACGCAAGCTTTTCTATCAATGCGATTATCTTTTATCTTGATCACAATTACAAACATGTTATGCACGCCGTTAATTATGTTTTCTCTTTGTTCCTTGACACAATTATTATGAATTTTATTCAACATGTATTTGCTTAGCAGAGAGCATTCATGGCAAACTCTACAAGTTGGAGTAAATGATTATAATGATTATATAGCATGTGAAGGGGAAAAATATTACGTGGTTAATTATGAATAGCATTTTAATTATTTATTAATTCTCTTATTCAATTCGAAAAATTTAATAAGTAGTCCGTATCTCATGTCCCATAAGTACTTTTGGTCCCATTTCTTGAAATTAAACTTTTTCAAAATAATGTAGCATTAAATATCATCAAGTGTAGATAAGATAAGTAGGTTTTTCTTTTTCACTTTATTTAACTTTGGATTTATATTTATAAATATAGTCAAAAATAAAAGTTTATATTATTTGTGACAAGTGTAGAAATTCAATTTTAAATTTAAGAGATAGTTGCCAGAATTTCTTAGATTTATTTTGTTGAATACTCTGAAAAGAACAGTGTATATTTGTTATCATACTGGCAATTTTATACTACGTCACTATTATGCAGAGTACTCGAAAACTATACGCCCAAGTAGACGATGTATCATCCTTTGTCTATTCAAGGTTTGGAATTTGGATTATTATTCAAAGAAAAGGATTTATAGAGTTTGAATTTTGACAATGATAGTGTAGATTTTTTACCTCACTAGATAAAAATGACAACCTACATTATTATAATAGGTAACTTTTGTTTATAAAAAAAAATAGGCAACTTTTAATAGTATGTCTCACATAAGTAACCTCAAAAATTATATTCATGCTAGTTGTTGTAAGAGACAAAATTCCCCTTCCCCACATAGCTATCCAATAATTATTCTAAATAACTATTACTCCTTCCGTTTCACAAGAATGACCTACTTTGATTTTACACGAAGTTTAAGAAAATAAAGAAGACTTTTAAATTTTGTGGTCTTAAATTAAAGTTGTGTTAAATGTATAAAATTACATTTTAATCTTGTGGCCATAAACATGCCAGGTGAAAAGCTGAAATTAAAATGTTTCCAAAAAGGGAAAAAGGTCATTCTTTTTTAAACAGACTAAAAATGAAAGGAGATCATTCTTTTTTAAACGGAAGGAATACTAATTAATAAGAATCATGATAGAATAATATAGTTTGTTGTATTTTTTTAGTATTAATATTTCGGATGAAAACAAATCCTATTCGTGATCATTGTCTCCTTTTAAATAAATTTTAGACGATGCAAATTTGAATAATCAAAATCTCAATACATGTTCATATAGCACAAAATTAAAAAAAAAAAAAAAACATATCTGCTCCATCCCTTTCACAATTGAAGCGTAGGCAGGGCATATTTAGCTTTTGTTCAAATAATTTATTTATGTTAATAAATTTAAAATACACTTATCAGTATTTGAATGAATAATTAAAAACTTATGAAAAGTATTATAAATTACAATCTTTTGCATATTAATATGATGAAAAATATATTATAAAATATTAGTCAAAATTCTTATAATTTAACTTTAAAAATGAAAATAATGCTTAAAAGTGAACGAAAGAAGTATTATGATAAACTATATATACCATTCATTATTTCTCAGGTAACTTATGAAGTTTAAAATATAAATAAATAAAAGTGAACAAGCAAGTAGCATATGACATCCCCTATTTCTTTTCTCCTCTCGGTTCCTTCCCGGATGTAATAGAATATATATTTTTAGTTCATCCAATTAGTTACAATGGAAGTGTGTTTTAAAAATTATATTGATATCATACATTTTTTTTCCTCAAATTATTACTCCAACAATTTCAAGTTGCTTGTCTTACTTTTTGTTTTAAAAAGAAAGATTGATTTTTCTTTTTATCATTTTTTAATTTCAACTTTTATAATATGTTTATAATCACAAGATTAAAAGATATTTTGATACATTCTACATAATTTTAGTCTAAAATCACATTCAAAAGTCTTTTTTACTTTCAACTTTGTATCAAGTCAAAAATCAGACAAACAAATTAAGATAAAAAGAGTCATACATATACTCCCTTCACTTCGTTTTAGTACACCCTCCGTCCAACAATAGATGTCCACTATATTATTTTGAGATATCTAACAAGACTTGTCGACTTTACGAAATTAATGAATAATTTCCACTTGATTCC
Organism: Solanum verrucosum; assembly: GCF_900185275.1. Taxonomy (NCBI): domain Eukaryota; kingdom Viridiplantae; phylum Streptophyta; class Magnoliopsida; order Solanales; family Solanaceae; genus Solanum; species Solanum verrucosum. Next base: position 257,736 of record NW_026020155.1, read on the forward strand.
TAATTTACCTTTATTATTAATTATAGTCATTTCTCTATTACATTTTTCAAGACAATATATTTATTAATATTCAAAGGGCGATAAAATAAAATTACCCTTTTATTTATAATTTATTAAGAAATATGCAAAATCAAACTTAAAAATAGGAGGTCACCTAGCAGTGAGGGTGTTAACCATGGTTAGGAGAATAGGAGGGAATAAATAAAGTACGTCATGATTTGAAAAAGAAGAGTGAAGGTAGAGGGAGTATTAGATTAGATGCAGATCCCCAATAAACCACATGACCTCGGGTATTTAAAACCCCACAAAGCGCAAGTGAAGAATAGTGGCCATTGCCTTGTTATACCGCATATCGATCTCTTCACCCAACACTACTACTAGAGAGAGAAAGAGAAACCTTTATTATTGCAATCTCTTCAAATTTCTATTCCCAAGACTAGATAGAGTTAGTTTTCTGGTCTTTGGTCTTCTCCTCCTCCCTTACTTGCTTGGGAGTGCGTGAGTGAGTGACAGAGGGAGGACAAGAGAAATACAGATAAAAAGCAAATTTTTCTTCACCAGGATCAAAAGGTATACTCAAATCATCCCTTTCATGGATCCGCATTTTCCGCTTCTTGTTCTTCAGTAATGACTATTACTCCTACTATACTAGTTTTGTCATTTTCATGATTCTTATTTGTTTCTGTTACTTGTGTGCATCCAGCTTTTTGAAAAAAAAAAGCTCTCACACAAATGGGTAGAGAGTGGTTATACTGGGGTAGTGGCAGTGGTACTAGTAATAAATCCAGTACTCAAAGAGGAAGTAGAAGAAAAACAAAAGGAGAAGAAGTCATCAATAATATTATTAATGAAGAAGCTACACCTCCTCCTGGTGGCTGCATGTGTTTCCAAATCTTCGATTTACCCCATTTTCAAGTAGCTTTGAACCAACAATCTCGCTCTCTCAAGCAACATCATCATCATCATCATCCTTCCTTCTTTCAACAACACAAAGAACCTTCTCTCCTCAAAGGTAACTCTCAACAAAATCACTCGTAGCAAATCTAGAAATTTTACTCGGACTATTATTCATGATGTTTTCTGATAAAAGTTGGTTCATTCAGCCCAACTCTTTTCTCTAGTTTGTTGATTAATTTCAACTTTTATTGATAAATGCAGGAGTTGAAGCACCAAGAAACAGCTTGGAATTAGATGAGCCTATTCCAGAACGGAAATCGGTATCAAGTTCATTGTCGTCTTCATCAACCATGAAAGTAGACGAACAAAATTTGAATATCCCGGTTAGTCTAATTGTAACCGTTACCTTCATTATCTTCTTTCAAATATTATTATAATAAGCTTTTCACTTCCCAATGATGTAGAGTGAGAGAGAGAAGATACTCTATTTTTTTGTTTTGTTTGTTTGGGGTGGGGGTGGGGTAAGTATTCATGTTCTTTGAAAGTTGAATATTAGACACAAATTTTATTTGAAAATAGAGATGGTTTGTGTATTTTATATTTCAGGTAGGTATTCAAATCAGAACAAGCTGTGATTCGAGATCACCGCGAGTGTCAACATCAGGAGGATCAAGAACAAGGACAGATCATGATATATCATCAGAATGTAGCAGCAGCTCACCAGCGGGGACCAAGACCCCAACTCTAGTAGCTAGGCTAATGGGCCTTGATCTCCTCCCTGAAAACAATAACTCTCCTCGCATTTCAATTTCAACTAATTGCAATACAAAGTCACAGTCAAAGAATGTGTTGGTTAATAATAATAATAATAATCAGTTGAGCAGTCAAAACAGAAGACGATTCAGTAGCTTTGAAAGTAGTGATACTAATTATATCACTACAGGTACTCTGTCACTACCAGAGACGCCCAGAATATCTTTAGCCAGAAGGTCAGATGTAGATCATCATCAACGCCACCAGCATCACAGGTTATCTCTTCAAATTAATAAAGAGAACATGGGTGATGCATTTGAATTTTCAGATTCTTCTTCAACTACCAGTGTCGGTAGGAAAATGGCGAGGAACAATAGGATGAGTTTTTATCAACAAGAAAATGATAACCAAACGAGAAGTCCAGGGTACTATGCTAGGCAGATTGTGAAGCAAGTGAAAGAAAGCGTCAGCAGAAAAGTTGGTCATGACATTACCAACACTGGTAGTACTAGTATCAGGAGAAAAGATGATCAATTAGCTGCTAAATATGATCAAGTTGTGTTGCTCAAACCAAAAAAATCATCAAATGGAAATGACGATGATTTTAGACCAAGCAAACAAACAACTCCTTCTTGCTCACCTAGGTTCAGATTTTTGGAGCCCAAGAGTACTGGTACTAAACATCAAAATTCTCATTCACCCAAATTTTCACCATTATCTCCACTTTCAGAGACTACCACATTATTATTACCAGCAAAAATTGTCACTAAGCCTAAGCCTCAAAGTTCGCCGAAAGACCAAGTGCAACAAAGAAAAGGTGACAAATTTGTTCAAAAGAAGCCACCGCAAGCTTGCGATGCCATTCGGAGCAAGAAAGAAGAGCTATTTGTTCGTTCAGCAGTAGCAACAAATAAAGCAAATTTTGCGGAGAAGAAATGCAAGCTGAAAACTCCATTGTCAAATCAACTTGTTAACACCAGTACTGTTCCAACTATTTTGCCATTAAGGAAAGACCCTTCTCCTCCAACCACCAAGTTACTCATTAAGCAGGTACCAAATTAATAGTATTAATGTTATTCTCTCTGTTCCACTTTTACTTTACATGGCATTATCACTAGACATTAAAAAAATAGCAAGATTTTTCAAAATAATTTGAATTTTAATCATTTGTGACTTATAATAATTTCATATCTAAATATGTGAAAAACCCCGTTTGACAATAGATTTTTATATTTGTAATTTGAAAAACTGAGTTGTAATTTGTTTGAACTTTTGTGCCCAATTTATGGAACTTGAAAATTTTGAAGACAGTTAAATATTTGTATTTGTTGAATTTGAAAGATGAGTAAATTTGGTCATGTTTGTTTGTGCGACAGTCTCAGGAATCAGATACTTATCCATCGAAAAGGAGCAGCAGAGAGTTATCTAGTAGTTCGAGCCATAATTCGTACTACTACAAACTCACCACACTCCAAGAAAACCGCGACAAATGTAACGGTGTCATTTCCATTGATGGGCTCAATTTTCATCATCAGTACATTCAGAGAATACTAAAACGTACGGGTCTTGACAAAACTACTCCAATCTCCTTAGCCAAATGGTACTCTCCTTCTCACCCACTTGACCCCTCCATTTTTCACTACTTAGAACTTTTCAATTCTACCACACATAATTTAACCCTCAAATACAATCGAAAGTTAATTTTCCATCTCGTCGACGAGCTCCTCGTCGATATCTTGATAAAAAACAACAATTTCAAGCATCGATCGATGGATGGGGAGGAATTGATTGACACATTGTGCTCGAGAATACAAAGTTTTCCTTCAGCTAATTGTCAAGTTCTTGAAGATATTGATGCATTGATAGACAAAGATATGGAAATTGGTGCAAGTGTATTTTTTGAGGAAGAAGTGGAAAGTATAGTGTGTGAGATTGAACGTGAGATTATGGAAGAAGTGGTGCATGATACTGTGTGATGATTGAAAAAAGGAACAAGGTCTGACTTGGGTCACATGGGTAATTCACGTGATGAGATGCCATTCATTTTTAAGGACCAATATTATTAGTCATTGTTGGACTCATTCTACTTGCAAAGTGTAGTGATAAAACTATAATTGGAGTTGTTGCTTTTACTTTTTCTAATGTAATTACTATTACTATATCTCAATAAACAACTCATATTAAATTGCTTTCTTTTAATCTTTTTTGGAGGTTAGTCACATCAACACATCCTAATAATTCCCTCATAATCGAAAAAAATAGATAAAAGTGCCTTATAGGTTTTCAATTATAAAAAGGAATAAGTGGGCTTTATTACTTTTTCCTCTATTTTTTTATTTTTAATATTAATAAAAAGACTAAACTGGACAACTGCTAAAGTTGTCCCTATAACTACGACAATTGTTGGACTAAAGTGTAAAAGTTAAAAGTTTGGGACTATTGAGAAAACATCTATTAACATAATTAATATTATTTGTCACTTCTACCCAATTTTTAAGACTTGAAGGACTCTTACCTAATTGATTAATTAGTTTATCCCTTTTAATAGACCTTCCCACGGTTATATGAGTTCTTTAAAATATGTATAAATTTTTTATAGATATATTTAGTGAATATTTTAATATGAATATAAAATTGGACTAAAACTGTTGATTCTGTTGAATATATGTATAATATTGAAGCTTTGCTTCAGTCAAAGTAGTTATCCTTTTAAAATTGTTCAAAAATTGATTTGACAGTAAAAAATACTAGTTTAAATTCAAAATGTTTCAACTGTCATGTTGTTCAAATTCCAATGACTTACAAGTTACACCAGATCTTATCAGTTGCAAATTTGTTATTCCTTATTGAACTATTGGCAAAAACAAAAAAAAAATCTTTCAAATGGGGTTTTCTTGAATGATAAGCGTTTTTCGCCTCAAACTTTAAGACTCTGAGTTTAAGAAAAAAAAATACAAAAACTCTTAAAAAAGTATATTTTAAAAGAAGTATTTTTTCGATTAAAAAGGGGTAAAACTTCCCTTAAAACACACACACAAAAAATAGACGAATTAGTCCCGTGTTGCTTTCAAATATTACAAGTTATATGGGACCATATTAGGTTGATAGTTACTCCCTTCCTCCATTCCAAAATAGTTGTAATGTTTCATTTTTCGAGAGTCAAATTTAACAAACTATCAAAGCTTAAACTTGGTTAGATTAATTCGATATTTTAAAATTAAAATTTAGCTATTTCATATAATTTTTCTCATATCAATATAATAAAAAAATATATCTTAAAAATATTAATCAAAATTTATACCATTCTGACTGTAAAAAAAATTATGACAAGTGAAAAAGATTTTTTTTTAAAACTGTAAAATGGGTAGCTAGAGGTTTTAACAAATTAAAAGGGGCCTCATTAGGAGAGTTGCATGGTGGGATGTGTAGTACAATAGACAATTTTGAAGACAAAAATAACAAGACAAGGAATAAAAGGTTATGTCATTACTTTTGGTAAAGCCACTCACTTTTGCATCAAAAAGAGGTATCAAATCATAAATCATTACGATATGATTCCTAAACTTTTTTTTTATCAAAAAACGAGCTTAAAGTTTCTCATAATAACACAACAATAATGCTACTAGAACTAATATGTACAAGTTCAATTCATTAATTAGTACTAGTATATAATTAGTATACAAAAAAACCTAATACTACAAAAGAAGTATAAGAATGCATTATCTGAATTGTTCTGTATCTTGTGCATACATCTGATATATACTAACCAATTTACATATATTCGATTTTAACCTTTGCAAATGGGAAAATCCACTTACAAAACAACAGATGTAATCGAATTTAACTATTTAGGCTTTACCTCAACATCCAACCTGCGATATAAAATCATGATTTAGAATTAGATTGATTTGAAATTGAAATTTTGTTTAAACAAATTCATAAACAAGATATCAAAATATTTTAAGACACTATATTGATAAATTACATATTTCCATTTTTTAAAAAAATAAATTTTGTAATTCACAAACTTTTAAATATATATATAACTTTATAAAGATCTACTAGTCAACACTAGTAGTAACGAGTTATTCTTTAATATATTTTTTTAATGTGGTATGTGAATCTTTACAAAATATAAACCTATGAGTCAAGTTTTACATTTAAAATTTTTTGAAATCTCGAATAATTCTTTTTTTGAAAATTTAAGATTTGAAATCATTATTCCAAATTATATTTTTAAACATTAATTTAAAATCATAACTTTATATCGTTGCAAACACAGTTTCTGCTTTGAAGTTCAATTTGTGTTTGCTTTCCCCTAAAAAAAAAAGTAGTACGTAAAATTTTCTTTTAATACAGTATTTTATTATTGAAAATGTGCTTTTGAACTACAAAAAGTTGAAATCTTTATAAACTTTAATTTCATGTACACTTTCTTGCTCACTTCACCGAAACACAATATACTTTTACTTTCATTTTGACAACTTTTTAGAATAGTTTTTTTCTAGGGAACGTTCTCTTTTATTTATTTATTTTATATATATATATATATATATATACTTCTTCTGGTAAATTTTACTACAAAAAGGGAAATCATGTGTACGGTTATTTTTTGCTTTTAAGATGGTGTGTTTTCTCAAAATTTTCTTTTTCACCTTATGTTCGATATGCACATTGAAACCTAATTAAATTTGAATTAGCATCAAAAAGTCCCGTTGTTACTAAACTAAGGCGACTCCGTACCCAGAAAGATTCAAATCCAAAACCAAGATGAAGGAGTACTTACTAATCTACCACTCAAATTATTAGAATTATTTTTTGTGAAGATGCAATTTTTTTTTCAAAAATATTTTCCCTAAAAACTTTTGCCACAAAAGTACAAACACCCTAGCAAACTTTAGTGTACTTAAATAGAGATGTGATAGTAGAAAACAATAATTTTTTTCACTAATTATGTCCTCAAAGACTTGCTCTTTGACCCACATACATAGTCCTAGCCTTACAAAAAAGAGAAAAGAAAGAAAATATATAAATAAAAAAAAGCCTTTTGTTTTTCATCAACTATCTCTGTCAAAAGTTTATTTTTTTTGGTTGAATCTGTCAAAAGTGAAAAGAAGTTACTCATCATACTATAGAAGAAAATTTCTTCTTGAAATAGGTCCAATTCAGTAGTACACTCTTCTTTCTTTCAAAATGAAATTCCTCAACCACTACAAGCCAATTCTATATACTTTCTTGTCCTTATTCTTTTTTTAAAAAAACCTTTTTTTTTGGGGTGATTACTTAAAGGTTTTCTTTTTCTCCTCCTTTTCAACTTTTTCCAATTTGCTATCTCCCTTGCCTCATTTTAATTCGAAAGGAATTTAACTTATAACATGTATAGTATACACAACAGAGACGAATTCAAAATTTCAAAATAATGAATGCACCATTAATTTTTAAGGTAAGAATGAAATATCAATTTGACATTATTTATGATGGTGATTTAAGAGACAACATGTACCAATTAACTTATGAAAGGTGCAATATAAGTGAAATTAAAACTAGCTTTCAATCAGTGTGCCACTCAATCTTTTTCAATTACGAATTTTTTCAAATAATAATAATAAATATATTTTTTGAATTATACGATATCGAATTTACTTGAATAGCCTGTATTCACATGACTTTTTTTCATGTGTAAATTTGTTCTTAGGTGCTCCCACCCCACACTCGTAATAAGCAAATAGTACCAAAATGGAATTCATTTGAACTTGCATCATGCTTCAGGACAGAATTGCCATGCTCATTGGACATTTTTGAGTTTCAGTTTTGGTGAAGACTCCAAAGAGGGTATTTTACGCAATAAATTTGAGTTATGTATGACCATTTTTTCCCCATTTTCAAATGAAGACAAATCCAAAAGAGGGAATTAGCATTCAACACAAACGCATAACTATAGCCAACCTAATTAAGATAAGATTGTGATATAGTGATAAGACTGCTTCACTCTTAATTAGAGATCTCGAGTTTAAGTCATGAATATGGAAAAAATCTTATTGAAATCATCACCTTAACTAAACCCTATAGTGAGGGATCCAAATTTAGTTGAGGCTTCAACGTATACTTAAACAAATCTATAGCCAACCTAACTACATTTTAACAAAAATATTTATGAACTGCACTACCAGGTGTCAGTATAATGAAGGAGCTGATACATATTAAATATTCTACCCAAGTACCTTTCAACTTCCCCATCCCCCAACTCTGCCCCAATCCTCCCCACTTGACCCCACCTCGATCTCCTTCTTCCACCAAATTAAAACCGGATGAGAATTTGATATTTATTAATTTCGAAAAATCACAATGATTTTCATTATTGAATGTCGTATATATTATTTACACATATATAGAATTTACCAAAATAATTGAGTTTTACCAAACATATAACTTCAATTGACTCTAGATTTTCCCCGCAGGAAATAATCTCACATTTGAATAAAATATTATGTTTATTTTACAAATTACATAAATAAATCATTTAATTTGACCGCATCTCATATTTATGTCCTTCAATTTATGTACAAATATATACACTTAAAACTTGTATAAAATCAAATAAATAAATATATACATCCTACGTGACATCCTAAATAACAATTTGTGTCCTACGAAAACCAAAGTTCTCCCTTGGCCGTCTCCTAGGTTCTAGGTCCATTTTCCTGGGAAGGGTTTTAGACTTAAAAAATGCATACCGTATCATTTTAAGATTTCTTGCTTCCCCCACCTTACGTCACCCTCTTTCTATAATTCAAAACGAAATGTTTCATCCCACCTCTCTACACTATCAGATGATCACTACAACGAAATCAATTAAAGTTTCTGGATAATTTATATACTACTATCAGATAAGGATAAATTTTCTGAGGTTATAGTTATCACCTAGCTTCTAAATTTAACTTATTTTTTAGAAAATACCTTTGTTGAGAACGATTTGTTTTTGTCCAATAAATTTTAAAAATATGTTTGATCAATAATTTATACTCCTTCCATCCACTTTTAATTGTCATGTTGCGACTTTCAAAAGTCAATTTGATTAATTAGATTACATTAATTCGATATTTAAAGCAAAATATTTATATATTCAAAAACTATACGAAAAGTACTATAAATTGCAATTTTTGACATATCAATATGATGAAAAAATATATCATAAAATATTACTCAAAGTTCTTAAAGTTTGACTCAAAAAAAAAGAAACCATGACAATTAAAAGTGAATGCAGGTAGTATTTGACTAAACTTTCTTACCCTTAAAAAATATTTTTTGGGAAAAATTACTTTTCTTAGCTTCTAAAAAAGTTTTTGCTAGTCTCAAGAAACATTAATTTTCTCTCAAAAACTGACTGTTAACTTGGCCAAACAAGCTTAAAAATAAAAATTCCAACCTTGCCAAAAACTCAACTTCATATCCAAACTTGTGTACTACACCAGTAGTGACATAGTCGACTTTGTTTGCCCACATGCCACTACTAGAACCTAGCTCAGTCAACCAACAAATCTCTAATTCACAAAGAAATTAAAATGGCCTCTTTATTTGAACCTAATTCATTCAGATTATTTTTAAAATTTAAAGAGAAATAGATAGTGTCTTTGTTAATTTGGAGCTGGGTTTAGTCAAATAGTGGGATACATAATCTCTAGGGTTGCAACCCTGTCAGTCAAACAAAGGACACCTCTCTCAGTGAACGTTAGAGCACAAATGATTCCCATTAAACAATTATTAATCAAATTTTGGATAAAGACGTTGGAGATTAGAGAAACCCTAAACAAATGTGCACTAAAGCGTCTAATTAAATGCAAAATGCAGATGGCAGAAGTGGCAGTGGGATGACACCCAGCTCATTGAATTGGAGGCACATGGCAAATATTGATGGTTTCTTGTAGGAGTAAAAGAATTGACAAAAAGGTACTGGTTGGAACAGATACCCAAGGATATGGATTGGTTGGGTATAGTACCACTCAAATTCTCAATGAAAAGTTGGGGAGTGTATCCACAAGAAAGTGTTACCATCAATCCTTTCTTTTTTTTCATGCCTGTATCTATGGCCTTAGGCTCAATTTAATAAGATTGTTGGAATAGTTTTGGAGAAACACTTGCAGTTTAAAGCTTTTTCAGTAATGATGTTGAAATATTTGCAGAGCAGAGAACAGGCACTACTGTTAGGGAGGCAAAAAAACGTGAGTTACGGGAGATTGGCAGCAACAGAAGCTAAGATTGTAGATGACAAAGGACGATCTTATTTATTTATAATGTCTCCACTATAAACATAAAGCATTAACTATTTCTATTTTCTAGTGGTCCTGTAATTGATGGGTGAATTTGAATTCTGAGGTACCATCACTGAAATATTATTCTACCATACCAAGCAATGTAATTTGGCTCACCAAAACTATGTAGTAGAGTATTTTTTTTTTTAATTTCCCATCCAGACAGATGTTAGTAAATATTCCCTTCCATCCCAAAATAAGTGTCGCTTCAGTAAAAATAATAATCTCAAAATAAGTATCGTTTTAGAAATTCAAGACACATAATTGTTTCCAACTACACCCTTGCATTAAAGAACTACATCTTAATAGTGCTCAATTCTCAAAATAACATCTAATAAAAAGGGAATTTTAGTGAACTACACCTTGTAATGAACTAAAAATGAGCTAAAATAACACTTATTTTGCGACGGAGGTAGTAGTTATCTAAATTATCATTTCTCTCTTACGTGTCTTAATTAGTAAACCTCAACTGATTGAAGTAGTAATAATGTCTTGGAGAAAAGTACTTTTGTTTTTTTTGAAACGTCAAATATTTTTGAATAAATACTGTTATGAAATGGAGGTAATGAAGCTTAATCCTAATTTTTCTGCCCTGCTAGTAAGAAATCCTAGTAGCCCACTGATGTAAGACTGCCTTGTGACAAAGATCAACAAATATTAGCAAAAGCAAACATCTATTCATAAGAAATGAACCCTACTGTGAACCATCACTCCAAGAAACTTAAAAACAAGTCGTCCAAAAGTAAACTTCAAACACCAAAAACAAAAAGTTGTTTCCTTCAGCCCAAACATTTAACTTTTGTTAATGTATATGCTCAGCTTCTACTCTAACTCATTTGGTCGTACCACATGAATTTACTAGTTTAGGTACTACCATGTAAATGCACAAACCAACCCAACTCAACCCAAATAAGACAAAATTTATTATCATTACTAACTGACATCTGAGTGGGATCACTAAATTACTAGACTGGAGAACTGCCTGAAACGTCATTAAGCATTGGTGTGTGTCCACTCTTCATATGAGTCATAACTAAGGCAAACCACTTACGTACTAGAAAACAGTGGGCTTGACTATAAGTTACCCAGAAAAAGGACTACTCAGTTTACTCAAGATATGGGCTTCCACAATATCCAAGATTCATATTTAGCAATTATCATGGAAATGCAAGGTTCACCTACAGTCAGGTTACTGACTTGGAAGATAAAGTTTTCTTACCAAATCATTTCCACCATGCCAGCATTTTTGGATGGTATACCAATCTAGGAATTCAATAACTAGCGTACGCAAATAGCAACCAAATTGACGAGATTTTGCCTCACAAGCTGCAGAACAGAAACAAAAACAATGCCATGTACTTGCACGTGACCACTATAATAAATGGGACAAGGACAGCTGCAGTAGTGGGTAGCAACAGAGCCTAGTCATGCATTGATATGCTTAAACAAAAACAACAGTATAGTGTAATATTATAGTACCTCCTTTACCTTAAAAAGAAAAGAAATTGATAGCTCAAATCAACAGAAAACAAGGAGAAGAAATTTGTTGTGCCTTGACCAAAAACATATCTTACTTATCAGCTACTAACTGCATATTATAGAGTCTTAACTAGCACTCTTATTTGACACCTTCAAATAATACAGCCTCTACTGGCACAAGCTGAGAAGTTCTTGCAGCTAGTTTGATGTATGGTCACATGATTTTTTCCAAGTATAACTGTATCTGCAGATAATGAGCTCCGAACAAGAGTAACATCTAAAAGGTTATCTTATTCATCTCGGGGACCATATTCACAAGGAAGGCCTTCTGTACCACTTGACTCAACCAGTTTAGTCCTTAAATAAACTGAACTTGAAATCACAATGTAGCTCTTAGACTAATCCAATCGGCAAAGCTCGACTAGACTCATTCAGTCACGAACATGGCCTCCAATCTTTTTCCTCTGCAAGCATAAAAAATGTCACTCTCTAACCAAAGGTTTCCAATTCCCAACCCTTAAGGACACATTTTTTTCCTACACAACTAAAGCACTTAAATTCTGGAATCAAGTATTTTGGTTTTGAAAACAAAAGCAGGTTGTGATAGTTTCTGGAAACCAAAACATTGATTTCATGAGACAATTGAAAAAGCCCAGGATGTTTTCTCAAGAAAATAAATTGTGGCACTATTGCTTGTGACCAGAGGCAGATTCAAGATTTGAAGGTTGCAGGTATCACTATTTTATGTATGCAATACGTAGCATTAGTCACAAAGACAGAATAGAGAGGATGGGTCGAGTCAATAAATTGTGGATTAACTCGATTAGGTCGTCTATTCGTACATAGACAAATAAGTTTTGTTTTGTTTAGCTTTTATTCACACCTGATTTAAATATTTAAATTCTAGTGTAGAAGAAAATTGCAAAAACCAAACTCATGAAAGAGTGCATCCAATTAGATGATTTGCTAAAAATATAGCTTAATTTCAACATATTCTTTGTTTTGGCTTAGATTATTTTACCTTCAATATTCTTGACTAAGCTCTCCATCTTAATTATCAAGTTTAATGACAATTATTAGCAAAACAAAGAGCTTCATTTTTTCAATCTATGAGAATCAACCCAACATGTCTAGTAAACAAACTGTTTCAATCTTTCAAAAGTTAAAAAAATACTGCTCAAATTATATTTCATGTCGCGTCATCAAAAAGAGAACTCAAATTATATTCCAAGATAGATCAATGTTGCGTTATCAAAAGGAAAAAAAATTATGTGTTAAATAAAATGATTCATATTTACTTGTCAAAAGAAGCTTCTTATGAAGTAACTTTAACTGTAGAAACAAAATAAGGTTCGTATAAATAAATTGAAAAAGAAAATATGATTATTAGAATAGGAATAGGTTTATACAATTCTATTAGAATAGGAATAGTAATAGAAATAGAAATAGGAATACTAAATAGTATCCTACTTGGTAAATGATTGTATTCTAGGGTCTATAAATAGGGTCTCAATGTAATAATGTAAACAACAACAATTTAATAATATTCTTCCCTTATATTTCTCACAATGATGAAGTAGGAGAAATTGGAGAAGCTTTTTAAGCAACAATAATGGAGAATTAAAAGAACAAAAAGAGGAAAGTGAGGTGAGGGCCTAGGAGTAGGTGATAAAATCAGTTAATTACTTGAATGCCTGCACTGGGAATTGAATTCAGAACATAAAGAAATGAAGAGCCTTAAGTCCTTAACAGACTACATGAATCAGTGGCACCCGGAGCTGCTTATAATATTACGGGTTCCATTTAATATATTTATACGTTTTTTCACAAATATTTACAAACATATAAGAATGCCTACAAGAAAAAGGTGGCAGAGGGGAGTTCTTGAAGCATTTGGAACTTGCTTCTCTATTTAATCAACATGGTAATCTCAGATTGAACATGTAGAACTCATGTAAATTTTGGACTAGAGCTTAGACAAACTCAAGGACAAGTTCATAGATGAGCTCGATATTAACTGGCCTCATGCATGCACTAAAACTGAATCGGCTTCGTAGAAATTTATTTACCCAAGCTTGAATTCAACTCCTGCCTCGCGTAACAAATACCCAAACTGAGTTTGTACCTCTCGAGCTCAAGCTCATCTTGGCTCTACATTCAGCCCTAAATGTCTTGCGATTTTACTTGACCAGAAGATGCAATTATTATAAGTTGCATCAATGAAATGAAATCATGGACGGCATGTAGTAATGATACAAAACAATAAAGAGAAAAATGAGGAGGAGATAAAAGTAACGATCACCCTCGTTAAATTAAATTACTAATCCATATATATTACCGCTTCTATGCTTTTGCATGCCATATAGGTGCATATGTCCTAATAACAGGATTTATTCACGCATGCTACAAATATCCATGCGAGATATATTTTAACCAAAATGTATGCAATAATCAGACATATTTTACCACAATATACTCAGAATGTGAAGTCATGAATTTCTAGAAATGTCTTGTTTGCATACATTCACCAATGTATTTGCTACATGATTATTAGAATAAAAAAATCATCTGGTTCTCCTTTTATCTAAAAGTACACTTCAAATGGTGTTCTGTGATGTATACTTCCTAACAATAATTGAGTATATTAAAATACTGAAATATCAGTGACTAAGAGCTGTATGCATCAGTTAACTCCCTTTCAACCCCAATTTGAAGGACATTTATCACCCATATCATGAGTGATACTACTCTAGTAATCTAGATGGGAAGTCAACTTCTGTCTCATCCACACTAACCAAGCAAAAGTCATTCCCAAATGAGATTAAGTTGCAACATTCTTCAAATCATTAATCTCCTCTTCCTCTCCCACCCGATTGTCGGGACTAACTATTCAAAACTTCTCTTTTTCTTTCTTATCCAGGAAGTTAGACTTCCAAAATGGCAGAATTAGGTTGAGAACAAACTAGAAAAGTTCTTAAACAAAAGGGACTTAGCTGTTACCTTTCCAAAAAAAAAAAAAAGAGAGGGAGGATTTGATAAAATCCAACCAGAAAGATTTATTGGATTGGTTATTCGCCGACCTATTTCACGAAGAGCCTTAAATATTACTATATTACGTGTGAGTGAGGTCTTTCCCGACAAATACTGGGATTTCAGACTTGAATTCTTTCTGGGCATCACCCGCCTTCGAGAATGTCCATATATTTTTAAAAACAATTTAGAATTATAGCATGATTTACCTACCCTGTACAGAGGAAATCGACTGCCTTTCGGCTTTCCGTCGTCTTTGAGTGTAGTGTCGGCCCAGCAATGTTATAACTCAAAGCATTAGTTATGGGATGTTAAGAAATGTTTCAGAATTGAATATGTGTATCATCATTTTACAAACAGCACATAATAGAAGGGAGTAAAGATACTTTACTTCAAAGCTTGTACTAGACATTATACCAATTAAGATCAGCAAGTGTACCTTTTAAATCGAAACTGAACTGTCATCAACTTCTACCATCCACATCAAACCCAGACCCCGTCCAACCAGGTGGTGCTGCACCTCTACTTTTAGGTATTATGCCAATTCCCTTCTCTCTTCCTTGGGCATTAATTTTCTTCTTTCCTCTTGCTTCACGTTGTTGGTTTTGTCCATTTTCTGCTGCAGCATTTCCAGTGTTTCCTTCTTTCAATGTAGTTTCAGATGATCCATTTAATGATTCTTGTGAACCTTGAACTGAGGGAACATCTCGATTCATACTGCTTGGTGCAGGTCCCACAGAATTCAGATCCTAAGAACATTTTGGGCCATCAGTTTTATGCAGCTTTGGTTAGGAAGCATTATTAAGCAGATAACACGAGAAGCATCATATCATCTCAGATTCTCAGGGACATTTTTAGTCTTGTAGCTCCAAAAACAAGATTATGGAAGGAGCAAAAAGAAGCACAAGGAACTCTGGTACTCTTATCTTGAAGGATAAAGGTTTCAATCAAACATTTGGGATTGTTTCAGCTTCTAGTTTTGGCTACAGCGTGGTAGTATGTTATCTGGCCTACATTGTGCTCATTCTCCCTCAACATTGTCATCCCTCTCACAAGGGAGTGTTCAAGTGAAGGTTATTCACACTTCACATACTTTAAGTATCAAAACGTAGGCTCACATCTTACAAACACAGGGATATTAGAGCTTTCTGATAAAATGGGTTAAAGCATTGACCAAATTGGGGCATTCTGGGGACTGTTTTTCTAGGCACAAGCTCATCCAATCTCATAATCCATCCAATTTGGCCAGCTTGGGAACTCTGTCCTTCAAGCCCAAATAAGTTGGACTTGGTTCAATCTTCAATGCTGCCAAATAGCTTTCTTCAGGTTTAAAAATAAATACTGCTTTCACAGAGTAACCACCTATGACAAGGTTCATCAAGAAACAAAAAAGTAGCAGAAGCTTTGACAAAAACCAAGAAGAATCAAATCATAATTCTCTACATTCAGTTGAAAAATACATCAGTTTTTATAAGCAATGAGAAAATCAAGTAAAATACTTTGGCTCCAGTCCAAAATTTACACGAGTTCTACATGTTCAATCTGAGATTACCATATTGATTAAATAGAGAAGCAAGTTCCAAAAGCTTCAAGAACTCCCCTCTGCCACCTTTTTCTTGTAGGCATTCTTATATTGAATCAGCACGTTGACTGCCACATATACTAATTCTTGTTGCTTGTTACTGGACTCTTAAATTAGTCGAAGACTTTTGAGTTACTAAGAGGATCATAGAGGGCCAAGAACATTATCAACTCCTCAATTCACACACATCCAAAAGGAGATAAAATACAACAGCGTAAAAGGTGACATCATACTGCTAACATATCTAGTAGCCATACAGAGCTAGTGAACTCCTCATAAAGATTCCCAAAAAGTATTTCTTACCAAGGCAGAGGATGTGGATGCTCTGCTTGGATTTAAAGCTTCCAGCTTCCTTTTCAGTTCCTCCAATCTAGCTAGCTGAGTGTTACTACTTTCACGAACCTATAAAAGATAATGACGCTTGAAAAGATTCACACAATCTAACACTGTAAATGAAAACAAGAAATATGCAAAACCAAAATACCAGATTATTCAAGTCTTCACAAAGCTTTTGCTTGAAATCCTCCTCATCCTTAACAGCTTTTAATGCTGCTTCCCATGCCTAGAGATAAAATCAGATAAGAAGAAGCAAATCACATACCAAATTTAGAAGTCCGTTGCAATTTCCTTTAAGTAACAGATCTAATGCTCTTCTTCCATCTCTCCATTTAGTGTTTTTCCCTTTTTATGTGTTGTTCTGTTTTTTCCTTCTTTTCTTTTTTTCTTTTTGATTGGTGATATCACATTCAGGAGAAAGGCTGCTACTATGGAAGCAAAATCATTGCAAGAGATGAAAACAAGCAAATACTCGTTAGACTCACTGTAAGCTGAAATGTAGGAAACTGAGAGGAGGATAACACCTTCTCTAGGTCATCAATAAGACAGGAAAGTACAGGATATAAAGTAGCCTGAGAACAGACTTCACTCGACACTCATTATCCTATATCTGATCTTCTTGGGAATGAATAACTAGTTATTTATAGAGGATACTATCATCTATTGCTCACAGAACAGATTTGCAGCCTGGTTTTTTCCTCTGCAAACACCCATGAAGTTCAAGGACGGAACCAAGATGTGAGAAGGAACAAAAAAGAAACAGCATAATATAGCGGTTGCCTCCTGACCTTGTAGATAGACCATAGCTTTCTATGAACGAATAGGCAAAACAAAAATTATGCCAAACCAACAAAAAGTGGCATTTTATCTGAATGTTATTCCAAAATAATTTGAAAATCCATAGTCAATGGGTGATAAAGAGATGGATGGCAGGATTTGGTAGTTGGTTAGATAGTCACTGGAGGCTCTACAAAGCGCGTTATCTTGAGGAGATAGGGAATGATGAGATAAAGGGAGGGATGTTGCGAGTGCTACGTACGTGTTCACCCTCAAACTGGAAGTCGGGACAAAGCTGTAAAATACCCAGTCATCATCATGGCATTTATTTAGAATTTTAGATATGGAATTTTATTATTATAATATTTCAATGAGTTCTAAGATGAAATCAAATGGAGCACCATGGTCAATGAGGATTCGAATAGCCGACCCCAACTTGCTTGGGATCGGTCTGCAAATAGATAGTGTCGGTGAGAGGTTCTTCCAAGATGTGCAATAAACAACACGAAAGGCATCAGATGGATGGTACCACATTTTTTTCTTTAATGAGTAAATATTTTGCAAACACAAGCTCATTCCCATGAGGTTGGCATCAAGTACATGCAAATTGCAAAATAGTACATCAATACCATATATGGTGTAGGGCATGTGGGCTGTGGCATGTTCTATCAACAAATTTTATAGTAAGAATTTCACTAGCAAAAAATGCATCCAGAAGATGTAAAGGATTACAGAAGCAAGCTCCTATCAAAAACGGAAGGACTTGATGGAATATCAAAAGTTCAACTACGTCATCTACAGCTTAGAGATTACACCAAAAAAAAAAAAAAAAGATTCATCTGGCCTTTAGAGAGAGAACAGGTATGATGACTCCAGAAAATGCATATCTGCTATTGGTAAGATTATGTTGACCTCTTCAGAAGCAAAGATCTTAATGAAGGTCAAACCATTCGTATGAGAGTCAAACCATTCAGTTTCAGGGTCTCAATTGGAACATTAATTCCATTTGACAAAAAATGTACACATTTACAAACCACATATAAGTCACTAAGTAACAATTTTTCATAATTAAGAATATGTAAAGAGATGCATTAGAAAATCGTAGTCAACAAAAGTTGTTTGCTTCCACGATTAGTTTATATTTCAAATCTCAGGTGCCTAGAAAATTTAACAAAATATTTAAAAGCCATTATTAGAGAACCGGTGTTTCTTTCACCTTCACATTTCATGCATTCACCGTTCAAAACCAGCTTGTTGAACAACTAAATATCTTCCACTGTTGCATTGTTTACATCTAAGGCAATATATACAAGTGACTAATAAACTTCAACAGACCTTCTCCTTTAGCACTCAAGCCACCAAGCAGATATTTCAAATTATGTACTATGTTTTAAAGCCCAACAACCTGCCTGATTGGTGAAATCTTTATATTAAAGGACTGAATTTTTTTTTGAAGAAATCAGCTCAGTTCTTAGTCAAAGGCCTTCTGCGCCTCTAACTGGAAATATATTAAGAAACTTTAGTTAGTCTAGTACTTTAGTCTATTTTAGAAGTTGTTTCATTAAGCATTAGACAGAATGTGGAAGGAAGCACAACAATTAGAAGTGTCAGGTTGATTGGGGAAAAGAGAGAAAGTGGAGATAATTAGCAAGTGAAAGCATTATCTTGCTACTTCCCTGACCTTTTAGGATAAGGAATAGAAGAATCCAGCACTAATATTAGAAACCAAAAGTCACTTTTGATTAAAATGCAAGCTTGAAAAGGAAAGGACTAAAATGCAAGTAATTTAAACATGCCAAGGCACCATTTTTTTGCTTCTTCCCAGACTTCTCATGGGAAAGAACATGAAATCTCCACATAAGTAACGCTTTTCAAAATCAAAAAGCACTTTTGATACAAATCCAACTTCACACGTTTGGAAAAGTGTCAAATATCAGCTAATCTTTAAATGACTTCTTCTCAAATTCGGAAGAGTAGTAATTTGTGTTTGGCTAAAGCTTTTAAGAAACATTTTTTTTATTATTAGAGAAACAGGTTGGTGTTTTGTTAATATATCTTAAAAGTGCTTTTGAGTGTTAAATATGAAAAACAGAAAACAGAGAGGTAAGGATTCAATCAGTATTATTTTTAAATAGATAAATGATTGTAAAACCAAAAAGAATAGAAAGGGGAGACAAACCTTTCGTGCTTGTTCTTCCTTCTCCTTAGCAATACGGATTTTCTCTGCTGACATTTCTATTTTCTTTCTCATGTGTTCAAGTGCTGAAGGTTACAGGAAAGCTCATAAATCAGCTGTGCAATTATAAGATACTTATGCATAAAAAAGTAGCATAGACAAGGCACAGACCTGCTTTCTTAGGCCCAGCTGTAAGTTTCATCTCCATTGACAGGTTTGCCAGTTCCTTCTCAACATCACGAATCTTGGAGTAATTTTCATCTATATATCTGACAGGATATACCAGAGGAGAAAAATCATTATGCATAGAAAACCTAGGGTGCGTATCTGATGTGAAAAGAACTTTAATGCTGGTGATAACATGATTACAAGCAAATATACACTACCATGACTTCCACAGTATCTCAGGTCCCTATTACATTCTGCTCTAAATCAATTACCGCTGACAATGTATACACTGGATATATGGAACTAAGATCATGGACTAAAAACATGTAAAACATTCAGAATCTATAAAACAAGGATTTCCTGGGATGCAAGAGATTTCCTGAGATCATGGACTAAAAACATGCAAAACATTCAGAATCTGTAAAACAAGGATTTCCTGGGATACAAGAGATTTAAACAATAATTTTCAAGATCTCTACATCCCATGATGTTCTTATTTGGGAGAATAAAGGAAAAGCTCTTTCATGGAATCCATTTTGTTGAAATTATATGCAATTGAATTTTAGTAATTCTTTTCTTAATGCTCCTTCATTAAAATTCTCTTTGAGAAAGAAGGTTTTTGGATCATGTTTGTGCATAAGTTTATTAGCCATAGATGAGCTTTACATACTAGCCTGGTCCAATATAATTTGTCTGTGTGTTTTCCTTTTCATGTTTACCACCATAATCACCTTCAGAATCTACATTTAACAGATGTTTTAGTCGTGCATTTATCCACTTATTCGCTTTCCCAATCAATGTAGGAAAACTGTCAAATCCATTAGAGTAAAATTCAAGTTCAGAATCTTTTACTATCCAGCTATGCGTTGGATTACAGAATGTTCCACTGAACTTCTTTCATAATCATTTGTGTTCCTCCAATTCAACCGTCTGATATTGGTTACTTCAGATTTGTAAACTAACAATCCTTGGTAAACTTTTGACACTGAAACAGCACTAACTCATTCTGACGAAGATAACTGAGTAACATTGAAAGGCATTTACTAGTGAAATGGCACAAGGAACAAGCAATGCAATAGTATTGAAGTTGAACATGAGATCCATAAGAGTAGAAAGTAAGTAGTCAACTCACTTTCTTAATTGAAGCTGCTCTGCCTCAATTATCTGGAAACAACATTGCAACAATCAACAAGTGTATACTGTAACTTATGGTATATTGAAAGCAAGCACAGATTATTAAAGTGTATAAATTAGAGACGGACCTTCTCGGTGTAAGCAATGACCGGTGATTCTCTAGCAATACCATCGGACCCAATCTCCGGTAGCAGCACAGGTTTGGCTGTCGCATTCCGATCTGAACTGGCGTCGGTAGCCATTGAAACAACACTCTGATTGCTTAAAAGAGGGGATATGGGCAGTTGAAGTTGTCGAGAGGTATTCACGTAGATGGAATCCTAATTCCGAAAAAAGTGTTTTGGAGTAAGCGTTTCCCTGAATTTGGGGACTAGTTAGTAGGGGTGGACGTTCGGTTCTTCGGTTCGGTTTAATCAAATTTCGATTCGGCTCTTCGGTATTCGGTTTTAGAAAAGTGTGCACCATATTTCAAATCAAACTAGATCGGTTCGGTTCGATTCGGTTCGGTTTTTTCTACTTCGGTATGATTTAATTCGGTGTTTTTAAATCGATTTTTCGGTATCAACAAAAATAAAGAGAGAATATGATAAAGTAACAATTGTTATTCAATTCACACTTCAAACTTTAAAATAACAACTAACCATCTAACAATAGAAGGTAAGAGCATCAATTTGTTGTTCTCACTTCAAAGTAACAACATAAAATGATAAAATCATAAAGTAGAAAGTAGAAACACCAAGTGCTGCTGAAACTTGAATTAAATTGAGTTTTGTTTAGTTTAGACTTTAGGTCTTTAGGGTTTACTATTTTGTTATTAAGATTTTTGCTATTTAAGTTTATGATCTAAATATAAAAATTGAAATGGGCCAGGTAAAGTTAAAAATTAGGTAATATAATAAATACTTTTAAATTTATTTAATAAAACTTCGGTTCTTCGGTGCACTGTAGTTTCGGAAACCTTACACCAAACTCCGAACCGAAGTTCCGAAAAAAAAAACCGACACCAAACCGAAACACCAAAGAATCGAATTTTTTCGATATTTATGCCCACCCCTCCTAGTTAGTGGGTATTGCTGCTTCATATAGCAATTAGCAGCAAACGGCGTCTGCACGTCGTTGGCACTGGGCAAATGTCTGTAGTTTGTAAATTGGTCATAAAACGGGATTTCTCAAATTTTATGACTTTTTGGCTGACCATTTTTAATTTTTTTAATCACAACGGAACCGCACCGCATTTTTGGGTGCCCAAAGGTAAACATCACTATAGCTCATAAACCACATGAGAGAGTTAACCCCCCCAAGACAAGCTCCACAAAAGAGGGTGTTTGAACTTGCCTTTGGTGATATTCGGTGGGTAACAATTTTTTGCACAAATACTGTGTACTAATCTGATAAAGTTACAAAAAGAAAAAACCTCACAAATCATGGAAAAGATCAACAATTTGAGACTAGTATTATTCTGAGTTGCACATCAAACCACATAATATTTTCGTTCTGCTGATTCTAATTAAGACAGATGCCACCATTAGTTCTCACAACTCAATGAAGCTGCCCTCTCATGAAGTCAGCTTATAATACAGACACATTAAAGGAAACAAAAACAAAATGGCTCTTGAAAAGAAAACAAATTAAACAAACAAAAGCTGGATAGTCGTTAAATGCATGTACACTTTTGTTTTTCTCTCTACACGCAGTAAATCTCAATAACCAATATTAACCTTCTCTATCTTGGCTTCTGATGGATCCGTAACAAGGATCAGATATGTACCGGAGACATAACAGCTTGTATTTTGACTAGCAAAAAAGGCTTTCCAGCATTTCCCAGCATGACTGACAGAAGACGCGCTAAGCTATTTTTTCCTGCATCTCCTAAATGTCTCTTTGGCTGCAACTTCTTTCCAAAGAGAGGAACTAACCAGCAGATGCCAGAGACAAAAACAAAATAAATCGACCATTGTGAAAATAAATCTAGAATAATGCAGATACAGCATGAAGCGAGCAAAACTTGTTCTGCCTTCTCATGCAGTGACCTCAGCAAGAGTTCGTTGAACTGCATCTTGTGTAGGAAGGGATGGGATTCCACCTCTTCCTGTTACTGTCAGGGCAGCACAAACATTAGCAAAAAAGATAGCCTCCCTTAACCGCTTCTCATCCTGCCAAGAATATAAACAAGGATTTCTAGAGTTAGGAACTAGATGTTCAATCAATGAAATGGACTAAAATGCAAGTGAAGCAATCAATCTATCTCCTGGTATTCCACGTTCTAGGACATACTCATGGAAATGCTGACATGATGAGATCTAAAAATGGAAATAAATAACGAGAAAAAGTGACCGGTATAAGGAAATGTTAGAATCTTTCACAATGTTCCCATTTACACGGGTGAAAGCAAGACAATCTTCAGAAAGACCAATTAAAACCTGTTAAAGCAAAAGCAATCTTTACTTGCTGGGTGTACCATCAAAAACTATGAGCGGACAAATCACCCATCAATCAAATTACTATACAGCCGTGAAAGCAGTGATTTTGCCCCCTCAGCCAGGGGGCACAGTTCAAATTGCAACAGTCGGTATATGAAGCAAGCAAGCAGCTACTTGAAACTATCAAAATTCTGGGGTTCTCCCTATTTAGGAACTTGTAAATAGACTTTAGAATTAGGGGAATAAAAGAAAAAAATAATGCGCAATTGGTTGAAGATCTCACAACGGGTCTCAGAAAGAACAGAATTATTTATATTTTACCTATCTTAACACTGCCAAATAGTAGACCAGGGTTAACATGGGAAGAAAGTATGACAAGAGAAAAAAAATTTGATTCTGCATGAATAATGTGAAAACTACTATTGCCTTTTTTGCTCATATCAAAATTCATGCACCTGATAAAGACTAGCATCAGAAGCTAGACACTTTAGAACTCCACCGGTAAATGCATCACCAGCACCAGTTGTATCAACAGCTTTTACCTTAATCGAATTTACTCTTCCCTTGAATTTCTGCATCAATTGAGTCAGAACCCATTGGCAAATTAAAGCTACTAAGTCGACAAAATCTCAGTAGTTCATGCATTTAACTTCAAAAGTAGTACTCTAACATATAAGTACAAAAATGTACTGTATACATAACATAAAATTCTATTTGGTCAAAATTTAATGCCTGGGAGGCTGAGACATTTTCATCTTCAGAGTAAATAAAGATGTTAGTCATATGTAGTAAAATTTTCAGCTTTAAGCATTATAAGTTCATTTTCATATGAAATTAAAGAAAATATGTGGATAAAATAGGATAAGAATACCTTGGTGTAATATCTGCAACCAGCTGAACCTTCAGTTACAAGCAAAAGCTTCAGATTAGGATGGAAAAGCCTCTTCAACACCACCTCGTCATCATTTGGATCATCGGCTCCAGTCAAGAATGAAATTTCATCCTCACTTATCTGCATGTAGAAATACAGATTTTATTGTCAAGGAGAACTTAGCAGGTGAAGCACTTATTATTTGTGAAAAAATAATACCTTAATAATATCTGCTAGGTTCCATACACTCATTATTCCACTTCGAGCAGCATCTTCTGAAGGCCATAAAGGCAATCTCAGGTTCGGATCATACGACAGTATGCTACCTGATCTTTTGGCAATGTCCATTGCAGCAAGGTGTGTTGACCTACAAGGTTCGTCGATCAAACTAATCGAACCGTAATGGAAGATGGTGGCCTGGACATGATTAATATGCCTTTAGTAAAATTTTGCTTTGAAGCTAAATGGAAAACACTTCTATGCATTGAAGTAATAAGGAGGAAGCTACACCTTTTTAATAAGATCTACATCAAGTTCTGACTCCCGAAGAAGCATATCAGCACTAGGATTACGGAAAAACACGAACTCCCGCTCACCTTCAGCTGTGAGTGTAATGAAGGCCAGTGCAGTCCTTGCATCATGGTCAAACCGCATGCCGGAATTGTCAACATTGTTTTGCTTCAAAATGTCAGCCAACATACGGCCGAACTCATCGTCACCAACCTAATTAAAGATGCACAAATCTTAAAGCTATCTATAGGCCACATTTAAAAGTCATCGTCAATTAAGGCTTAGCACAAAGGTTTCAAATAAGAATAATGCAATCAGTACAGAAGCAAGGAAAAAAAGGTTCAGTCCATAAGATGAACAAGCAAAAAAAGTAGTATATAACATGACTAAGCGGATTCAGTGCAGGGCCTTGTATTGATTGATGAATAACATATACAGAAACTCAACACATATAGATAGTAATGCAAGCACTATCCCAACTTCTTCCCGTGAGAGCTAGTTGGATAGCAATATGTATGTAAAGCATGATGATACCAATATACTGCACAATCAGTTTCCCATATCTATATGACTGAGCAGACTGTACACTAGCCTAACCAATAGTATGAAAGATCATTTACACATTTATCCACTCACAGAAGGCAGCAGGAGGATTTAATCATTTTCTAAGAAAGAATGGTAAGAATTCTTAACATTCTCAAAAATAGAAAATAGCGATTTGAATTTTTTCTTTTATGAATATTTTGTTCTTTACATAACACAAAAGAAAAAAAGAACTTAGCATAGCGATTTGCATAAAATACTGACATGTAATCTGTTTTCAGTTTTCTATTTCAGAGTGAGCAAAACCTAAATTTTTACGAGCGATCACTGAAATTCAACAATTGAAAGACAATTACTGATTTGAACTATAATTAAGTATCCATAAGACACAACTACATGAAGAGGAAACAATGCTCTCATGCTATACATTACACAGTACACTTGCACTGCATGGTTCTTGTACTTATTTAATCACCAGGAAATCAAAGAATATTCTTGCACTGTATACACTAAGCAAAAAAGCACACGGACAACTTCAACAATTCAAAGTAGGTACCCCTCTGTTATGAGAAATTTGTATTCCAATATCACTGGTGTGCTTATAGAACATTATAAAAGCTAGAGCAAACATTATCACCCTCCACAACAAAAGAAAGAAAAGGAGCATCTTCGTCCAAACAAGATATCCCATTACTGAATTTAATGAGTAGAACAGTATGAAAACAAATTATACCTTTCCAATAAAAGCAGATGAACCCCCTAACTTTGAGATGCACACAGCAACATTAGCAGGTGCACCACCGGGAGCTTTTTCGAAGGCAGGAGCTTCTGCAAGTGAAACTCCGGCAACAGTTGGGATGAAGTCAATGAGCATCTCTCCAAAACAAACAACTAAATGAGACTTCTTTGACACCACACCATTTCTACTCAAAGAAAGGTCTTTTAAATTGCCTGCAAACATCCAAATTCTGCTGTCAACGGAGCACACAGCCAAATGATCAAGTTCTCTTGAAACAAATCAAATCAGGATAGCTTCTAAATTGAAAGCATCAAAAGTTTTATTTTTAAATAATATACAGCCTCACCAGCTAACAAATATAATCACTAATTTCATTCAAGAAAAGGAAGGCAGGTAGCAGCTTTCACTTTGGGCGTGCATTAACCAAACTGTAGCTAATAAATCCTTGTTTTCATAAACTATAACAAGTAGTTCAGAATTAGATCAACCAGAAAAAAAGCAGTTTTCTTTCTTTTTAGCAGAAAGTGTCCAATCTTGTGAATATCTGAAGTCATTCCAAGATACACAATAAAACTTAAAAACAGAACACAACCGCAAAAGAAAATCTACTACTCAATATGACCCATTTGGCCAATTTTCATTGTCAACTACATGAAGTATGATGTACCTACCATCAATGATTGAACAACAAAGATCGAATATCTAAACAGGATTCAAGATAGTAACAAAGAAGCTACTAAAAACCCAAAATTTTGAAACAATAAAGAAAAGCCAAATCATGCATTCATCATTTGTAAATATATGTTGAAGAGATAGAAGATGCAGAACCTGAAATGGATTCGTCAGCCATATTGTGAGCAGTGTTAAAAATGGGGTCTTTGGAAATATCAACAAGAACTCAGAGAGAGAAAAGAGGCGTTAATAGCGAAAGAAAGGGGAAGTATAAGGGAATCTTGAAAGAGAGCCGACTGGGAAGAGGGGCTTTTGAAGTTGACAAGAAAGAAAGAAAAATCAACAAATTGCTAAATCCTCCTCTTTTTTGCCACCCTGTTTATTACTTTTGGTGTACCTTGCTGACACCGACACGGCATGAAATGTACCTGAATTTTCTTATGCAATGAGGGATATTATCAAAATTCTGTTTCTCAAAATCGCATTACTTTACTTCTATAAAGAGAGATTGGTTAGGAAGACATGAGGGGTGTTGATTTATTTTTTTGGTTTGCCCCTGAGTCATTAAAGTCTCACTAATTTGAAATTGTAAGCTTCATTTAAGAGAAAGAATTTTTTCATATCCAAATACAAATTTGAAATCTGTATAAAATAAGTAACAATCTCATCCACTATTCTACATTCTAATTTGAGACCTATAATTACAAAAGATCAGTCTTATCCATCATATTACAGTTTTTGCCTACTTTGCATAATGGATAGTTAACGCACATAAATTTTGTTAAATAGCATTTATTATTAAAATTTTTAGCAATGAATCATCACAAAGTTATTATCTTCAAACAATTTAGCAATGTATGTAACTAATTTAAGTTACTTTAATTTATTTGTTTTTAAAAAAAATGAGGTAGGAAAAATAGAGAGACGATTAAAAAGTGAAAAATTAAATATTTATCAATTAGGTAAAAGCTTGTATAGCGAACATGATCCAAAATTTTCCGATCTTCGATCCAATGATAGCATACAATAACTTTCATTCTTTTTATTATCACTGAAAAAATATAGAGAGAAGTATTAAAAATATCTCTGAACTTAGTGCAGATAATTAATTTATCTTCAAACTATTGATAGGCTTAAAAATTATTATCACTGAGAAATAACAAAAATAAAATAAAAATGGTCAAATTAAATATAGTAGATAACTATAAGCAAATAAGAGATAGTACTACAAGAAAATAAACGGGGCGGTGGAGACGAGCGGCACAGCTGCTTTTGTTTCATATTCTATTTATTTATTATTTAAAAAAAAAAGACAATACATAAATTTATGTTAGCATTCACAGTGCAGGGTTGAATGCGCCAAATTAAATTAAACTATGCAGTAGTTACGTAGAGTTTTACGTTAGGAACCAAACATGTATAATACTATTAATTAAACGTAATAAATCAACTTAGCAATTTAAAATGTTATGCTACAATTCAAAAGTCATACGTATTAGTTTTTCGGATATTTCACCCGGATATTAATTATTTGTCCTAATGCAGCCAAAAATGACCCAGAAATGTTTTCTCCCAAAATGTTTTTTTTAAAAATATAATTTTTGAAGATTTAATTACCTTAACATTACTAAAAAAAATTGTTCATAAAATTTCTTTTTGCCAGTATAAAACTGAAGGGGGTTCATCAGAAATAGCCCTTAATAAGGTCTGTGTTATTGTGTATAGTTCAGGGGTGATAATTGGGCGGATTGGATTAAATTTGGGCGGGTCATAATGGGTTAAGATAATAATCAGGTCAAGATTCAAACCAATTCAAAATTTGCTTGGGTAAGAATGGTTTAGGTAATGGGTTAGTTATATAACGGGTCAAGACTCAACCCAGCCCAATTTTTGCTAGGCCTAATTGTCTTATTTGTTCTTTTAAAGTATTTTAGAATAAGATTATATATATATCTATATATATAACATATCATTAATTAAAAATATTTGGATAAGATTTGTCATGAGCCAATTCGGGTTACATATCAACCCAATTTTCAATGGGTTGAAATGAGTTGAGCTAATAAATGGGTGGTCAATAACCAATCCAAACTTAACTGAATTGAACAGATTAGACGAGATGAGTTTGATTTTGCCACCCTTAATATAGTCTACCTGTCTCTATTTTGTGAAAATATACTATATATAACTTAGTCACTTTCCATTATAAAATAACTACTAATATAACTTTAGATCCCTGTTTTAATTAATTAACACTCGACAATTATTGATAGCTTCATATATTAATATTAAAAGGTATATTTTTAAAATATATATTTCTCCATAGGCAAAAACGAAAATTTTATGGGGGAAGAGGCACATGACTTGATATGTGAGGCATTATTTTTTAATTAAAAAGTATGTAGGTCCCACCTTTCCTATTCAATATTGTTGTTTCTCTCTCCTGTATGTCTTAATTTATGAATAAAAAATTATGTGGGTCCTATTCGTTTTATTTTGCATTGTTATTCTTTTTCCCATACATTTTACTCCACATTCGTTCACTTGTCCATTTCTTTTCTTTGCCCCTTTTTTTTATAAAAAAATCTTTTATTCTTCTTTCCTCTAATATTTCAGATCAATTTTAAGTTATGAATTTTATTTATTTAATTTTTTTATATCATTCGTATATTAATTTTTTTCATATTTGATAATTAACAAATATATTACTTTTAATTTTTTTAAATTACATAAAAATATGAGAATAAAAAATGGTGGAGAAAATTACAAAATGAAGAATAAAACCTTCATCTACGAAATAAAAGTCTAGATAGTCAATCAATTAAACTATTAATATCCCTCATTTGGTACATGTATTTAAGCATGATTGATTAATTTTTCACTTATCAAATTGAATTATTTCATCAATTTTTATATTAATAAACCATACCAAATTAATGAAATTAGGTTTTTCAATTTTCTTAATTTTTTTAATCTTGATTTGAAACATTTTACAATAAAATGAATTTTATTTTTATGAAATATAATGTAAATATCATACTATTTTGTATCATTATTTATTTATTTAATATAACTCATTGTAAACCGTTATATAAAAAACTATCAACCATAATGCCACAAAAATGGGAAATATATTAATATTTGTATATACAAAATATTGTTTTCCTTTTTTATGCGTTAAAATGATAGTGTTTATATAATTATTTATAATAAATTGAAGTAGATATAATTGTATGAAATAGTGTGACATTTGCGTCATATTTTATAAAAAATAATTTAATTTCAGTGTAACATGTTTCAAATGAAACTTAAAAAAAACTGAGAAAATTGAAAAACTTGATTTTATTGATTCGTTGTGGTTTGACAGTGAAAAAAAAAACTAACCAATCAAATGTATATATACATATCAAATAAATGATTTTTTAGCTTAATTGATTAACTATCTAGACATTTCTTTCATAGATGAAAATTCTAATTTTTATTTTGCAATTTCCTCCCATATTTTTTCTTGTATTCTCAAATATTTTTTTTATAAAAATAATCAACGTGATATTTATCAAATGGAGAACATATATAAATATAAAATGATATAAGAAAATTGGATGAATAAAATTAACCATTGAAAAAATTGATTAAAAAATTAGACAAAGAATTAGAAAAATAAAAAATAAAAAATAAAAAGGTGAAAGGAAAGAAATGACAAAAAGGAGGGGTGAGAAGGAAAGGTAAGAGAGAGATATAACAATATAGAATGAGAAGGATAGAAGTGAACCCATATATTTTTTTAATTCAAAAATAATGCCTCACATACCAAGTGCCTCTCCCACCATAAAACTTTTCGGAACAAACCCTTCAAATGATCAATGGAATATGCTTGCAAGTTGCAACTACGAATGATACGTACAATCAAACATCATCATCATCATTCTTAATAAGTGGTGGTTTCGTCGGACAATCAGGGTAGTTCCGTCATTTTGCTACTCTGACCTATTAACAAGCTCCAACGGCTTGCCATTTGGGTTTGACGCGTGTGCTTCCCTTCTCGCCACTGCTATTGCAAATGAAAAGCTTTCTTCCCACTAACAATTACCAAAGGAGGAAAAATGGCGCTCCATTTTTCCCTTTTCGATTTGTTTCTTCTTCTTTGTTTTTTCTTTTCTGAATTTGATCTTACTCATAGTTCCATTTAATATTTTACTACATTTTCTGTATGCATGTATTATTATTTTTTTATTCAGTTGCAATAATTTTGGGGGAAGATTGATGAACCCAAGGTGTTCGATGATATGCCTGAAACAACTAAATAATTCGGTAAGATTCTTTGCAATATATACTGAACAAACGAAATATTGATGAGTCTTGTCGCTAATTCCTCTGAATTATTTTCCCTGCTCTTGCTTTTGGGGACTCCAGATGTAGGTTTTTATTTGAAAATTAACCTTTTTAGTTTCAAGATTATTGAAATTTGAAGAGAGACTTTTGGTTTTATTGTTCTTTCATATTGTTTCGAGCCCTATTTTAATACTTTTACCAAGTTTCCAATAGATTTTTATTAAATGGACATTCTAATGCAAATTAGATGCTCTCTAAAGTACTTTGAAGTGTTATAGTATGCTTACTTAGTATATGCAAGGAAGTCCAACAATGACTAATAAATTCTATCGTAGTGCGGAATGTTGTATTAGGAGGTCATAGTATGAAATTCTTGAAGATGTTTTTCATGAAAGACCAATATGAATTATTTTTTTGATGACAAGGGAAATGCGCAGCTGCTATCCTTTGGGTGCGCACAGGGTAACCCCGCTCCTATGCAATAGCTCGCAAATCACATAGGAGAGGTAACCCGTACTAGGCAAGCCCGGTGCGACAAGCTCGACCCAGAAGGCAAACCCCTTGCTTTCTTTCATTGGCAAGGGGTTTCGAACTTGAGACCTCCAATATGGAAGTCCCAAACCCAAACCACTGCCCGAAGGGTAAGACCAATATGAATTATGATGATGAATTGTAGACAGGTATATGCTTATTTTATATAATAGTAATCTGATTTCTCAAGTCAGTGATTGCGCTGCAACCTGTATGTGTATTCCTTCCGTCTTGAGATAAAAATTGCAGGCTAATTTATGGAGACAAAACATTCAGTCATTCGGGTGACTATCACATCAGTCGAGGCTTTTAAAGATTAATTCCAGTTTGCTTATTTCTAATGTCTTACAGGTAGCTCCTCGCCTTCGACAAAAATTAGTAATCTTTTAACAGATATGAGTTCCTTCATTGCATAATTTGAGACACAGTACTCCACAACTAAGTTCTGCACTTCTTCAACGTTAGTCGGGTGTCATAAATCCCTGAAAACGAAATAAAACTAAAGAAGCATGAGGCAATGTCTAATATATTGCATTTCAACCTTATTAGTAAGTCAAAGGTTGCCAAAATTGTCGTTGTTCGTTTTACATTGATATATCTTGAGTTTTCATATTGCAACTGTATTTTGAACTCTATGAATGTAATTTGAAATTCTTGTTTTCTCATTCTTAATTGAAGCATCATATAAAAAGGTACCATGCTAAATTAAAAATGAAAATATATAAAATCGTCTTATAAAGGCTTTAAAATGATAACTTTGTATGTGAAAAAGTCATGGTGAGACAATTGTGCAACTTTCTATTTGATTCCCAATAAGCTCTCTCCAAATTGTTTACTCCTACTTTTACTAATATCTTCCTACAACATTCAATTGTCATAGTGACCTTCTTAGGGGTAGCATGGAAGAACCTTAAATGTAGTTCAGATTGACAGAAATATAAGTTGTCCCTAAAATACTGGTTCCTGTCTAATATAATTGATCTGTGGTTGTTGTTTCCTTTCTTAACAAAACTGGGAATAGTGTGAAAGTATAAAATGAGGGAGGAAGAGATTAAAATTCAGGTAGAAGGTAGCAACTGATATCTACTAAGATTTCCCTGGTTGTTGTTTCTCAACAAAATTGTGTTTTTCCTTATTTTGATTTTCCTTGCAAATGAGGTAAGTTCATATGAACTATATCCATGGACTTTAAGTAAAAGAAACTGTTGAATTAGCAGAAAATGCTACAACAAATGTGAAGTTGGAACCATGTAAATTATAGATGAATTCCACCAAAGTGAAAAATATGAGGTTGGAATGGTAGATTCAAATTAGTTGGATATTTATGTTGCTTTTTTGGTAATTGAGTCTTTATGATTTGCTAATTTATTTTCCCCTTTTTAGCTTATATGTAAGAACCATATCATTTCATTGTTCATTGATAAATTGATTTTGATTCTTTGTTAATCAATAATGTGGAACTACTGGCATCACATGTTTAAACAATAACAAGCTAACAGGGGATAGATGAGAGAGCTACTTACTTAAATTTCGAATTTGAAAATATATGAGTTTCACATTTTAGGCATTATCAAAATTTGGCTAGACAAAGAAGGTGATGCAATTAGAGATTTTAACATTGATTTCCCAGGCTAAGTTCATAATAGCCACGTTCTTTTAAAGTATTGAAAAACACCAACTTATGTTTTACTTATCTATCAAAAAGTAGTTTCAAGTACTTATCTATCAAACATCAAACAGAGGAGGTGGTTAGATCCCAATATCTACAGTCACGTCCCACTCCCAGGTTACTTTCCTTTAATTTAGTTAATTTCTCAAAGTTGCAGAAATAATGATCTAATACAAGATGTTACAATAGAATTGCTCACAGGGACTCTTCACAAGGCTTAGTGAAACTTACACAGCTGAAGCTTGATACAAGATGTTACAATCGAATTATTTTACAGGGACTCTTCACAAAGCTTAGTGAAACTTACACTGCTGCAGCTTGATACAAGATGTTACAATCGAATTGCTCACAGGGACTCTTCACAAAGCTTAGTGAAACTTACACTGTTGCAGCTTACTTTGCCATGACCAGTTACTCTCCTGTGAAGGCACAACATTTTGCGTGTCTATATTTGTTTTTGAATTACCAAATAATTAGTCAAAAACTACCAAACTATATTTATTTGTGAATTACCAAACTTAAACCACAGGTACTCTTCCTAAGTTTATGCTCATTTCTCAGCTCGATTGCAGCCAAAGTCACGGAATGATACATTTTACTCAAAAGTCATTGCAAACACATGTTGCAGTGTTCCTCCTTGCATTAAGAAACATATTTTTCATTGTTTTTTTTTCATCTTATAAAGCAGGGCAAGCAACTTTTACTTTGTCATTGTTTGATAAATGTCAGACTCCAACAATGTAATTTCATAAATTTGTATAATTGAACAAATGAAAAATTATTTATTTTAGATAAAAAAATTGGTTTCTCGCTTCTCTGGAACTTTGGCCTGTGCGGAGCACGGGCAACCCCATCTAGTGTATATATATGTGCAGACAAATTTATGTTTTCTTTTTCCGGTTAAGAATAAAAAATAATTAGTTCTTAATGCTAAATTCTACAGCTGTGCGCAAATGGTTTCGCTTCATTCTTTAAAATTTGCTAATGATGTTTGACATGTTTTTATTTAATTAGTAAGCATCTTTTTGTACGGAATCATGCATTATGCATATCTCAAGTCCAGAAACATGCAACTTTTATTTGTTTCTAAATATATATAAATAAACTAGTGCTCTCAAATTCACCATACGTTCAATCAATATAACTATTTATATGTTTGGTTCTGTGATTACTATAAATAGAGACATAAGAACTCATATTTGATGTTGAAAACTTGAAAAATACTTGGAAGAAAGAAAAAAAAACTCTTATATTATGTCTTTTTATTTCTAATGCTTTTATTTTTAAAGTTTTTTATCTTGTATTCCTCTAATTTAACAACACGTTATATTATCAACATGAATTTCTAATCATATTTCAATCAGTACCACAAATGTCACTCATACAAAATTGCGTTCACTGTATTTAGCTTGCAAAAAAATTCATAACATATATTAGTACTATTGATTGAATATTCTCTGCTCCACGAAATTTCTTAAATGAGGGAGTTATTTTACTGCAGGTAAAATAAAAAAGTTATTTGGTAAGATTGAAAATATGGCTAGTCATATCTTTATTCATTTTCTTCTAAATGATCTTGAGGAATATTATAATATTCTAAAGAAACTGCTTGACCTTATCATAATCCTGTGATGCAAAAAGTTTTGATTTGTGTGATTGGTGACGAATTGATGATATGTGTCTCTAATTTCAATTTTATTCATACAAAAAAAGAATGGAAAATGTGAATAATGATAGAGTATTGTTTTGATTGCGCTAATTTTTAGGATAAATTATATATTTTTTATATAATTGTTTATATTATCGTGGGCTGAAGTTTGCAGAACTGAGCACTTTAGTCTATTATGCGAATGATTCATGAGGGTAAGTCAATGCAGTTAAGTCCCATCTCATCAAGAGGGTAAGATATCGAGTTTTAAAGAGTTTTCATTGATTAATTCTAATGATTGTGAGATTGTTCAACATAAGGAATGATCAACTAATTAAATCTCGTGAAAATGGTTAGAAAGCACCACGTCTTAGTCAGTATGACGGAGCCACCTTACTATTAGGGGGTTCATCCGAACCCCCTTCGATAGAAAATTATATAATTTATATATGGTTAAAATAATTTTTTAGGTATATATAGTAGATGTCGAACCCCCTTCGGCTACTTTGTGTGTCTATTTTTCAGATTTTGAACTCCCTTATTGAAAATCCTGGCTCCACTACTGGTCTTAGTGCAATTGGTGCACTTATATATCATGCTATTACTATTCATGAGATAATATTTTATTTAGTGTGCATGCAAGATATTCACTTTGGAGATATTGATCGAGTGAAATCAAATATTGATATGAATTTATAAATTCTAACCAATGTTATTAAGGCTTTATTGATTACACAGATGCATGATATTTTAAGTCGATCTTTTCACCTACAAATCGAGTAGCACATTGAATTAGTTCCAAAAAATAGAAATGAGCAATTAAAATTCGGGAGTATTTAACGTATTTGTTCTCAATTAGAACAAAGTATAATCATGAATTAACAAAGCTTGACTAAAACACGTGTAAATGCATCACTTTAACCTTTATTTGCCCTAAAACAACCGATTAAACACTTAAAACATGTCACACTCTTAATTACGCCCATCAAACTTGTCTACTCCTACCTAGATCACCAATACACTCTAAATATCAAAGCAATTCTAAATTACAAAGTACGTTTAGCAATATACAATTATATTAAGACGGCTAATCTTTATAGCCAACTCACCAACATAATATATAGGGCAAAAACAATCACATCACTAGGCAAAGAAATCAAGCAGTTCACCAAGTTTTCATCACTTAGATGCCTTCACTTTTCAAGAGAATTGTCTCTTCATTTATTCATAACTTCCATCTTCCGACACATATAAGAAAATAATTTTATTTTTTATTTATAATTAAATTTTCACCGATATTTTTATTTTAAAAATTCTTATAAAGTTGACTACGCTTTGTAAACAACTAAAATGTGTTAGATATATAGTATATTCACAAATATCCCCTTGATTTAACATCATTTGATTGTTCATGAAAATTAAGATGTCATTTATTTTATTACTAATGGTAATAGAAAAGAATATTGCATAAACAGTTTGGTCACTAGTGCTACTATTTGATTGATAAAATGATTCAACTATTGTAGTTTGAATAAATAATCATATTTATCATTATTGGAATTTGGAATGTTGGGTTGTGAATATATGGACCGTTCACTGACTGTCCTATAATTTGTACATCATTGGTGGATTATGTCAACATTTTGGAACGTTCCATCGAGAAATATGGATCGTTAATTAGACATAGTTTTTTTGAACCCCAATAAATTTGTAATTGATAATTTTTCGGATGGGAACCGAATAAGTCTTCTCATGTAATATTACATGAAAAAAAATATAAATTGTAATAGGTACAGTTATTGTCCATTTATATAGGAAAAAAGATTTGCAATGTCTGCTCAATTGATTTATAAAATACCAATAATGAACTTATTTAATTTGGACAGTATTTAGTAAGCGTTTAAGTATAAAACAGATTTTTGATAACATTTGATTTTTTTATTTCTAAAAATAAGTAAGTATTTAAAAATTGAGATTGTATCTGAACATGTATTTAACTTGAAAAAAGTAAAAAAATTATGCATAGAAAAATAATTTCACTCAGAATAATTTTACACAAGGTGATACATTATATAAAATAGTTTTTCTAGGTATAATATTGTATATATTCTATATATATTAGACAACGTGATGTAAATATTTTTAAAAATTACTCCTATTTTTGAAAAAATTCCTCATTTATTTGATTTTTTGACATACTCCCTCAGATTAGTATGAATTTTGCACATATGTTAAGAAATAATGATTGATATAAGTTTTTTTAATCATAAAATTCATATTAGTCTTAGATTTTGAAAATTCAAATAATTAATATTTAATGTTAAACATCAAAAAAATAATTTTCTTTTCTTACAAATCTGAATTAATCAGGCTTCTATGGTTACCTAAAAAACCAGATGGGAAAAAAGAAAACTTCTATGAAGGAAAAGGAATTATTTACTTGAAATATTATTTTATTTCATTATTGAACAATTGTTTGCAAATTTTAATTATTTTGAGAAAAAAGAGGAAGTTCACGTGAAGCGGGTGTCATAAAGCATGAGTAATTGTGCCGATAAGCAATCTATAAAGCATGTGGCGGCTATGCAATTCCGCTGAATCTTATTAGATTTTCAAAAATACCCCACATTTTTCTCTTTCACTCCAACCTATACTGAATACTCTATTTTTGATTTTTGAACTGAATTCACTATACAATAGTTCTTCCTTCTTCTTCGAATTTCTTCTTCTGCTGTTTTCAGTAATGGCTATGGAGAGTGCATTGACATCCACACGAGTTTCAATTCCATCGTTGTGTTCTGGGATCAGTTCATCTCATCATCACCATAGATCCTTCTCATTTCTCAATTTCCCCAAATTGTCTTCATTCAAATGCTCTTTTCGAACAATTTCACCTGTTCCTTTCGTTGTCAGTGCATCCTCTGTTTCTCCATCATCTCCTTCTACATCTGTTGCCCAATCTCAGGATCTCAAGGTATCTAATTGCTTCCAAATATCACTATATAACGTGTATATTTTTATGTGATTTAATGGAAAATTTGATTTACTTGAATGCCAGATTAAATCAGTTCCTACCAAGCCTATTGAAGGTCAAAAGACCGGTACCAGTGGTCTACGCAAAAAGGTGCCTTTTCTTTTGGTTTTATTAAATTTTTACACTTTGTTTGGATGATTGTTACCCGTTGTATTGTATTGTTAGCTCAAATACGACGTATATTTTGATTGTTATATAAATTTGTTGTTTAGTATCATTTAAATTCATTTTCATTGTTAGCTACAAAAAGTCCCTTTTGGTGTAAGGACTGATTTGGTGTGATTGCCTTAGTTACTTTTAATATTTTCTTCTCATTTATCACATTTTAATGTTTTATCCTTTACCCTATTTTTTCGTAGTAGCTACATCCCGTGCCTTACTTTTCTCGTAGGCTTATCAGACATATCGCAATGACGGAGAATGATACAATCTATCCAAATGTTGTATTTATTAAAATAATATTGTACGATACAATACAACACAATATGATACATAATGAAATAATACATAACAACCCTCCAAACAGAGTGAACTCTGCCTGCGTGAAGGTGTGCCAAAATAAATAGGAAAACCTCTCTACCACTTAAGGTAGGGTTAAGGCTGCGTATATTTTACCTTCCTCAGACCTCACTTGTGCGATTACACTGGTTTGTTATTGTTGTTGGTTTATTAAATTTTTTATTGCTTACTGTTCATTTGGATGACTTCTGCTTCTTTTGTCTATAGGTTAAAGTGTTTATGCAGGACAATTACCTTGCCAATTGGATACAGGTATGGTTCCTCTCATTCTTTGAGCTTGGGTGATATTGAATTCCAAGTGTACTCAATTTTGTGCAATTATTTTGTGATGTTTCAATACAGGCATTGTTTAATTCATTGCCGTTAGAGGATTATAAGAATGGACTCTTGGTCTTAGGAGGTGATGGTCGATATTTCAATCGAGAAGCTGCACAGGTAGTGATCAAGTTTGTATATAATTTTGTGTTTCATGTGTATCCTGATTCCTGAAGACTTATCTGAGGTTTTCTGATCTCTAATGCATCTTAAGCTACAATGCAGATAATCATTAAAATTGCAGCGGGTAACGGTGTTGGTAAAATATTGGTTGGCAAGTGAGTGTCCCAAGTTACACTTTTAGCATGAATGAATTCTTCAAATTTCACATCTTAGCGATATTGTTGCTTGAAATAATTCTTTTCTCAACTTATTGCTTTATGTTTCCATGTGTTTCTGAATGTTAGTTTTGAAATGCTTAGCTCATTGTACTCACATGTTGTAATAAATTACAGTCTCCCTGAGCCATATCTTCTTGCAATCAATCCTTATGATAATATTCTATAATGCTATCTGTTCAGAGAGTCCATATCCTTCCACGTTTTATTCAAGTGTTAGCATATAGGTAGAATTGTTTCATTTCTTTTTTTGGGGTTTCCCTTATTCTGGCATAGTTCTATGCATATTTTTGTGCTCTTATCGAAAAATGAGAATAAAGTAGTTGATATATATAAATGAAGAATCTGTGTTTGGCAGGGACGGTATACTGTCTACTCCAGCTGTGTCTGCTGTGATACGGAAAAGAGAGGTGACAATTCTGCTTTCATTTTTTATTTGCTTTTTCTTTGCTATTTTTGAATGACACTTAAAGTTATATCCGCAGGCAAATGGTGGCTTTATAATGAGTGCAAGCCATAACCCTGGTGGTCCCGAGTATGATTGGGGTATCAAGGTAAAATATCTAGTTAGAAAACATGTACCGGAAATCTGGAACTGCTTGTTCTTAGCTGTCCCATTGACTGCTGAAATACACAGTTAAACTTTGTTTTATTATTTTACAAAAAGCCAGTTCCACATTGAATTTCTTAGATTGACTGTTTCTGAATTCTGATATGCGACCTCTCTAAATTGAATAGTCCAAGAACTTAATATTTCTAATTATCATTTTTTTTTCCAGTTCAATTATAGCAGCGGCCAACCAGCTCCTGAGTCTATCACGGACAAGATCTATGGAAATACCCTTTCTGTACGATTCCATCACCTTGTGCTAAATAATATGCTATTCTTATTCTACATTAGAAGACTTAATGTTGCTATGATTCAACGCAAGGTTCTTTAGTGCTATATATGCATAGACATACACAATATAGGTAGCTGTATGAAATTGTTATAGTTCATTGGTAAATGAATCAACATCTGAATTCCTTGTTTCATAAGGGCTATGCAGATTTCTGAAATAAAAATTGCTGACATTCCTGATGTTGATCTTTCTCAACTTGGAGTTACAAAATATGGAAATTTTAGTGTGGGGGTGGTTGACCCTGTGGCTGATTATTTGGAACTAATGGAAGTGAGTAACCTAAAAAGTTTAAATTTCTGTTTTTTTTAAAAATGAACTCCATGATACATATGTATAACTTTACTGATAACGTGCAGAATGTATTTGATTTTTCACTCATTAGAAGTCTTGTTTCACGACCAGATTTCAGGTGTGTTGTTTTACTTAGTGTTGTTCAATTTTTTTTTTAATTTGCTAAATTATATTTTCCCTGTATTATTTTTGGATTTTATTCATCCCTAGTTTCATAATGATTTCTATTATCCGGTTCTAGCATAATTATATTCCTAAGGTAATTTTGGAACTATAACGTAATTATTTTTGGTCACACAGATATTGACTCTAATGTTTGTAAGACAATTTTTTTTATTAGAATGGAACTCTTAGAACAACAAAATCTCGTGTTGTCTAAAACAAATTGTAGTATTATCATTTTCATTTGACTTCGTCTTCAAAGTCTGATTTTTTCCATTACCTACTACATATTTAGGAATGTCTTTTAGGGATGAACATAAGAACATAATTTCTTAGTAAGGACTGTATGATCAATTTGAGAAGCTATCAAATTATAAACGACAATGTTTGTCTTTCAAAGGATTGGTTGACAAATTACACTCATCAATAGTATATTGGATAGTCTACCAATCTATGTAAGGTGTCTATTTTTATCCTCTAATAAAATGGAGAAGAGATTAGATTCTAGACAATGCTAGAAATTTTTTCTCTCAAATCGAACAAGGATAGAAAGAATGTTTATTGATTAAGTAAAGTAAATCGATGTATAAAACGCATCTCGGTGATCCATGCAAGTGTAATAGATAATGAGTCTGATGCTCAAGACTAGTGATATGGTAATAAAATATTGCCTATGCAAATATAATGAAAAGTTCCATAAATTCCATACAAGTAAATCAGATAACACATCATTAATGGAGAGAAGGAAGTAGAAGGACTATGGTAGACTTTTATAGTGGATTATTAAAAGAGTAGGTGGCTTAGAGCTGGCTCAGAGCCTCGAGGGGATATGTTGGATGATGTTGTATAAAATTTTATTTATCAATTCGTTTAATTCAAAATTCTAAAATATTATCTAACATAAAGAAATTTTTCTATTTTTTATTTTTATCTAAATTTTATATTATTTAAGTGAAAATAAAAAATCATAAAATTCACAATTGATTAAAAAAAATTGAGGCCTCAAATTTTTATTTGGGGGCCTAAAGCAAAGGCTTCATTTGCCTCCCCTTGATAAGCTTGGTTCCTTTAATAAATTCAAAGTAGGTGATGAATAATATTGGAACTCAAGTTTCTGAAGAGAGAGCATCTCACTAGAACTTGAGAGATATGAAGAGTTCTAGAGGGGTTACTACATCATATACATTTAGTAAGATACAACCAAATTCAAAAAATACACAAGCATTTCTATCTAATATCATGTATGAGCATAACTTAAGTATCTCTGGCTTAATGAGGAATAAATTCTTATGGGAAGGAAATAGTAGCAACAAAAAGTTTCACTTAGTTAGATGGCAAGTGGTCACTAGTGCTAAGGAAGGGGGTGGATTGGGAATTAGAAGCTTGAGATTGCACAATAAAAGCATGTTGTTTAAGTGGCTTTGGAGATTTAGCAGGAACGAAAGGGTGGTTTGGATCAAAATAATTGAAGCAATCTAGGGTAGCAGACAAGGCTGGAACCCCCCTTCAAATATTTCATACACTAGAGGGGGAATATGGAAAGGTTTGTAAATTATGGGCCAAGTTTCAACAATTCACCAAATTGGAGGTGGGGAATGGAGCAAAAAATAAATTTTGGATCGACTTCTGGACGGGTGATGAGTGTTTGAAACAAAGATTTCCTCTTTTTTTCAGCCGTTGCAATAGCAAAGATGAAGTTGTGGCTGATTTTTACCTCAACACGGGATGGCAGATGAATTTTAGAAGGAATTTGAACGATTGGGAAATTGACGACTTTTGTCAATTGCTCCTTCAACTGGATTATACCCACATTGATCAGAGTAAGGAGGATTCACTAGTATGGATAGCTAGTAATGATGGAACCTTTTCAGTAAAAAAGTGCTATAGCCTTCTAATGAAGCAAACAAGATTTTGGAATACTAGTTGGCCATGGAAAGAGATTTGGAGAACTAAAGCTCCTATAAAGGTAGCTTGTTTTGGTTGGATTGCAGCATGGGGAGCTTGCCTTACTCAGGATAATCTTCAAAAAAGGGGTTTTGCACTAAGTAATAGATGTTACTTATGTGAAGAAGAGTTGGAGGCTGTGAATCACCTTCTTTTGCATTGCAAAATAGCTAGATAATGTTGGGAATTTTTCTTCAGTATTTGCGGGATATCTTGGATCATGCCTCAACGTGTGAAGGAATTATTGGAGAGTTGGCACTACCAGAGAACACACAAAGCTTTGAAGCAAAATCTGGAGAACTATACCTTTGTGCATATTCTGGACTATCTGGCTAGAAAAAAATAAAGCTTGTTTTGATGGACAAAAAGACCATATTTATAGAGTTAAAAACAAGTGTTTACATAATTTGTTTTGTTGGTGTAAAAGTAGTTCCTTGATAATATAGATCAACATATGGAGTTTTTGGAGCTGCTAGGGAGATGTTGTAATTGACCGCATGGATATTCCCAACAATCTTTTGTAACTTTTGGTTTGGTATCTTCTTGGTACTTAGTCAATAAACTTTTACCTTGTAAAAAAAAGTATCTTTGGTTTTTTTTTGTCCAAACTACCCTAAAAATGCAAGAAATGTATTTCACATACTCCTCTACTATTCTTCTTGTCTAACTTAATTTCCCTAGATCACCCAATTCGGCCTATCCAGGATCAAAGCAAAATGCAGGGCTACCTCGCTAGTGAAAAATGCACCAATATATATCTTCATTCAACATATATAACTTGTAATAGAAAGAGTATTTTATAATCGTGGTGTCAGGGCCATTTTGCGCGCACCTCAACTAATTCAAGGAATACCTTCTATCTTCCCAGCCCAACACATGTATTGGATAACTCTATCCATGACTTGGATAAATTGAAAGAAATCACCTAGCCTTCCCGGGTCTTAAACCCGAGACCTTATGGTTTCCAACCCACTTCATTGACCATTTAGGCACGCCCTTGGATGTTGGCATCTGGTACAACTCTAAAGCCTTTTTTTGCAAGTTTGCTTGCATCTAACACCGCACAAAATTCAATCCAATAAAACCTAGGCACTTTGGGAGGAATAGAGACCGTTGGTTTGAAGTACTAGAATGATAATCATGGTATAAATTATGTGTTGATTAACCTCTTGTTCAATTACCTTGTATTGCCTATATTGGGATCAATTACTAAAAGACCAAAATATCCTTGATAACATATACTAGTTCTTCTTCTCAATCCCTTCTACACTCCAAAAAA
Organism: Solanum verrucosum; assembly: GCF_900185275.1. Taxonomy (NCBI): domain Eukaryota; kingdom Viridiplantae; phylum Streptophyta; class Magnoliopsida; order Solanales; family Solanaceae; genus Solanum; species Solanum verrucosum. The sequence goes on from NW_026020155.1 coordinate 301,096, forward strand.
AAAGCGTTTACAATAATAACAAACTCAATGTGGTCCCACAAGTGGTGTATGGGAGGGTGGTGTGTACGAAGACCTTACCTCTACCTTGAGAAGGTAGCGAAGCTGTTTTCGATAGACTCTCAACTCAAGAACAAATGTAAAAGAAAAAGAAAAGAGTTGCAAGCAGAAACAACAAGATAATGAGATAACCGAAGCAAAAGAAATTGTAGGAAGTAATAGAATTCTTTTTTTTTTGAAAATGGTAACGATGTATTATATCACAAAAGTACATGGGTTGTACTCAAACCTTATATACAGATGCACTCTAGACACTCCTACTCTATTTCTATATTGAGTCTAAAACATCAACTATAGAGGCAGTGTCATTTGAGTATAATTGATTACACCAAAAACATAACAACAAAATGCAGTTTAGTTTAACATCCTGCACACTATTTTCTATGCCTTCAAAACATCTGGAATTCCTTTCTTTCCAGATTGCCCACCATATTGAAGCAGGGATAATTCTCCATCTAGTTCTGTCTTTTGCAAGGGCACCTGCCTCCTCCCAGCTGTACAATGCCTCAGTAACTCTCCTAGGCATAGTCCAGGATATGCCTTTAAGACTCAAGAAAATCCTCCAAAGCTGCCGAGTGTATTTACAGTGTAGAAATAGAAGTAATAGAATTCTATGAATAAGAAATTACTAATACTCGTGGTATGGAAAGGAAATACGTACAACTACCTAATATCCTTCTACCCTAATTCTCGAACTAAACACCCTCTTATCAAGGGTCATGTTCTCGGTGAGCTGATGCTGCATCATGTCATGCCTAATCTCCTTTCCCCAATACTTCTTTGATCTACCTCTACCTCTACCTCTCCTCAGGCCTATCATGACCAACCTCTCACACCTCCTTATTGGAGCATTTGCGCTACCATCTTAGTCTTATTTCAGCATCTTGTTCACCACGGGGCCCACTCCTATCTTGTCCCAAATATCTTCATCACTAATCTTATCTCTCCAGTTGTGCCTACAGGTCCATCTTAACATGCTCATTTCTGCTACATTCTTCTTGTAGTCGTAGAAGTTTTTGACTTGCCAATACTCTACAACATACCCAGTGTAATCCCACAAGTAGAGTTTGGATAGGGTAGTGTGTACACAGACCTTACCCCTACAAGGTAGAGAAGTTGTTTTTGATAGACTTTCGGCTCAAGTAAAAGCATCATAAAACAGTTCAAAAAAGAAACAACAGGAGTTAAGAAGTCAAAACGAAATACTAAAGAAAGCATGACACCGCATACTAAAAACAGAACAGTCACTACCACAAAATAATATGATAATCAAAGTGTTAGAAATGATAAATAGTAACAGATGGAATAACAAGAAACTCCTAAAGATTTCACCTATATGACATAGTCGGTCTAACCACCACTTTGTAGAACTTACCTTCAAGTTTCAGTGGCACATTCTTATCACACAAGACACCGAATGCAAGCTTCCATTTCATCCACCGTGCTCTAATACAATGTGTGACATCATCATTGATCTCCCTATTACCTTGGATTATTGACCCGAAACTTCCTCTCGTGGGAATGACTTTTATATCAAGCCTGACTTCCACGTCCGTTTCATGGGGCACAACCATGAACTTGCACTCTATGTATTCAGTTTTGGTCCTGCTCAATTTGAAATCTTCCGACTCCAAGATCTGTCTCCAAATCTCTAGCCTCCCTTTACCTCGCGTCTCGTCAATCAATACTATGTCATTAGCGAATAACATGCACTAGGGTACCTCCCCTTGTTCGCATTAGTACGTCCATCGCCAAGACAAAAAGAAGCTTCAATAATAGTCCTAACCAAAATATAAAGTTTTGACTTTGAAAAGTTTCCCATGTAAAGGAGGCAACTTAAACTGATTCACTTCCAACCAGTGTTTCGGACGACGAAAGGCGACAAGGGTTTGTCTTGCCACAAGGCAAAGCGAGCGGCGATGCGCTCGCCTTTTTGAAGTGTGGCCCAATTAATACCAAATAATTTAAATATTTAATTGCATATATATATATATAATCAAAATCTCAATAGCAGTAACATACAAGAAAAATTTTCAATCCAAAAGATGAAAATAGATAATACATACTTAGACTGAGGAGTCTAGTAGAAAATCCTAAAATTACCTTTTAACATTTAAAACCCTAAATTGATCGCCTTTTTTAAAGAAAATACAAAAGGAGACGCCTTTCTCGCCTCTCGCCTCTCGCCTTTCTTGCCATGGCGTCGCCTTTTGACGATCGCCTCACCACAATGTTAAAATGCGGTGAAGGGTTGCCTCGCCTCGCCTCGCCTCTCGCCTTTGTCGCCATGGCGTCGCCTTTTGACGATCGCCTCACCACAATGTTAAAATGCGGTGAAGGGTTGCCTTGCCTCGCCTCGCCTCGCCTCTCGCCATTGGTGATGAGGCGATTGCCTTTCACAACACTGCTTCCAACTTGAGCACCTTTTTCTTTTCTTTTTCCTTTTTCTTTTGGTGACTAAGACCCAACAAATTGAGATTAATTTATATATCAGAAAGAGAAGTTTTGGGATTCTGCAAGATTTGTGAGGAATGGCAGGTTTCTTGCTGTTCTTGTGTAGGAATTGGAATGGAATCTTGTAAGCAAAATTTTGTTACAAAAGGTCAAGGGTATATAATGATAAAATCTATTTCATTTAGTTTAAAATAAAACCACGTGTTTAGAATTATTTTGTGTATATCTAATTTTTAATACAACGAACCAAACTTCAACAAGAAATAATCTCCGGATTACCAACCCTGCACAACCTGTCCTTAAACCAGACACCCCTAATGTCTTTGAAAGGCCATTTAACCAAGGAAACATAAGATAAAAGATAGAAGTGTATACCCTACTCTTCCATCCTTCTTCTGGTAATCCGGTACATTTGGTGAAACTCGTTTTCTTTCCAATTTATTTGAGGTCTAAGTTATCCTCTCAACTTCCTAATCTTCACAATTTGTTCAAAAAAATAGTTCCCATCCATGAGTACAACTGTACCGATAAGACACTAGCAAATCTGGGGTCTCGACTTGTGTCTCCAACTAGTTTCTTGGGCTGGAGGTAATTAATTTTAGTTGTGTAAGCAGTTAAAGCAAATGAAGTCGAATTATTATTATCTCTATATGATCCCCCCCCCCCCCCCCCCCCCCCCCACACACACACACACACACACACACACACACAAACACACACCAAAAAAATAAAGGAAGGAAATCCACGTTGACTGACTACAAAGAGATCACTGTTTAACTGACTGTACTAGTTCAAATGTGATTCTGTAGGTAGTGCATTTTGTGCAAACACAATAACTTCTAGATATCTTGCTTAATCTCAATGCTTAGTAAAATGGGATTACGCTGAAGGACCCTATATATATATAAATGTATCCTTATAACGTCCCCCATCTGCTGGATATCTTTGCTCATGCTTATGCCTTGTTAACGTCTGATGCTTCTGACAGGTTTGTATTTGATGCCATGCATGCAGTTACAGGGGCTTACGCAAAGCCCATTTTTGTTGACAAACTAGGAGCTAGCCTGGTATGTATGCCTTGGAGTTTTTTCTTTAGCTATTGAACTATCTTGTGTGTTCTTGATTATAGCTTTATCATCTATGTATGTCGTGTAGGAGTCTATTGCAAATGGAGTGCCACTGGAAGATTTTGGACATGGTCATCCAGACCCTAACCTTACGTAAGTAACGAGCATCTATTGAAGTAGTTGTGCTTTAACTTCTTGAAAAGAACTAAGATACTTTAGTTATTTTGGTCAAGGTATGCTGAGGATTTGGTGAATATACTGTATGGAGAGAATGGACCTGACTTTGGTGCTGCAAGCGATGGTATGCTCAAAAACCTTCTGCCGCAACACTTCACCTGAGTTGTCTTTCAATTAATCAGATAACATATATAATATGCTTGGCTGAAGTTAAAAAATGATTGAATCTTAGATGAAAGGAAAATAATTAGAAAAGAGAATCAAAGATAGAAGCCATCAAAAAACATTGAGTTAGATACTCCACCCTTCTTCCCACCCCACTCCACCTCAAAATCTCTAAAATGAAAAGAGACCAGGGACAAAGGAGGGCAATTAGACAGTTAGTCTCAACAACATATGGTCATATTCTTTCAATTGCATGCTTATACCATTGCTGAAAGCTTGGTTACATTGATTGCTTCTTTCTTTCACTAGTCTGCGCATGATTCTATATGGAGAATGAAAATGAAAATGTTTTGATCAAAACAAATTAAGAGTTCTAATTTCTAATTTATTACACATGAGAATAAACATGATAATGCCTCTGGAGATTTCCTCGTATTATTGTTTAGAAATGATTTAGAAGAGTTTTTAGAAGCCCAACTATTCCAGTTTTTCTAATTTATCTCCTTTAAGACATTCTCTTTAATATTTCAACTATATCTTAACTTGTACTTCTGGCTAATAAGTTATACAAAAGGGGCATGTATAACTTATATAATTAAGTTCAAAACATATTTGCTTGTCATAAGCTAAATCATGATGTTTTGTTTGTAAATATTATAACTCCAAAAAAGAATTAAAAGCAATGTCCTTTACAACAAAGAAAAACAGAACAATGTTAAATTTGTAACAGAAATGGAGAAACTTTATTCTGTTCTCTTGCATAAATTAAACAAAAGAGATCAATTTGAAATCTTATCTTTATTTGTTTGAATGTTGAACCTCTGTTGTGGGGCTTGTGATTCTCTATGCGGACAAAAATGCCAAGCAGAGAGTTGTATTCATACAATGGAAAACATAAATAGGAATTCTAATTAGTCTAGGATTTGTGTGTAGGGTGTTTCATTTGGAGTAGTTCCTTAAGGAATTAAGTACGATAAGGAGCATTGAAGTGTCCATTTGTTGTTGTTGAAGAACATTTGTAATGAGAAAGGGGAAATAGTTTGTAGTTCAAACCCAGTGAGCGTGAAGGTAAAGCAGGCATGGATCGAAATCTGGCATAATTTGATTAATTACTGTTCATGTTGACAAGAAACAAGATGGAGGATATTGAGGGATGGGAAAGAACATAATGATGAATTCAGCTTACTTAAATTGTTGTGCCCTAATTATCTATTTCCTAGCTGTAAGTTAAGAGTTCTACATTAACTTCTTTCTATTTTTCGCATCTTAAATAATAAGAAAGTCTTATCATGTCTACGCCAAGTTGGTGGTTATACTGTTACACAATAAATGTATCAGTAGTTAGTTTTGCCTAATGAGTAATTAGTTATGCTGTTGGATTAGTTAGAAGCAGTTAGCAAGATAAGATTCTTTTTCATTTCTATATAAGGCATTGTATCATTAACAGAATCATCAATTGAATATACAAGTACACCTCCCGATGGAATCCTATTCTTCATCTTCTATCTTTTCATCCACCATAGCTGAATAACTTGAGCTTCTCCGCTAAGCTCCTGTCCAGCTGCTAAAACCTCGGATTCCTTTGAGAATCCCTGCATTTTGGCTAACATTGGTATCGGAGCCATACGAATCCTTGGCAGCAATGACAAAATCAGCAAGAGCAAATGAGAGTTCTTCTAGTGAAGTAAGGGAATTGCGTGAAATGATGCATAAAATGTTATTGGAAATTGGTACTCTAGCAAAAGAAGTTTCAAATCTTCAAAAATTGGATCAAGTGGTGCTTGAAATCAAGGAGCTAATGGCAAGCAATGGAGCGAATTAGAGAGATAAAATACCCACAGGAGGAGACAAAATACCTGTGGGTGATGGCAGTCAGAGCAACAATCACACTGTAGCTTCAGTAATCAGAATTCACATTACCCTCGAGGGTCGACAATGGAGTTTTTGAAGTTTTCCGGAGAAGATGTCAGATCTTGGTTGCTTAGAATCGATCAATTCTTCCATAGGGAGAACATTCCCATGGAGGAGAAGATTAGCATTGCTGCTCTACAGTTAGAAGGTGAAGCTGTTCGGTGGCACTTGTACTTTATGAAATACAGGCAGTACATTCAACCACCAACTTGGAATGAATATGTGGTAGCATTAGTGGAAAGATTTGGGGGCAGATTCCCCAAAGAAGCTGGTTAGTTTTGAAGTCTCTAATCTTTCTCATTTCTAGCCACAAGAAACTTCTATCAAGAAGGCCTCATATACTTCCAAGGTTCTCGATGAAATGCCTAAAAGAGATTTAGATATAGATTTTCTGTTTAATGGCACCATTGAAAGAAACAATAAAACTGAAGCTTTTGAAGACTTGTTTTGTGATGCATTCTTTATAGATAATGGGAGTGATATCGAGGCTTTTGAAAATATGCATCTTGGTTGGCTTTTCTTGAATAATAAGAGTGATATGGATACAAAATCCTTGAATAGTGATTGGAAAGAAGTACTCTCATGGCAAGCTCATTCTGAGATAATTCTTTCCAAGATCATGACTTCCTGCAATTTATGGTTAAACTTGGAGAGTAATAAGAAAACCTGCCAACATGAAGAGATTGAGAAATCGCTCTTTCTAATAGCAGAGGAAAGACCAATACTAATTGCAGAGGAAAAAGTAGAAGTACCGATTGATGGTTTTCTATCATTGTCACCTTGGGATGTGATCGGAGCAAGAAAGCAATAATGTTGAGGATGAGAATGTATGCCATATGATGAACCTTGTGAACTGTCACAGTGTTACACATTTAGAAGTCATCAATTATCAAATCTCTAGTTCATATTTCACTCTTGGGAACAAGGGTGATCTCAAGGGGAAGGGATGCACTCAGTTTCCACTGTTGCAGTTTTCTGCGTCTTCACTTGGAAAGACGAGTTCGACATCTTTTGGGCGGAATATGGAGAATGGAGGCAATCAGTTGTGTATGTTTTTCCACTCTCCTGGCCCTTTATTCAGGAATACGAGTCCGATAGTTGAAGTGACTGCACCATCTGGGAAGAATGAACGACCTTTTGCAGTCATCAATAGCTCTGGACAGACACATGAATGTTGTGGGAAAATGTCTAAGAGAATTACAGCTAACGATCATCTGAAGTCTGAACAACATTGCGAATCAATTGCTGATGGTAGTCGAAGCAGAAGTCAGCAGATCATGCTACTTGGGAATTCTTTAATGCACGATCTCTTTGCAGGAGGGAGTATTGTTACACAATAAATGAATCAGTAGTTAGTTTTGCCTTATGAGTAGTTAGCTATGCTGTTGGATTAGTTAGAAGCAGTTAGCAAGATAAGATTCTTTCTCATTTCTATATAAGACATTGTATCATTTACAGATTGAATCATCAATTGAATATACAAGTACGCCTCCCGATGGAATCCCATTCTTCATCTTCTATCTTTTCATCCACCATAGCTGAATAACTCGAGCTTCTCCACTAAGCTCCTGTCCAGCTGCTTAAACCTCGGATTCCTTTGAGAATCCCTGCATTTAGGCTAACATATACACTGCAATCTTCTCATCCTCAATAGCTCTTTTCTTGATGCTAAAACGACAGAACACAACACTGTTCTGCCATATTGAAGTTGAAACCAAAGTCTGATTTTCACTTGTACACTTACGCAGGAGATGGTGATAGAAACATGATTCTTGGAAGAAGCTTTTTTGTTACTCCATCTGATTCTGTTGCAATTATCGCTGCCAATGCCCAAGATGCTATTCCATATTTCCAGTCCGGGCCTAAGGTATGAAGCACTTAAGCCTTTTATGCACCTCTGGCTTTGGTCTTTACACATCACAAATTTGACACGTTTATCTTGTAGGGTTTGGCTCGATCAATGCCCACTAGCGGTTCTCTAGATCGCGTTGCCCAAAAGCTAAACCTCCCCTTTTTTGAGGTTAGAACTTGTTTACTGTTTCTTTAATTTTTGATGATGTTGCACTCTTCAACTATACTTCTCAAGTTATGCCCCTCAGGTGCCAACTGGTTGGAAATTCTTTGGTAATCTAATGGATGCTGGAAAATTGTCAATCTGTGGCGAAGAAAGTTTTGGGACTGGTTCTGACCACATCCGTGAAAAAGATGGTATATGGTATGTTTACATGTTCACCAGTGATTCTTTAAGTAGTTTGTGACTGCCAAATCGGGTTAAACATTGCTTCAGATATGTTCATTTCCTTGTTTCATTTTGATGCTGTGGCATAAAGGCAAATACGAATGAGAACATCTATCTCCTACGCTGTTAGTAATATAGTGATGGTATTGTTCATTGTACCCGTTTTTTGAACCCTCATCCTGTGAAACTGTTGTTGGTTTACTCTTCCATTTCATTTAAATGATGCCAGTGGATATTGCTGTGTGTCCTCGCGATATGAGAGTTTATTCGCCCTTAGAGATTCTTCTCTTAATCTGTATCACCAAAATGAATTGTTGCTCTTCTCAGTCTCTTCTATGCTACATTGTAAACTTTAGCGTAGTATAACAGCTATCAACTCTTTGTGGTCCTAATTTTTGAACTTGTAACTGACAGGGCTGTTTTAGCTTGGCTTTCAATACTTGCATATCGGAACAAGGACAAAAAATCAGGGGAGAAATTGGTTTCTGTTGCTGATGTTGTGAAGGCGCATTGGGCCACTTATGGAAGGAACTTCTTTTCGAGATATGACTATGAGGCAAGCACATTTTGTTATGTGACCACTTTTTGTGTCTATTAAACACCTTATTGCAGTTATTTCAGTTTCTGTCTTCTGGAATGATTTGTGGATTACTGATCGGCCAGATGATTAACTGCAATACTTTTGTCATAATTTCTGACCAGGAGTGTGAATCAGAAGGTGCAAACAGCATGATTGAGTATCTTCGGGATTTGATTTCTAAAAGCAAGGCTGGTGATAAGTATGGTAAGTTCTCATTTTCAAGTTAAAGTTGCCAAGATTCACATCATTTAAGTTCTTTAAGTACTGAAGTTTCTCCTGCAGGAAGTTATAGCCTAGATTTTGCTGATGACTTCGCCTATACTGATCCTGTAAGTTCTGAGATTTCTCAGGAATGAGAATATCTAACCATCTTTCTGAATTTTTTAATTAATTGTTGTGTGTTTCTCAGGTCGATGGAAGTGTTGCATCGAAACAGGGGGTTCGCTTTGTTTTTAGTGATGGGTCACGGATCATCTTTCGACTATCGGTATGCAACGAGTCCTTATGTTAAATCTCTGAGAACAGTAGTATAATCTGAAGTCTAAATAACTGAAACTAAAAAATAACGCCATAATCCTTATATTTCAAACTACTCTGAAAAAATCTGTATGATTTCTAACTAGTGTTCCATCAAGTTTTCATCTTGAAAAGCATGTTAAAGGGGACAAATGAGATGTTCAAATTGACATGGAGGGACTAGTATCTTATTATGTTGTGCGGGGTTTTGTGACCATTCTCTTCTATTTCATCCATAAACTGCACGCTGTAATTTATTAAGTGGATTCAACTAGAGATCTCAATTTTACAGGGTACTGGTTCTGCTGGTGCAACAGTCAGAATATATATCGAACAGTTTGAGCCGGATGTTTCCAAACACGACATAGATGCTCAAATTGCATTGAAACCATTGATAGGTTAGATTGTTCATCTACAAGGTCAACTATGAAATATTCCCATTTTCCTTGAAAATTTATCTAGATATCTTTTGCAGATCTCGCTCTTTCTGTATCAAAGCTAAAGGACTTCACCGGAAGAGAAAAGCCTACTGTCATCACATAAGGGCATAGATATCTGCAACTACAATTGCATAGCGGAAGCCTTCTTGTGACAGTTGCTAGGTTGGGCACTTCCTTTCTTCCTGAATTTTACGTGATGCATGGTTCATCCTCATTTGGCTTGCATGTGGCTATAGTCTTCTGAGGACCAAAATTAAAATCATGTAAATTATGTATAATCATCTGATGATTTTAGAACGTATGATTGGAGTATTTAATCAATAGAAAGCTGCAGCACCTAGAATTTTTATTTCTTCCTAGAAGTTTTGTTAAATTTGTAATAAGTGAGATACCTGCTCTAGACATTTTATTCCAGAATATATGACAGTTCCCATGCCTCGTACTGGCTGTTGGTGATGGAATCTTTGTGGGATCACTCGAGTTCCTTCTATATTGATTAGTCTATTTCAGATGGTTCCTGTGAGATTTTTGGGCATCTGTATTTCTGATCTTCATCTTCATAGTTTATATACTAAAATCTGTTCCCTGGCGTTATTGTGCATTTTTGAAGACCACGCTTCGAAAGGTTAATCATCCTATATCTATAAGCATTTTTCATAAACAATGGCTTCCTTTTCTCTTAGAAGAAAAATTATATAGGGAGGACTTATTTAATCAATTTTGCTATTGTGGTAGTTAATTTGATAGAATGCCTCAGCTTATAAACATCATGAATAACATACTGTTATGCCAGCATTTCCTTAAATCCATAGCGGCATGGGACCTTTGCTTAAGGTAGCCATGTAATATCACATTAATGTTAAGGTTGAATCTATCTTACTATTGTAGCTTGCCCTTCCTCTCTAACCTCGATGCTTTCTTTGAGCCGAGGGTCTTTTGGGAAACCTCTCTACCTGATAAGGTAGAGGTAAAGTTTGTGTATACTCTACCCTCCCCAGACCTCACTTGTGGAGTGGAACTATGCTGTATATGTTGTTGTAAATAGAATAAGGATCGGTCATGATGAAATGAGGTGCTCGATGGAGTTTCCTATGATATATTAATTATATGTTGTACTGCAGAGCTAGTTCACTGATGAGGTAACTCAAAATGGTACAAAATTGAAGCTTGTCTGGGGATAAGTAGTCAAACTTGTCCTCCAAACAGCTTGATGAATTGCTTCTTCAAGGTACCACTTTTCTGGAAAAGGACCTACCAAACGTGAAAAAGCTGATCCAAGAGAGGATCAAAATTAGTAAGCAAACGTTGAGTCGAAGAGAGGTTTTCTTGATTGAAATCTTGGCTCCATATGGCGTACAAGATTCCAGAGCTAGTTTTAGCTACGGCTAGTTCCAGAAAAGGATGCAATACGGAAAAAATACGGATGTCATTGTTCATATTCTGGATTGATGGGGAATCTTGTGACTGGATTTACCTCCAATAGATCACTGTAAACTTGTCAGGGAAGGTTGGAAAGTTATCCAAAAAGGGGAAAAAAGGTGCTTTAGGTTGTCATGTTGTAACATGGGGAATTTAATCCTGGAATATTTACAGCTTATAATGTGTGTTTGGCTAGTAGGCTCATTTGGATCAACTTGCAAGTGATGAATTTGATTATATGACTTTACCTTAGAGAATGTTGAGCTTAATGTGGTTGAATCAATGACATACATGGTTCAGCCAAAGTGGGTTATCAGATTTGCCCTCCACCTTAAAAAGTTATAGGTACTAAGCACTTGGGGTCGTTTGGTAGCTGGTAAGAGTTATGCATGATGCATGTATTAGCTACCAAATGTGATATTACTTAGATCTCTATTACTTATAAAGAATTTAATACCTGCATAACTCACGTACAAATCATCTACCAAACGTGCCCTTTTAGTTTATACAATGTCAATACAACCCTTTCTATTCAAACATACATGATTGGTATCTTAAAATCGAGTTAAATATGCTTCAGATAGCTTAAGAAGAGTGAAATTATCTGAAGCATATTTAGTCCCGTTTGAGTGCATAAATATAGGAGTTAAGAATAGAACATATTTTCCAGTTTCCTTTTGGGTATGTTTTTTTTTTTACACAACTAATAATATATGTATTTTGGGTATGTTGTTGGGCTACGAGCAATTTGCCTGTTTTGGTTATGTCCAAAAACGAGTGACTCCGGATTCTTAATATGCTTGACTGGTGAATCCAAAACTTTGCGTAATTGGATGTAGTCATTTGCTTCAAGTCTAGGATGTAGCCTTCTCCTTATTTTTTTTTTTTTTTTTTAGATTTAACGTATATATACTAATGATGTACCAGTATTATAACCAATTGGTTAGAGGCAGAGGCGGACTTACATGGATGAAAAGGGCCGTTAACTTTGAAAAAAAAAATGTATATATACGTTGAAAAACGATCATATATTTAGTTAGACACCCTTAAACTCAAAATTTAATTGGAGGCACTGAATGAATTTGTTTAATAAAGTTTATCGATCCTTGACTATGTATGTTTGATAAAGTATGTGACACCACTTCGATTAATGTGCATGCATCCACCCCTGGTGGTGCCGTGATCATTTTCAAATCCTGGATTCACCTCTAGTAGTGAAATTGGTTCTTGACGACATTGTCCCATCAGCTCCACGATGTCCCATCTCAGCCTAATGCCTCCAAACTTCCTCCTAAAAGAACATGGCTATTGGCTAGGTCATGCTGGTTGCAACTCTCTTTGGATTTTCTTGGGGATAAATCCAGCAGCACTTGTAATGGAAGAGGGTCAATTCAACTGTTCTTTCTTGTGTATATTGTAGTTCCACTATCATATTCTCTCCCAATGTTAAGGTCCCTACCATCATCAAACATCAAACATCAATGTACAACTTGGACAAGAAAGAGCTATAACCACCCCCTCTTACAAATGTTTCAACATTATTTTTGTCTTTTATGAACTCTAAATCTCTTAAGACAAAACTATTTCTAATCCAACATGTCTAAGTGATATCATGGCACAGCATGCACTAAAACACAGAACTAGCTAGTTCATGAGATATTGTGTCTCCTCGGATATCTCCTCTTCTGGACCCCTAATGTCTTATGCTTTTCTAGTAAGGAGCAAGCTTTTAGATGATGGGAGTTTTTAACCAATTGAGGAAAATATATATGCTTTACTTATGGATTATATTTTATTAATGGAGAGGACTGTGTGAAGTATTTGATGTCATCTCAAAAATAATCAAAGGCTGTTTACAAGCATAAAATAGTGTCATCTTTATATAACCAATAAAAGCTAGTTGATTGTCATAAAGCCTTAGTGTGTTTTTGAATGGAAAGGACTGTATACTATTTGATGCCATCTCACAATTAAGCATACTTGCCCCTAATTGCTACCCCACCTATATTTGCCCCTAATTGCATCTCACAAGTATTTTGAGCTTCAACCTCACAGCCTTCGGATTGGAAGTGAGGGATACTCACCATCCGAGCAACTCCATCTTATCGATTTGTTTTATAGATTAAAGGTTCGACACAAATAATTTAATTTGATATTTAAAAATTTTAAACCAATTCGATCCATGTACACCTTTAACTGGTGTGATGATAACAATTGATTATGATTGTTGTGATAGAGTTGGTTGATATTAATAGTTGACAGTTGATGGTAATGACTGAAGATCATGTGTGGTGAGGTGATTGACGATGGTATTCGTGGTAAGAACGACAATGCTAATTGGGATGGTTGATAGTAGGGATTGTTGATTGGATGTCTTCTTCAAGTAAATCTGGGATGATTAGGTCAACTTTAGGGACTATTAAGTTTTTTTATTTATTTACTTAAACATCATTAAATTATAAATAGATTTTGATGAAAACATATAAGATATCTAAAATTTCATAAAAAACAATATTTTTTGGTAGAAACGGAGATAATTTATATATATAAATTAGAACATTACAACATTAGTTAGTAGATATAGTAGCATCTCTATCATCTAAAGTAGTAATAGCATCAGTACTAGTTACATCGTTACTAAGAACATTTTGATTCCCAAACATTGCTAGTTTAGTAGAGGTAGATACAAATAGTTGCCTATTAGTTACTACTCCGTCTTTATCAGCTTGCAAAATAGGTGTAGCACCTGGTGGAGTGGTTTCAAGGATAGCAGTTTCAGTAGTAGTATTTAGCCTGCTTCCTTCCTTAGACAAAAAGTCTGCAAACTTATTCCCCTGTCGGAAGTTATGGCGTAGTACTGGATTCCCCAACCTCCTCAATAGAAACCTGTAGGAATCCACAAATAGGTTGCGTATGGTGTAAAAATTTAATTAACTCTATGGAGTCAGTTTCCACTTCAATGGGAATGATGCACCTGCCAAGAGCAAGTTGTAAACTTGTTTCAAGAGCTTTCAATTCCGCCATAACATGAGTGAGAGCATATATTTTTTTCCTGAAACCAACCACTCAATTACCATGGGAGTCTCTGATTACTCCACCTATTCCCCCCATCTGGTTATCTTTATAGAAAGCTTCATCGACATTCAGCTTAAAGGCATTAGTGGTTAGAGGAAACCAGTGGATTTTAATGTCTATTCTGTTTGGGGAGGTTATAGAAGAATCAGTCATGTATTTGAATTCAGTGGCTCGCATAAGAATCATGGGAAGGGATAATATATAAGGGGGATTAGCATTATTTTGAAAAACTTGTTGATTTCGTTGTAGCCAGATATGCCAAAGGGCGAAAGGGAATAAATCTATCCAATGTAAAGGCGATTGATGAATGGGGACATTAAGATCATGAACATTTTGCAGCCAGTGAGTTTGAGTGTTGGCAATATGATGCATGTTTAGTCCCATCTCAAACCAGAATTGTCTAACCATGTAACATTCCAGAAAGGTATGTTCAATGGTTTCTATAGCACCACAAAAAAGAGAAGGAAAAAAACATCTTTAGTGAGAATTGATTGCTAGTCTTTTAGGTAAATAACTCAATATTCAATCAAGTGCACCATTTAGCCATTTTATAGTATGATGTCAACATATATTATTATATTAATTTGAGAGAAAATGTATACATAAAAACATTATTTTACATAGAGAATTCACATACCCCACATTTTACATGTAAAGCCGTCCTTGCATACAATAAATATAGGATATACGTGCAAAACACATCTTTAACAACTAGTATAATTATAATTAATGATGGAGATAATAAGTGGTAGTGAGGCAGAGGCGGACTCATATGATGCTATGAGGGGGTAGTTGTCACGCACCGAGCCTACACCCTGGGCGGGACTAGCACTCGAAGACCATTGCTGGACCAAGCGAACCCTTGGCCTGACTTACTTAACTCAGCGGAAGACAATATTCATATCTATAATGATCAATGAACTTAACTGAACTGAATAATAAAATAACTGAGAATGTTTTAAAGATTAAACATTCAACTTGGCCAAAAGTGGCAACCCAAGTCTTAACAATAGGAAATGATAATGAAAAGACTTAAAGGACTAACATCTGACTGTCTATGAAGCCTTTAAAACAACTGAGATGGATGTTGGGACAAACCCCACAATATCCTAATGAACTAACTAGAAAGCAATGAACATAGATCCTCCGGAATGCAAAGAGGCTCACCGACTGACTCTGAACTGCTCACTGGATCAACGATACGCTGGAATGCCGATCCTAGTTACCTGTGTCTGTATCATAAGATGATGCAGGCCAACTGACATCAGTACATTGAATGTACGAGTATGCTAGTTGGAATGCTAAAACAACATATGCTGGAAAGAGAATTTGAAAGAAACACTTACCTTGACTCTTCTCAACTCATGAATACTTAACTGAACTCATTTCAATATAAAGCAATTTAAAACAAGTGCAATATAAAGAAAAGTTATTTAAAAATATGATGTCAACTCTATGTATATACAAGGATACAACATAACTCTGAAATGCATGTAAAAATACAATAAACTGATGTATATAAAAATACAATAACTTTTGTGGGAGTTTCTCTAACTGACAATCATCACATAAGAGCTATAGTGATGATACAACGATCTACCTCACGCTGCCAGCGCATCCTAGACCCAGCCAAAGGTATAGAACCTGAACTACTAAGTGGATCCACTAGTCTATTGTGAAAAGGGTTCATCTAAAAAGTATGACCCTTTTCTACCCATGGTGGCTACATGGTTTTATGGAGACGTGAGTTATCTGAACTCATGCTCGCCCCCAATTCGGTGCTCAATACTACTCTCAAAATATACTAGCTCTTATGTTTAAAAACATACTTCTTCTGTGATTTGAGATTAGTGCTCAAAAACTTAGCTCAAAGGCTATATTGGAAATCAAAGTTTCCCCTCTTGCTTCATTTAGAAAGCGGTTACTTTTCTGAAAACAAGCCCGAAGGCTCTTTGGAAATCTCAGTTTCCGTTCTTATCTAAATGTGAAAACATTTTTAATCTCTTTGGGAATACTTAGTCCCCATATACTTTTGAAGAAATGAACTTCAATTTTACTCTTTACTGAACTCAAAAACTTAAGTCTTAAAACAAAGTTAAAACGTTTGCAAAAGATTTTTGGAAAACTCTAAGAACTTCTCTTGACTTGACTCTTAACTTTCCTTGAATTGGATTATGGATTCAAGGTTCATGATCTCATGTTTATGGGTGATTTCATGATGTTTAGGTATACCTTAGAGTGTTGGAATCAACTAGAAAACATAGGTACATTGCTAAGGAACAAGTACGAAAAGGTGAGGAACGAATAGGGAGAACTGGCGTCCCTGGCGCTCTGAGAGGCGCGGGGCGCCAGCCCTCAAACTTCAAAGGACCTGCTGGGGCGTGCTGGCTGGTGCGTCGCCCCAAGGGGTAAACTTCAGAGCCCCTTTTGGGGCGCGCTGGCTGGCGCAACGCCCCACCCCCTTCCCCAGGTGTTTGACGACTTTTCTTCTCCGTTTTTCAACTCTAAACCTTCTGAACTTCAATGGTTCTTTTCCCAAACACTTAGATTTATTTATATTCTAAATATATGATAGATTCAAATCAAAATTTCACCCGGAAACATGAATCAAATTGCAAGAACCATCAACAACGCAACCCACAAGAAATTCAAACGAAACTTCAACAATGTTCATCACGAACTCAATTTCTAAACTTTCAAAGACTTTAATTCACTGAATTAAATTATAGTTGGCGCGTGGGTGAACTGACCCAACGCTATGTGATCTCACATACCTTGTAGGGATCACCCCCAACGAAATCCACACACAAAGCTCGAACGTTTCTTGGCGATTCTTGATTTCTCCTCTTTTCTCCTCATTTCTCTTTTCTCCAAGCCCTAGCGTGAACTCTAACTTTTCTAAATTGACTAAAATCTTGTTTTACCCCAATTAACTCCTAGAAACGAATTAGAAAAATTAGGTAAGGAAAAGACTAATTTACCCATCCAAAACCCGGATTGGACATTTCCTTAATCCAACAGCCCAACTTCCAAAGGGAATAACTCACTCATCCGAACTCGGAATTGCGCAAACTTGGCGGCCTTGGAAAGATAATTCCAAGAGATCTCCAACAATATCTGGAAATACTCCTAAATCATCCTGATCTAGGAGTTATGGTCATTTGAAGTTGACCAAAAACTCACTTTAACTTGCTTAACATTTTCCAGATTTCCTTATACTTTCCAAAAATGACTATTTCCAGATTTTAAACTTCCTTCTAGTTCTTTCTAGTTGCGAGATGTTACCGTAGTGCACCAACAACTTTAAAAAAAAATAAAAATTTATAATATGTATAGATAATCTAAGAATGTATTATATATTTAATTGTGTACTTTTATAATTAAACTCATTGGGGGTGTAACCGCTTGTTTTTAGTTATTAATGTTTATACCTTTAAAGCAGTCCTTTCTTAATCTTAACTGCTTGTTTTTAAAAATAGTGATAGTGATGGTGATATTAAAGATGATTAATTAGTGATTGTTACCGGTGATTTGTGAATATAATGATGGTAGAAAAAAGTTATTCATGATCTCGTGGACCCTCTGCATTACTTTGATAGATTTGATAATATTTCAGAACATCTATAATTATAATGTTGAGCATCTTTGATATCTCTAAAAATGTGCAAGAATTTAACTAAATTAAAATTGCATAAATATAATTGTTATTTTTTTAGTTGAGGGTCTATTGGAATTTGAAAATATTAAGGTAGGAATAAGATATATATACATATTTGATATTGTTCTTTTATATTTTACTCGTGAAATTAACTGAATATGTTGTTACTTTTGAAGTTGCGTAGTAAGCATTAAGAAAGTTCAATTGGATTTGTAAATTGGAATATTTTGGAAAATTTACGTACGTAGTAAGATAAATATGTGGTTAATTATAATTTGTAGCTATAGTTAGGATTTTATAGCAATTTTTTCTCTCTTCTTTCTGCACTCTCACTCGTCTCTCTCCTCTCTCTCTGCCCTCTCTTGCTCACTTCTCTCCTCTCTCTGCCCTCTCTCTTGCTTGCCTCCTCACTCTGCAATACAAATGCACTGGTAACAATCTATGATACAAATGCCAATATCAAGAATCATTGATACAAATACAAATGATAGCTGTAAACTGTACTTATACTTTTTAGTGGTGCAAAATACAAATGAGATATTTCAATGATACAGATCCTTGTCTTGTCTACGATTCAAAATACAAATGATATATTTCAATGATACAAATGGTAACTTTTTCAAGGTAACAAATGGTAGAAAATAAATGCAAACACACACGGCAACAAATACAAATACACAATTGTATTCGTTGATACAAATTATATTTTGTTAATACACTTAAACTTGATATAACATTGATACAATTGTATTTGTTGATAAATTGTATTCATTAATACACTTGATACAAATGATTTGTATCAATGATATACAATTATTGATCATAGGCTATTTGTATGATCATATACAATTATACAATTGTGAGTTAATGCATATACATACTGGTTATATGTATATAATTAGCCATCAGATATACAAATACAATTGTATATTTGTCGCCTCTCGGCTCTCTTTGGCCCCTCTATCGCCTGCCTCTTTCCTTCCTCTGTCAGTCTCGCTCGCTTCTCTCCTCCTTCTAAAATATACCTTCAACAAACTATAGCTATAAATCTCTAATTAAGCCCAAACTATAGTCATTTTTGAATTAGGTTGTTGAGAAGTTGAATTAAGGATTGCGAACAAATTGGGTCTGATCTGGGATGGAGGCAAGGGGATTCATTTGAATCATGATCTTCGACGAAAAGTATATTTTGTGCAAATAAGGTAAAAATATTCTTTTTTATTTTATATAATATATAACAACGGTTGAATCACCTTTGATATAAAAGGAAATATTCCAGTGTTTGTCATAGCTAAAGCCTAAGGGGTTCAAAATTTATTTTACGTTACAAATTTAATCTTTAGATGACATTCTAGCTAGTAATGTGGGATGTTTCCCTTGTATTTGATATGTTCGCACTGTCCTTAACAAGAGGACAAAAGGTGAATCATCTGATCTTGAAATAAGTCATTTTTGCTATCCGAATTTTTATTAGTTCATTTAGTCAAATATCTAAATCATATTTTTTGAATCCATTACATGAGTTCGAATGATTCTCTAGCAAATTAATGAGGACAAACTTTTGAAACAATTGCCCATGCATGTAGCCAACTCAACCCCAGTAATCCCAAAAAAAAATCCAACACTATAAAATAAGATAAGATTGTCTTTGCTCCCCATTTTTATAAAATCAACATCCCTCAGCAGACCCACCAATGAATTATAATGTGGAACGTATACAAGGGTAGATAAAAAACCAAGCAATCTTTTAGTATAAAGAGAGGAAATTGTATTTGTCTGCAAATACATAATATAATTAGTTGATGAGTTTGAAGTTATATATATATATATATATATGAGAGGTATAGTTGTAACATTAAAGATCCAACCTTGCAGAGTCTGTCAATTTCATGGGATTTTGTTCTTGTAGAAAACTAATTAATTTGCCCTACCATTTTGTCTTGATGACATTGTGACCATTCCACCATCATGTTACTTGCCTCCTTTGATGGAACTTTGTACCTCCCCTTCCTTTACCTAAGTTTTGTATGTTGCTCTTTTTTCAGAATCATGCACGATAATGGAACTAGATATGTTTTAATTTCCCCATATCAACTAAGGAACAATTTTTTATTTTTTTAAAAAAAGGTAATGATAAAAAACATACTTGAAATATCATTTTTTTGGTGAATTTTCTATCTGCACTATCATGTGTTGGTATTTTCTACTTGAACTATCACCAACTCTTTATCATAGCACACTTCGATATTAATGGATCAACTGCCATGTGGATGGAATTTTAGGGGTTAATTAAGTTGTCACATGCTTTTTGGCGATTGTATTCAACTAATTGGTCTAGTCAACTTTTATGTGTGGCATCCAAGGGTGTGACCTAGTGGTCAATGAAATGTTTAAGAATCCTGAAGTCTCACGTTCAAAATTTAGCGGAGATAAAAAACAGTAGGTGATTCTTTCCATTTGTCCTAGCCTTGGTGAACAGAGTTACCTGGTACCTATTGCTGGTTGGAGATGACAAGTATCCCGTGGAATTAGTCGAGGTGTGTGAAAGCTGACCTAGACACCATAAGCATAAAATATAATCTTGATTTTATTCCAAAATTAATTAACAGTCGATGGATGGCTTTGTCAGTTGTTAATTTATGTTTGATTAAAGTTGACGTGCTTTAATGGACGATAAACGACCAAAAGATTTGAAGATTTGTGCTGATCTACTAATGATACTCTTTAAATTCTTGTGAATTATTTGATTTGATCCTTTTTGCATTATGCTAAATGCATTTCTGATCAACTTAAAAGAAGAAAAAAAAAGAATCTAATTATTTATCACTATAAATTGTTTAGTGATTTGTCTACTTCCTCCAAAATACAAAAATGTACTGATGATATATGATGTGTTAAATTGAGGAAACAATGCACGTGTTGAACTTCTTTTACTTTAAGTAGAGGGGCATAGCCATCATCTTTGCTTTTTGCTTGTTAATTAGATTTGTATGGTTGATTGGTTTAATTATTTGAATGATTGTATGCTTAATTAGTACGGTTGAAATCTCAGATTGTATGCTTTACATTATAACAAAAATCTATTTTAACGACTATATATATATATATATATATATATATATATATATATAGTTGAAAATTTATAATATTTTCTTTGTCTCAACACTCTCTTTCACTACTGTCCATTACAATATTTTTCACACTTAATATTTTTCTTACTTCACTTCACAAAGAAAGAAACACCACTATTTATAGGTGAAGAAGTCTTCCATACAATCAGTGAGTAGAAGATAAATGTGATAGATGTTACATAAGTTACAAGAAACTAATGACCATGAGAGTTTCAAGAATTAATGATCATATAAGTTACAAGAACTAATAGTCATCTTCTACCACAATTTATACCCACTAACTTATGCACTTAATATTTTATTTTTAATAATAAAATGCATATACACCAATTTATATATACACCAATATATATTACCATTAAAAAAACTATTATTGTTATATTGTTAAGCATACAATCTGAGATTTCAACCGTTCTATATATATGGTGGCAATTAAGTTATTATCGCTAATTAATTGTTATTTTTGATGTAGTATAATTAGCAAGTGTTGAAGTCTTATTAAGTAGATTTTGACTAAGTATGCAAAATCTACTAGTAGTATTAATTAGTTTAAGGATCACTAGTCATTTGTGTGTGATTTGGAGTCCACTCTGGTCTAAACTCTGTTAAGTTTCTTCAATTAATTGAGAATGTACTGCATGTGGTTATCTATGGATTTTTGGTTTTGATAATATTAAAGTCCCATATCATATTATTATTATTACGTACAATTCAGATGTGCAATCTTAAACGTAGAAAGAACATTTACTTGAGTTGTGTGATACCTTTTAAGTTGTAATGTTGGCCCCTCAATGGGATATGGTTGAGATTCTTGATTGATCTGTCTGGCGGGCACTTAGAACAGAAGTAGCTTTAATTTTGCCTGTAAAAGAAAGAACAAAGAGAAGAAAGCTTAGTAGAATTTTGACAATTGGGCCAACCACAAGTATATGTACCAACAAAACAATGACATTAAAGTATAGTGATGAATGCTGTTGTGGATAAAGGAATATTAATTAATTAATTAAAATAAAAAGAAGCAGCTAAGGAACATATATTATAATATTATTTTATTATATAGTATGTGTTTATGACACCTTCTATTTTAGTTATTTCTAAACAATATATATATATCCTACTACTTCAGGCTCTTGGTTTTACTAAGTTTGCAGATACCCCAACATATCTATCTACTTTGAAGAAAAAAACTTATCCATCTCTTGATATCTTTTCTACATTTTCGAAGCTATATGTATGTATTTTTTTCGAAAATTTAATTCTTTGTCACTATTTAATTTAATAATATCTATAAGATGGAAGTAGATAAACATTATGTCAAGTCGCTATATGATATCATGACTTATATTTTAATAAAATATACATCTCATTTTACTTTATGTATTTTAATTTTTTATTACAAAAATATAACCTCCACAATAATTAATATTTCACTATTACAATTTAATTCTTTCTTCTTGCAATACTCTCTTAAAAAATACACGTATAAGAATAAGAGCTTAGATATGAGATCTCTAATATTAATGAATTTTACAAGATACAAATACATATTAGATGAGCCTCAGTAGTTAGTATGGGCATCAAATATTGGAGACAAAAAGCAAGAATATCTCTCTAATTTTTAAATTTCATGTTTAACTATGTTGAAATATAACTCAAGTATTTTCCTCTCCCAGACTCCCTCAATTGTCTTAAAAATATTTATTTATTTTTATTATAAAGACATTTATAAATGAAGAAAGCCACTAATTTATGAACAAGTAAACTTAATATTATTTATTAAACCAATATTATTGCTACAATATTATTGTATTTATTATGAAGTTATGATAATTAAGTGGTCGATTAATTGTAACCTTTTATATTAACTTTTGTGTTTTTCTCCTTTTTATGAGCAATTTAAGTTGAAATTGCAGCTTCAGAGCATCTCAATAACAGTTTTTCTGAATATACCATCTCAATATCATAACTTAATATATATTTCTCTCTTTATTACACTGCTTATAATTAGGGTATTCATTAATATTAATTATTGAAAAAAATATTTAATTTTTTCTTGTAACCACGCAAAACACAGAGAAATATACTAGTTATCTCTTAAAACAAAGCTTTTTAGAAGTATTTTTATTTACTTTATTAGTTTTTGGTTATTTCACCACCACAATCAATTACAGCCACCATTGTAGTAAATTTTTACTACCAACCAACTTCATCATCATAATTAGCACCACCATCAATTATCATCAACACATTGTTAACCATCATACATTCTTCTGTCATCACTATCGTATCACTGTCGACGCCACCTTCACTATCACTATTGCGATCAATCCCTACCGCCAATACCTATACCATCATCACCAGTATTGTCACTAACTATCACCAACACATCGTCATCCACCATACATTCTTCGACCACAATCATCAAACTCAGAGGCGTATCCAGGAGGGGGTCACCGGGTTCACGTGAACCCATGCTCCCCTCCTGAAATCATATATAGTAGTGTTATATTTTTTAAAAATATTTAAATATAGATATGCGAACCCACACTTGAAGTATTATACCGTGCGATTATGTTGGGTGCACCTCTCAAAGTGAGGTTAGAAATTTGAATCTTTTAGTTATCTTGTTTTATTTTTCTTTTTAAAATTGGGTAATGTCTCTCTAAGTGGTTTGGATAGGTAAAAATAACTTTGGACCTATAATTTTAAAATTTTAATTATTTTTAGTGATAAGAACCTAAATGTTAAATCGATCAAAATTTATATCTTAGATCCACCTTTTTGTAATAGTGCACCCATCATCTCAAAATCCTGGATACACCTCTTCAAACTGATCATAAACTGCTAACATCAACAAACTTCACCATCATATATAACTACCACCAACATCGCAACAGTCACTACAACACCAACCACCTCCACTATCACAACTATCACCATCACCATTACTAACCACTAACACCAACCATTACCATCATCACCATCACCACAAGCCATCTTCACTATCAATAACATAAATGTTTCATTTATATCAAATAATGATTTTATTTTATTAAATAAATATTTTTTCTAATATTTTATTTTTTAAAACGGTATATTTATTACTCCCTCCGTCCCTTTTTAGTTGTCCACTTTAGAAATGGCACACAGATTAAGGCAACAATGATTAGCACAGTGAAGTTACAATTTTACCCTTATGACAACTTTTCACTTCAAAATTACAACCACTTATTTGAATTCAAGTGAAATAAATTGGAGGGAAACAACATACACTTTTACAATTTTCAAGAAGTGTAAATAAGGGTATAATAGGAAAAAATTTGTTGTCCTTTCTTGATTTGTCAAAATGGACAACTAAATAGGGACAACTAAAAAAGGAAATATGGACAAGTAAATAGGGACGGAGGGAGTATGTTTACAAATAAATAAATTATGCATATTCAAATGTTGAAAAACAATAAGTTTTAATCATCTAATGTTCTGTTACTAGATAGTGGCTCGATTGCAGGAATCCTAAAGATTCGAGGATCGAAAGATAATCCAGGAGAAACTCGAGGATTCAATCAATGGAGGTGAATAGAGAAGAGGAGAGAAAAGTGATATGTATATTTCATATCTTATATAGAACTGTATTACACTTTATATAGAATTGAAAATACAACTGAAACGGATTCAATTCTAACTAAGTCTGTTATTTTGATTTATGTGCCCAACTAACTAATTGTAACTATTTCTATCACTAACTAATAGATGGAAATCTCTTTTTCATGTAACAGTATTCCCTCCAATAGAAGATCCTTGTCCTCAAGGATCAAACAACGGAAACCCGGTCTTCAAAACAGTAGAAAATTCCCAAGTGGCATTATCAGCAGGAAAACCACACCACTTAACTAACACTTGAGCAACAGCCTTGTTACCCCGCTTGACTATCCTTCGCTGCAACACTAGTTCAGGTTCAGGACAATGGGGACTAGCCAAATCAATAGTAGGAGGATAAAAAATATGTGTAGGCACTTCATAACACTTTTTTAAGAGAGAAACATGGACAGTAAGGTGTATTTTGACAGAACTAGGTAATAGGAGAGTGTAAGCAACTGGACCAACTCTCCGTAAAATCTAAAATGGACCATAGAACTTTGCAGCCAACTTATGAGAAGTATGGTTGGAAATAGTGGCTTGTTTGTAAGGTTGGATTTTGAAGTAAACCCAATCCCTTACATTAAAATTTCGGTCATTCCTATGAGAATCAACTTGTTGTTTCATCCTCAGTTGAGCTCTACTCAGATGATGTTTAAGAAGCTGTAACTTTAGTTCCCTACTAACTAATGTACTATCAACCTTTGTTGAAGATGATTCCCCCGGCAGATAAGGTAAATGGAGAGGAGGTGGTCGACCATACAAGACCTCATAAGGAGTGGTCTAAATGGCTGAGTGGTATGAAGTATTGTACAAATACTCAGTCATCGACAAAAAAGAAACCCAATTCGAGGCATCTTTATGACAGTATCATCGCAAATATGTCTCTAAACACCTGTTTAACACCTCAGTCTGTCCATCAGATTGAGGATGATAGGCAGCAGAAGTATTAAGTTGTACCCCTTGGATGGTGAATAGTCTTTGCCAAAATGAACTCAAGAAAACAACATCCCTATCACTAGTAATAGTCTCAGGTAAGCCATGCAGCTTAACAACAATATCAAGGAACACCTGAGCAACTGACTAAGCAATATAAGAATGTTTAAGAGGAATGAAATCCCTATACTTACTGAGCCTATCCACTACCACTAATATCACTTCATAGCCATTCGATTTAGGTAATCCATCAATAAAATCCATGCTAATTTGTGACCAAACCACATCAGGAATAAGAAGAGGTTGTAGTAAGCCAAGATATATAGCAAGATCAGACTTAACTTTTTGGCAAACAACACACCTTTGAATAAACTGTTTTATGTCAGTCCTCATATGCTTCCAATAGAACAAAGTGAAAAGCCTTTTCAGTGTAGCCTCCACACCTGAATGACCTCCTTGAAAACCTGCATGCCATAATGTCATAATCTCAGTCCTAAGACTTTGATCCTTTCCAATTACAAGCTTCCCTTTTCTTATTAGGTGACCTTGGGACCAAGTAAAGTGCTTATGAGTAGTGGGATATGTCTGTAAGTCTGTAATGAGTTGTTGAAGTTCAACATTTGAAGACCAACTATCTACTATAGCTTGGAATAAATCAGTACCAGTAGGGGACACCACCAAAACCAATAATTCCACATCAGAAACTCTAGAGAGGGCATCAACTACCTTGTTATCAACTCCTCTTTTGTATTCAATCGCATAGTCAAATGGCATCAACTTGGTTAGCCATAACAATTGAGAATTTGTGTGTAGTTTCTGCTTCACAAGAAACTTTAGAGCCTTTTGATCAGTTCTTATGATGAATTTTTGTCCTAACAGATACTGAGACCACTTAGTTACAGCCTGGACTATGGCTAATAGTTCTCTATCATACACAGACAGGGCAACATGCCGGGGGGATAAATCTTTACTGATGAAAGCTATATGATGTCCTTCCTGCATAAGAACAACTCTTATTCCATATCCACTAGCATTTGTCTCCACCACAAAGGTTTTGGTTACATCAGGTAATGCTAATACAGGGGCCTGTGTTAATACAGTCTTTAGTGTGGTAAATGATGTCTGCGTTATACTAGACCATTGAAACTATTCTTCTTAGTTAAGTCAGCCAATGGTTAGCTTATCATGCCAAAACCCTGGATAAATCTCCGGTAATATCCAGCCAACCCTAAGAAACCCCTTAGCTGTTTAAGAGTGGTTGGTATAGGCCAATTCCTTACAACTTCAACCTTCTGTGGATCTGTAGACACTTTCTCAGATATAATAAAATGACCAAGGTATTTTATTGCTGAACCCCGAAGAAACACTTGCTAAGTTGATGATTCACCATCTCTACAAAAATAGATCTCAAGTGTCTAACATGATCTTTCATAGTTCTACTGTAAATTAGGATATCATCAAAGAAAACAAACACATGTTTCCTAAGATATTTTTGAAATACATAGTTCATTAGACCTTGAAAAGTAGCCGGGGCATTTGAGAGGCCAAAAGGCATCACTATGTATTTATAGTGTCCTGAATGAGTTCTGAAAGCAGTCTTAGGTACATCATCCGATGCCATTCTCAATTGGTGATATCCAGATCTCAGGTCTATTTTTGAAAATATCTTGGATCCTCCCAACTCATCTAAGATATCCTCAACAATAGGTATGGGAAACTTGTTTTTCACATTGAATTTATTCAAATCCTTGTAGTCAACACACAGTATCCATGACCCATCTTTTTTTCCAACCAATATAACTGGAGATGCAAATGGACTACAACTAGGTTGAATGATCCCCTGATCTAGCATCTGTTGAACTAACCCCTCAATAACATCCTTTTTTTTTACTGAAGGATATCTGGGCCACTTGTTCATAGGTTCAATCCCAGCTTTCAACATAATTATATGATAAAAAACACCTCTTGAAGGTGGTAAACTAGCAGGTTCTTCAAACAATTTGTTAAATTCAGATAATAAGACTAAAAGACTAGGATCACCTTTCATGTCCTTTACATTGACCGTCTCATGAGCTTTTACTTCTTCACTTCCCATTGGCATTACTTGAATCATACAAAGTTGAGACTGATTACCTGAATGTTTTGCTAACTTCCCAGCACCAACAGTTAACACTTGGTTGCCAGCTCCCCTGAGTAAATATTTCCTTTCTTTGTACCAAAATTCCATGGTCAGATTCTTAAAGTTCATTTTTATATCTCCCAAAGTGAGCAACCACTGGACCCCCAAAACTACTCCACAACATCCAAGTGGCAAAGTAATAAATCATATGTAAATTCAGCTCCTTGGAGTAACCAGGTAACAATGGTCATCTTGTCCACCCTCATGTTGCCATTTGCTGCAGCAACTAACTGAGGTGAAGTAGACTTGATCTCACATCCTAGTTGACCAACCAACTTAGGCTCAATAAAGTTGTGAGAACTGTCAGTGTCTATCAAAATGTTTAAGCCCTTCTTTGAATGATAACCAGTCACTTTCAAAGTTCTGTATCCTAATGATCCATTTAGTGCATGCATATATATCTCCATATGTTCTGCAGGTTGGACTAGTTCCATTTTATTAGATCCCTCCTCATGTGTTTGTCTTTCATATTCCTCCATCAGACATTCTCCTTCTTGGAATTCCCATGTTACCTCTAAGTCTAACAGATACAACTGTTTGGAAGTCTTACACTTGTGTCTAGGAATGTACTTCTCATTGCAGAAGTAGCATAATCCTTTTGATCATTTCTCATTCATCTCCTCTGCGCTTAATGCTCTCCTGTTCATTCCTCTAGACCCATTAGAACCCTCAAATCCAAGTGTAGGTAGAATAGGTTTGCTATTGTAATTTCTCTGATATGTGAATCTTCTTGAATTTACCTGAGAATTTGTTTGTGCAGGTTGTCTAACTGTTGCTATATAAGCCTCCTGTAACCTTGCACTTTTGTAAATGTAATACCCCAGAATTTTTTTGAACTAAGACTCGAACCCTTATTTGTAGCGAGTGAGATTTTTTGCAAGGAATTTAAAATTTCTTAAGTGTTAAGGTCACTAGATGTAGCACCTTGAGTTCCAAAAAGAATTAAATTGGAAATAGCAAAATCTGAAATTTTGCAAGTTAAGCTAAGTATGAGTTTTAGGTCGACTTAAAATGACCATAACTCCTAGCTCAAGATGAGTTAGGTGTGCTACCAGATACCTTCAGAAATATGTTTGAATTATCTTTCCAATGCCACCAAGTTTGCTCAGTTTCGAGTTTGAATGAGAGAGATATGTTCATTCGAAGTTGGTTGTCTAGATAAAGAAAGTCAAAACCGGATTTTAGAGGGGTATTTTGGTCTTTTCCCTATCCAATCAGATTTAATTCATTTTTAGTAAGTTTTTAAGGGTCTAATCCTATTAGGTTCAGTTTTATAATCCTAGTTTATGCCTAGGGTTTTAGTGAGAGTTCAAGAATAGAAAAGAAAAAGTGAAAAGAGGAGAAAAGAGGAGAGGATCAAGCGTTTGTCGAGATTCTTGCATCTTTTTGTGGATTTTCGCCATGGGTTTAATCCCTAAGAGGTATGTAAGCTTCCATAGTCTTGGGTTTGTTCACCCACACACCAAACATGTTATTTTCAGCGCAAATTTCATTCTTGAAGTTGAAAGATTTGAGTTCTTGATAGGTGTTCTTGAAGGTCATTCTAAATCTTGTTGTGTTGGGTTTTGGATGATTTCTTGAGATAAAAGTTAGTGTTTTAAGGGTTGTATCGATTAGATTAGAGTGTACTTATGTTAAGTAATTGATTCTAAGTGATTGGGGAAGAAACCGTTTGATTCTAGGCGAATTAGGGTGAGAAAACGAGCAAAGAATTTCGTCGAGTTTTCTGGGTTGGGAGCTTGGAGCGATGCGCCAGCCCGAGCGCCCCAAACCCCATCTGAAGTTTAGGGGCTGGCGCCCTGCGCCACACAGAGTGCTAGGGTCGCCTGCCCCATCCAGCTTGTCTTCGGTTGCTCCGTTTGAGTTCGTTTAAAGTGCACATTCACTCCCTTTCGATTATAAATACTCTAAGCTACTTCTAAACACCTACAAATCATTCATAACATGATCATAACCTTGAAATCATAATTCAAATTCAAGGTAGAGTTAAGAGTTAAGTTTTGAGAGTTCATTCGAACATTTCGAGAAAGTCCCTTCGAGTCTTTTTGAGGAGTCTTCTATAATTTCTAATAACTTGTTTCAAGACTCGAGAAAGTGAGAATAAGAGTTTGGAGAACATATTTATGAGTCTATTTTTGTTATCATGAGATCTTTCATATCATGAACCATAACTCTTGAATTCATAATTCACATTCAAGAGAGAGTTAAAAGTAGAGTTCAAGAAAGCCTTTGAGTTCAATTGTGAATCTTTTGAGATCCATCATCGATTTGAGTTAAGTTTTGAGGAAGTAAGAGAAAGAGAAGAGTTGTATACATGAATTCCATAATGTTATGTAGACCTACGAGTCAAGTCGTTCATGCCCATAAATTCCGCATGAACTCTAGAAGTTAATGTTGACACCTAATTTTGACCCTCCCCGATAATAATTAATCTCGAGCTTCTTAATTTTCAAATGATTTAGAATAATTGATTTTAGAAATTTTGGAAAAAAATAAATAAATAAATATATAATAGAATAATTTGCAAGTTGTTTCAAATAGTTTGTCACTTGTTATAATTTTTAAATAATAATATGCCTTTTATACAATTATGTATATAATTAGTGTATTTCATAAATATTGGAAACTCGTCTCAAAAAGATTTTGTTCAATTAGATATTTGGTCAGTTTGTTTAGTTATTTAATAGTTTACAATTTTGAGTTAATTAGTTAGTTTATAATTAAGTTAATTATTATATAATTATGTGTCTAATTAGTATATTTTACGAATGTTCAAAAATTGTCTCGAAAGGATTTTAGCTTTATTTAAATATTTGGTTTTTTAGTCGTTTATATTGTTAAAGTAATTAGTTTATAATTAAGTTAATTATTTTTATTTTTCGTTAAAGATTAAGAAGCTCGTAAATTAATCATATTAATTCATCCTATCTAAATTTTAGCCAAATTTTGCAAATCAACTCAATATGGTTAATTTCTTAAATTCAATTGGCTATAGTTTCAATCAATTTGGTCAAATCCTCAAACCTAGTCTTTTATTACAATTCTAGCCTCTTCTTTACCTCACACTTAATTCATTAAAGACCAAAAATTGGGCCTGTTTCTAGCAGCCCAATCTCCTTTAAGTAGAAACCCATCCCCTGTGGCCCATTTCAATGCAATTTCCAGATTTCCCAGCCCATAATACAACATACAATGCAGTCCTAGATCCAAACATACAGAGCAGCGTACAATATTTCCAAAATAACCCATACTCGACCCCACCTTGCTTCGTTCTTCTTCCTCGCGAGTCCAGCAAAATCAGAGCCCAGCAGAATCGAGCCAGCAGCCCAGAGGATCGCGTCCAGCAGTCCAGCGACCCGACCCAGCGATGCCAGCTACAGTTTCTCGTCGTTTTCCTCCCATCCTTCGACAACTCGTACAGTGGCAGCAGCAGAGAAAGAGGCACACGTTTCCTCCCCTTTCCTCTTTCGGAAGGGGGAGAAAATTACAAGAAAAGGTGCTTGGCCTTAATGGTGAAAAATTTTGAATTTTGGAATTGGGCCTTGGTCTACCCGTTGGTCATCCGTTCCCCCCATTTTGAAAAAACCTGATTTTTTCTTCTCTAAATACCCCCTCCTCTGCTCATATTAGGGGTGTGGTACTTCACTGGTAGAGAGAGGGGGAGAAAATTTTGGATTTTATTTTTTATTTTTGGCCAAAAATTGGAGTTAGAAAGAAAAAGTTTTTGGAAGAAAGTTAGAAAATATATAGGGGAAAAGATTGGCAAAAATAGTCAAAAAAGAAATATATAGAGATAGGAACAGAGCATAGTCGATACTCCAGTTCAATTCAAGTATAAAAAAAAATAGGTGTGAAGGGAGTTCTTTTTCGTTCGTTGTTCGTCGGAGCTTATCGTAATTCTGTCGGTGGTAGCTCGTTCTCTCCAGCTCGTCGTTTCAGTATCGCTGCCTTGAAAAAGGTACTGTCTTTTCCCTATAATATTCTTCTCACCTTCCCTTCCATTTCAAAAAATGATATTTCTATGTTCGAAACTTTTACTCCATGATTGTTTGCTGTCAGTTACTGTCGGATTATTTTATGTGTTTGTTCTTAGTGGTTTCTATGGGTCAGCCGTAATAGTAATTTAAAGCTTCGTTGTTTTATATTTAGTGTTGTTGTTCATTTCCTTCCTCGTTTGAATGCATTTTGCTTCCCTTTACTCAAATCTTTTCGCTTGAACGCTGTGGGATTTGTTTATTACTATATGTTCCTTGTTCTTGTCGTGTCCTTTAGTTGTACGTTACTGCCGACTTTGCCCCCCTAGGTATATAAAGTTTGGTTGTGGTGGCTTGCTAGATTCGCTGATCTGTTAGTTTAAGTTTATGTCTAGATTTTCCAAAGCAATTATTATCTCTTAATTTAATCAAATTCAACGACTAATTGTTTGGGCTATTTACATATGAATTATTCATCATTTGAAGAATCTCTTTGTCACCTTTTGGTCTTAGTATTCATATTTAAAGGTTTTTTTTTAAAGCTGTAGCTCGGATAGTGTAGGATGCTAGCCATGTGTTGACCTTTGTGTTTAACAATCTGTTATTCATTTTTATTTTTTTTTCTTACCATAATATGAAGTTACTTGTGTGTTTCCTTTTTAGCATTGATGTCCTCTATTATGTTTGTCTATTTATGAATGATAATAGTGATCCAACTTGCCCCCATATAGATTTTTTTTATTTAAAAAATGTGTTCTGTATACCTTTTTTTTGGGGCAACAAAGATAATATATTATATAACTTAGTCATGCATCAATACTATAAAATATGTTCTGTACACTTACTTTCCATAAAATATAGTAAATTTCCTCGATCAATTTGCTAATTTATTCAATAACCTCATTTTTATCTTGCGTCTTAGATTTTAGTATTAATTTATAGTTCATTGGCATCTCATTTAATTATTGATTATAATAATTCTAATCTTATTACTCTTTATTTGCATGTGAAAACTCCATCCGAGTCCATTTCGAACTCCACTCTACCTACATATCCGAGTTAATTTTCTATTGACTCAGCCCCATTTTCGAGCTAAAAAATCGAAGGATAGGTTCCCTAAAATTGACGAACAGGTTCCGAAGGTGGAAAATTGCGAAAGCAGAGAAGAATTGAAAAGATTGGGCTAAAGGCCCACTCTTTCTACAAAAAGATTGTATTTTGTTATTTTTGGGCCTAAGCCCTTGTCTTTTAATTATTAATATTTTGTTAAAAGTTTAGGACAGGTGAAGGATGGGCCAAAGGCCCAAAGAAAATTATTTCTTTTAATTTTGGACAGGTGTCACTCAAATGGGCCTTTGGCCTAAAACGAAATAGGCCCAAATACTGGTCCAGGCGAACAGAAACCAGATTTGGGCCCAACTCTCTTTCCCTCTCTACTTTACTGTGTTTTATTTTGTTTGTTAATATTTATTGTTAACCTTAAGGTCGAAAATATTCAAATCCCCAAAGACACCCATTTTGAATTAATCACCTAACTAAATTAGCCGTTTCTCACCCGACTTTAAAATAAATAAATGAATAAATACGTAAGTTTACAAAATACTTCACTTAGATAATATTTTAATATTTTTTCTTTTTTCCCTAAAATGGTCTTAACTAAAAAATTGTTCAAATCAAATTAAGTTACAATACTTTAGCCAAATAATAAATTGTCGGATAACCACATTAGTGGATATTTTAGGTGCCTTAAAAACCTTCCTAGAATATTAATAGGAACCCCGAACCCTTTTTAAGATTTTCACTAGATTCCTGTTTTAATCTATTGAAAAATGAATAGTTTTCTTAATTTTCCTTAAAAAATTAAGTGGCGACTCCTAAACACAGTCCAAAATATATTTTCTAAATAAAATAGTTAAGTATCTATGAGAGGAGTAATATATTCATGTCCTAAGTCTTAAGTATTGAGTTTCTAACCCATTTGAGATTACATTCCTAATCATGGGACTATTGCATGTTACCCATGAAGTCCTTAAGTTGGGTTATTCATGTCCATAATTTCGCATGAACCCTCTGATTTGAGCATTCTTGAAATTAGTAGTATCATTGAATTTCTTGAGTCCAAGTATTTGAGTTCTATCTATAGTTATTGAAAACCTTGCATTGAGTCGTTCAAGTCTATAATTCGGCGTGAACCATATTTTAAGAAGTCTTTTACAAATGTTTAAACTTTGTTTTAAGACTTAAGCTTTGAAGTTGAGTAAAGAGTAAAGAGTAAGAGTAAAGTTCATTTTCTTTAAAATGATATATGAGAACTAAGTATTCCCAAAAGTAAATGTTTTCACATTTAAGATGAGAGGAAACTGAGATTTCCAAAAGAATTTTAAGCAAGAAATGGAACATCGATTCCAAAAAAGCTTTTAAGCTAAGTTTTGAGTAATTATCTCAAACCAAAGAAAGAAGTTGTTTTTAAAATATATGAGCTAAGTATATTTTTGGGAGTAGTATTGAGCACCGATATGGAAATGCGAGTTCATATTAACTCAAGTCTCCATAAACCATGTAGCCATCATGGATATTAATCGGTCATAATTTTTAGATGATCACATAAGTTAAGCTAGTGGATCCACTAAGTTAAGTAGTTCGATATGACGGTAAAGTATATGACAGTCTGGTAGCGTGATGGTAAAAACGATGTATCACCACTTAGGCTCATAGTGATGGTTATCGGTTAGAGAAACTCCCACAACAGTAATTGCATGGTTCCTTAAGGGGTTCTGCTTAGTATGAATGGGGGTATAGGACTTCATTCATGCATTGCACAAGTAGACTTTGAGAGGTATGTCTTTTATGAATTTATGATTATGAGTTGACATCATGTTTTAAATAGTTTTCCTTTTCTTTATATTGCACTTGTTTTAAACTGCTTTATAATGAAATGAGTTCAGTTAAGTATTCATGAGTTGAGTATCCAGAGTTGAGTATTTCAAGTCGAGTATCATATCTTTGAGTCGAGTATCATATCTTTGAAGTTGAGTATCTTATCCTTGAGTACTTCTGAGTTGAGTAAGTTTGAGTAGTTTTGAATATCCTTGAGTATTCCTTGAGTTGAGTAAGTTTGAGAAGAGGTAAGTATGTTTCCTTTTTATCAAGTTTCAAGCTTATGTTTATGCTTTAGAATTCCTCTTACATGCTCGTACATTCCACGTACTGAGTCATTTGTCCTGCATCTTCTCATGATGCAGACACAGGTATTCGGGATCATCAATATGAGATTCGTTGATACATCCGGGAGTTCGAGTTAGCTATGGTGAGCTTCCTTGTTTTCAGAGGATTTCATTTACTTTTCAGTTTAGTCAGGATGTCGTGGGTCTTGTCCCGACATTCATCTTTATCAATTAGAGGCTTCATAGATAGTCAGTATAGTTGAGAAGTCTGTATTATTCATTTATTTTATTAAATGTTTTAAAGACTTAAGTTGCCTATTTTATGGCAAGTTGAATATATTATTTTTATTCTAAGTTGTTCATTGAGTTAAAGTTTTGAAAAGTTGAGTTTATTGAGTTTTATTCAGTTTTAAGCTTTTGTATGCTTGAGTTAGTCTTCCGCTTGTAGTCAGCCAGGATGAGGGTTCACTTGGGGACCAGTCGAGTGCCGTCCACGTCCAGGGTGTAGGCTCGGGTCGTGACAATAAACTTGGTCACCTTCACAACATTATTCAATTCATGCTTCAGTCCTACAATGAAACAACTGATAGCATTTTCCTGTGATAAATTCACCCTTGTCAAGTTCCTTTCAAATACAACTTGGTATTCCTTCACACTGCCCATCTGTTTAACCTTCTTGATCTCCTCCATGGGATCATCAAAATCAGTCCCAAACCTTTCGACCATAGCCATCACATATTCATTCCAAGTAGCAGGGTGAAGAAATTGTCTATACGTCATAAAAGATAAGTGCCACTGAATAGCTTCACCCTCTAGTTGTAAAGCAACTACTCCTACTTCTCCTCTACTGGAACTCCTTCCATGGAAAAGAACTGGTCAATTTTAAACAACCAAGATCTGAGATCTTCTCCATTAAACCCCAGGAACTCCATCCTTGTCAATCGACTGAAATTAGAATGGTGAGAGTGAAAATTGTTCTCTCTTTCTCGACATACCCCTTTTTCTGATTGTTCCCCTCTGATTCCACCAACTGTAACTTGATCCCTCAAATCAATCATTGCTTGATCTAATTTTTCCAGCGATAAAACTTTCCCAGTCAAAGTGTTTACCTGTGTGAGTAATTGTTGCATCATATCACGTAATTCCACAGTTTCGGCAGCCTCATTGCTTGGAACTCCATTGGATCGAGTACCCTTCACCATTGTAGCCGAGGAAAGAGTGGCTCTGATACCAATGTTACTAGATAATGACTCGATTGCAGGAGTCCTAAAGATTCGAGGATCGAAAGATTGTCCAGAAAAAACTCGAGGATTCAATCAATGGAGGTGAATAGAGAAGAAGAGAGAAAAATGATCTGTATATTTCATATCTTGTATAGAACTGTATTACACTTTATATAGAATTGAAAATACAGCTGAAATGGATTCAATTCTAACTAACTCTGTTATTTTGATTTATGTGCCCAACTAACTGTAACTACTTCTATCACTAACTAATATATGAAAATCTCTTTTTCATGTAACATGTTCACATCTAGAAAAATTCTATCTTTATTATAATTTTTATATATTAAATAGATCTTTAAAGTCAATTACATATTTTGGAATAAAATTAGTGAATTTACATATCAAGCATGTGCTATAAACAATATATTCGTCTCTGGACGAATAATAACTTATTAAATTTTTATAAAACCTCTCTGTTGGCTAATTGATTAAAGTTTTTGGCTAATTTTGAACGGATCCCTTTAACCTGAGCCTGAGATTGGCCAGGACAACGGATACTACACAAAAAATATTCATTAGTGGTAATTAATTAACGATAATAGTTTAGTTGTCGCTAAATATATTTTTAGAGGCAATTAACACTCTTTGTAAATGTCTCTAAAGTCCATAGCAACATTGAATCCAATGACAATTAACTCATGTTGATAAATATTTTAACACTCTTTATTAATATACGTATTTATTATTGTTAAAAGTTATTTTTGTTATACCGACATGACCGACAAATATTAACTGTTAGATAGGTTAGTTTGCTCAAACATTATCATCATTACCTATAAAATTATATTGTGCTGTTTAAGTATTGAAGTCAATATATATATATATATATAGTTAGACATGACTATGTTAAAGTAGGTTATGTTTTCTCATTGTTTCATTTAGTTGTCTTGATAAAGCAAAAAAAATCACTAATATAATGCCAAACTGACTTTAATTTGTCGAAATTATGTTTGTGCTTTCATAGATAAGTTCCACTATGATGTATTATGCATATTGCATCATGTACTTCTGTTTTATAGTTGCTAACTAGTAATATATATAGTACTTTCAAAATGTCAATATCATACAAATCCCAACATCAATGCCATACCCCCGCACTCAATCAAAAGGCAATGTGTGTGGGGTGGGGTGTGTTTGAAAATGCCCAGTCTATTCAAAGAGGAAATGATTGTATATATAGTTTTATTTTATTTTTGTAATTTGAATATAAGAAAATGATATTGAGTATATAAGTAAAATAAATAAACCTTAAACACTACTGACTGACTGACGTGTTTTAAAGTCGTGCGGTTCTAGGTCATAATATCACTATTAGATTAGACCGTTACATCAATAATATCATGATGAATACTATTTGTCGTAACCTATATTAGATTAGTCTTTGAGATTCATTATACATAATTCGTGATCATAGAACTTTGGGAAGTAAGCCAATTTAATGTTCATCATAATAGACATCGCGATAAGCCACTTAGAGCCATATAAGATTAATGACTTGGTGACTTCTTTTACTTTATGGGTGTTACTCTTGATATAGGCCACTTATATGATTGGAAAAGTATTACAATATTGTCAATAACAAACAAATTGAAAAATTTACTTATTAATACGTTGTGTTGTAGCAACTAGCGAGCCACTACCTTAAAAACAATTTCCGATCTCATAAGAAAAAAGTTTGTATATAAATTGCTCAAAATAATTTTTATCTTTTTATGACGAACTTTTATATTTTACATTAGACAAAAAAAAAATGAAAAAAAGGACTCACAAGGAATTCTTTGTCTTTACATTACCAGCGAAGGATTTTATTTATAAATTAAAATAAAATTGCAGATAAAAAAAGAAAAAATGGGAGAAGGGATAGTATAAAATGGGAATCGAACCCTCACTAATCCGAGACGAAGTCATCAGAGATCTACCTATTTGATTAGCTTGATAGCTTTTTTGTTCCAATTTTATTGGATGTTCCCCAAGGAACAATTTGATAGATTGTTCATATATGGTGCAAGCCTGTCGATCACAAGATTAAATTATATTATATAATGTTTGCATTGGAAAATAATTTGGTTTGTGTGAGTTTGATTTTTGGAAAATAGCATTCTATAAAGAAGGAATCCTGGATTTACAACATTAATACCTCTAGCTAGATACTCTTAACGGATATATACAAGTTGCACATTTTAAAGTAAATTAAATTAGCTTAATTAAGCACAATGACAAACTTTTATTTAAAAATAAATATAGACATGTTACATCCCCTGTAATTCTCCTCCAAAAAAATGACAACCATAAGCACATTAATAGCTGTTTATATACATATAAATATAATTAAGAGCATAATATATAGCTTATAATTCTCCAGATGTCACCCTCAAGCTCCATTACTTCCTTTCACCTTTCATGCTGAAACTGGATTTTACACTTGGGAGATGCTGACAGTCATTGGTAAAACTCAAATTTCCTTTTTTTTAAAATTATATATATAATATATATATATATATATATATATATATATATCTTCAAACTTTGGAGTTCCAATATCTTGTTTTGCTAATTGTCATTTTCTTTAGGTCCAATTATTTTGTGTGTCATTTAATACGAATTGGTCAAACTTTCAAAATCAATTTATTTTGAAAAATAATTTCTATGTTACTCTTCATATTTCATAAGCATATTTTTTTTTCTTTTAATACTTAACTAAATACCTCACGTTTTTTAAAATAAGTAATTTTGACGTCCCAAAAGCTTGGTCAACCGGTTATAGAGCTTACAATCTCCACCTTATGGCTAAATGTGAACAGCCACCAATCCCCTCCCCTCTTGCTTGGTTCATTATTACTGCTTTAATTTCTTCCTTTTTTTTAATTTTTTTTTATATATGTCTCATTCAATGGATCATCATGATGTATTAAATGCTCTTATTTGTTAACTTGTTGCAAATTAAAGAGATTACTACTGAAATTAATGTAGAGATCGTTTCTTTCTTTAATTTAAATTAGAAACTGTCTATTTACAGGTCGGCATGATACGGCTTCCCCTGTCCTTGCTTTCGTTGTTATATTTATCCCGTTTAGTTTGATTTAACATAAAATTTATAAAAGAAAAAAAAACTTTTGATATTTATGATCTTAAATAAGTTATAGATGTCTGTATAACTATAAAATATTATATTAAAAATAAAATAAATATTTTAAAATTAAACTTTAAATAATATAAAAATGTGTCATTCCTTTCTAGATTAACTAAAAAGAAAAATGAGAAAGTATTAGCTTTCTTAAGTAAACATATTGGGGGCTGCAAAAAGGAGAAGACAAAGGCACTAAACGACATTTGAACCTAAGCTTATTTTTATCTCTATTTAATTTATGTGATATCGTTTAAGTTTTGACTTAGTATAAAATTAAAGAAAATAATTTTAAAATAAAAAATTTATGATCTAAAATAAATCTTAAATATTTGTGTTACTATATATTAATAATTAAAATAAATTGAAATAGGAGAGTGATAGACTTACACTGGTGTCATAGAACATTCCTCTTCTTCTTTATGTGAATCTTTTAACGGAAACTTTATCATTACAAGTCTAGCAAAATATTTATTGGCATAGGCTTGGCGATCACACAAACAAAAATAATAAATTCAATGTAACTATATAAATGAAATCTAAAAAAAAAAACAAAATATACAAATTTTATTTTTATCTTTTAAGTTAAAAATGTTATTTTTGCTAGACCTTCGATTCGAATGGAAGACTTTACATGTTACATGAATTTGTACATGGGCTACGTTGTCTAGTTCTAGTTCGTGAAAGAAATATAATTTATATAAGCCATAATATATAAACATGATTCTTAACTTGGCTTCAGCGGATAACTATGCCCTCCAACTTTGAGTGTGCACAAGTAGACACTTAAAATTGTATAAAATTGAACAAGTAGACACACGTGTCCTACATGACATAATACACGTAGGACGCCACATAGGACATAAACTTGCCATATAGGGTGTCATGTAGGATGAATGTGTCTATTTGTTCAATTTTATACAAGTTTAAGTGTCTACTTATGCACACCCAAAATTAAAGGCCATAGTTGCCGATTAACGTCAAGTTAAGAGTCATGTTTATGTATTATGTCTTTATATAATATTGTTAGATTATTTTTTCGTATTTTAATAGGTAACTTACACAAACTTAGATACATGTGTATTGATGTTGCTAGCCATTCCAGAGGCTGACCCACCGTACGTACCCCTCTAGGTGGGATGCACGTGCATCCGCTAATTTCGAAAAAAATTATGTACATATATGTATATCTATTTTAAGAAACTTACATAAATTAAGATATAATTAACAGTGTATCCATGCAAAGCATATGAATGTCATTGTGCTGCTGGTACAAGCTAGAGGATCTACCAATGAGACTTGAGTTTGAATCCAGCTAGAATGGTTTTTTCACAATTTTTATTTTAAGTTTATCTTAAAGCTCGTATTTGAGCTAAGGTAATATTGGTGCATCCAAAGTCTTCAAATTCTAGATCCGCCTCTGCTAGCCACGAGATAAGAGGGGTTCTTTCTTATCGTAAAACCGTCTTCAACTTTTCTTTCTTTGCTCTTTTCCGCATCACGATTAATAATTGGATAGAATCTCCTTGAATAAAAAAGGGGCGTACAAGTTAAATTTGTTTTCTTCATATTATTAATGTAATTTAATTTATTATAATATGTTAATAATTATTTTTAATAAGAGGGTATTTTGATTGGTTTATCTAAAATAATTTTTGACTTTTAAACTCTTTTTTATTTTTGAAAGTTGTTTAGAAATAGACAAAAAAATATTTTAAACACTTATTTTTAGGCCTAAAATATATAATATAAGTTAAAAATTAAAAATTTAGTATAATCAACTTATAACTTATAATATACTTAAAAAGTAACTCTAACCCCCCCCCCCCCCCCCCTCAGGGCCATCTCAACAAGTTTAGGGGCCTAAAGCCTAACATTATAAAGAGGCCCTAATATTTTTAGTTGATATAAATATAAATTGAATAATTATAATATACTAGTGTAATCCTACAAATGAGGTCTGGAGGGGCAAGATATATGTAGACATTATGAAGTAAGAATGCAAATATAAAGTTGGAATAATAAAACATGACTCAAAATTTTAAAAATATGATGATGTTAAAATAGTGTAGCGATGAATTTGATAAGTTAATAAATAATATTAAAATAGTGTTGATTAGTTTTAGTGCTTGAAATTTTAATAAGACACCAAAAACAAATTTGATCTTTTTATAAACACACAACAATAGATATCACATAATGTAGAATGTTTGAACGTTTGAGAGACTTAAGAATATTCAATAATGAAAGAATAAAAAATAGTGAAAGGAGAATAAAGAAAAGTAAGTATAAGAACACAATACTGTTGGTTCATGATAATCGTCAAAATATATATGAGCTAGACAACAAAATACATACCCACATGCGAAACTAGAAAGGATACTACAATTAACTAGCCACATAAGAATCTAGAAAAGACACTACAATCAACTAAACAATATTCAATTTCTCAATTATATTTTCTATACAAAAAAAATAATTTCAAATTTATCAATACATGAATTTTTTTTAACAATATATATATATATATATCTTTGAGAGAAAATGGAGGCCCCAAAAAAATTGGGGCCCAAGCGACTGCTTTAGTGGCCTTATGGTCGAGACGACCCTGTGCCCCCACCCCACCTCCAACTAAATTATCAATCAATGCTCATTAGGATAAGAAATCTTAGCACCCCCACTAAATTCTCAATCTCGGTTCATTTTTTCCTATCACTTTTTGACTTAGCACACTATTCTAATTAGTATTAGGTCTTGAAAAAATATTTGGAAAATAAATAAAGAATAGTAATTAGGTCTTGAAAAATTATTTGAGAGATAAATAAGGAATTCTAAATATAAAATATAAAAAAAATTGATATGTAAAATGTGATAAATAAAAATAAAAATTTATTTTTAAAATAAAAAAATAATCGTGTCAAGTCAAATAGTTAGGTGACGCCAGTGATGACGATATCAGGAATATGTTATGAATGAAAAGAGTGTGCTTCAATAAAAAAGGTTGGGTGGTGAATGGTGATGGCTCAATCACCCGACCAAAGGAAACTCCAAACACCATTGGGAAACGCTTTCCTGTCCAACAGTAGAAAAGACAAACACCATATGGACCTTTTATCTCTATTTTAACCATTATTAACTTCTCCGTAAATTTATTTCATTTGATCATAAATTTTAAAGTTAAAATTTAAATTCTGAATGAAATTTTTGAAGTTATACATTCACAACTTAAAATTGTGTTTAGAAATGTATTTTAGTTTTTAAAAAATAAAAATAATACTTAAGTGAGTGAAAATGAAGAGGATTACAAAGTGCAGAATTGAACTTTCACTAGTAAAATGGGAGTTCAAATATTCAATCAATTGAGTTAGAAGATTTTCCAAGTGAAATTTCCGTGACCACTTTTTGAAACTTGAAAATAATTAGTATTTTGAAAATAAAATTTTAAAATCCAATTCAAAATCTATTACTATCAAACATAATTTTTTAAAATTTAATTTAAAATATATGAGAAACTCTTCTATGATGTCAATAGTAAAAAAGACAAACCACATAAGGACCTCTATCCCAATTTTAAGCATTGCTAAGCCCTTTTTAGCAAACTATTCATTTTCTCTGTTAAGTGAGAGACCTATAAGATTCCAATTTTTGTTCACCTATTTTCCCAATGAACGGCCTTGGCTTTTCCTTTATCTCAACTCTCTCTCTTTAGTTTCTTTATATATCCTTCACTTTTGGCTCTTCACAAATTAACTACTACTCCTACTCTGTGCATGCAATAATGGCTATTGATTGTATGATCACAAATGCAAAATCTCCAATGATAGATGAAAAAAAACAATTTATTTTTGATGCATCGCATATGAAACGTGAGTCTAATATTCCCACACAATTCATATGGCCCGACCACGAGAAGCCTTGTGCCGTAGTACAAGAACTTCACGTACCCCTTATTGACTTAAGGGGTTTTCTTTCCGGTGACTCCGACGCGGCCCAACAAGCATCTAAGCTTGTTGGAGAAGCGTGTCGGAGTCATGGCTTTTTTCTTGTGGTGAACCATGGAGTTGATGCTAATCTTATTTCTAATGCTCATCGTTATATGGATACGTTCTTTGACTTGCCGCTTTTGGAAAAGCAAAAGGCTCAGAGGAAAATTGGTGAGCATTGTGGTTATGCTAGTAGCTTTACTGGAAGGTTTTCGTCAAAGCTACCTTGGAAAGAGACACTCTCTTTTCGTTACTCTGCTGAAGAAGAATCATCTCACATAGTTGAAGAGTATTTTCAAAGGACATTGGGTGAAAGTTTTAACCATCTTGGGTACGGACCGTACTACTCTATTCGTTTCAATATAGTTATTTGTTTCAGCTGACTGCAAGATTCAAATTTTTTTTTATTATTTTAAATTTTGTGTCACTCAAAACCAGATAAACAATTTGATATAGAGGCACTATATATATATATCGATTATATATGTAAATGAGTTAACCTTTTTTTCCACTTAAATTATATAGGAATGTTTATCAAGAATATTGCAATTCCATGAACACACTTTCTCTTGGGATCATGGAACTCTTAGGGATGAGCCTAGGCGTAGAGAAGAGCCACTTCAAAGAATTTTTTGAAGAAAATGATTCGATAATGAGACTCAACTACTATCCACCATGTC
The DNA here is from genome assembly GCF_900185275.1 of Solanum verrucosum. Taxonomy (NCBI): domain Eukaryota; kingdom Viridiplantae; phylum Streptophyta; class Magnoliopsida; order Solanales; family Solanaceae; genus Solanum; species Solanum verrucosum. Next base: position 344,947 of record NW_026020155.1, read on the forward strand.
AGAAACCGGAGCTCACCTTAGGAACGGGGCCTCATTGTGACCCAACATCATTAACAATTCTCCATCAAGATTGTGTTGGCGGACTTCAAGTTTTTGTGGACGATGAATGGCGTTCCATCAGTCCAAATTTCAATGCATTTGTGGTTAACATAGGCGACACATTTATGGTAAGATATTTTCACATTGTAACGATGAAATGATATATATCATGTGTGTTTAATTAGGACGTACAACATGAATATGATGTCCACATATATACTCCATTGAACAAGATGAAATATAGGTGAAAAAGTGGTCACATAAATTTGATCTAGTGGGGTTTAAACTTTTTTTTTTTTTTTACCTTTTGCAGGCGCTATCAAATGGAAGATACAAAAGTTGCCTGCACAGAGCAGTAGTAAACAACAAGACTCCTAGGAAATCACTTGCTTTCTTTCTTTGTCCAAACAAAGATAAGGTGGTGAGCCCACCAAATGAATTGGTGGACTCCAACAACCCTCGAATATATCCTGATTTCACATGGCCTACTCTCCTTGAATTTACTCAAAAACATTATAGAGCTGATATGAACACTCTTCAAACATTCTCAAATTGGCTTCATGATCAACACAATACTACAACACAAGTTTAAGAACTACAAGATTGAAGACCTTGAAATTTTATTTATATATGTACGTGTACACGTTCTCTTAGTTTCTACGAAGAATATGACAATGTATGGAAATTAGGGGGAAGAGGCATAAAGGAGATGCTTCTTTCGAAAATTTCACAAGAAGAATGAAAATTTGGAAAGAGAGAAAAAGAGGAGACATGTCCTTCTTCTTCTTCTTCGTTTTTTCCATGAAAAGTTGAGTTAAAAAAAAAGTAAATATAGAGGAGATAGGGAAGGACAAGGAAAGGAATAAAAGTGTTGTATAACTTAGTTTTGTTTATTTAACTTACTGAAAAAAATGTAGAGAAGATTATGAATAGCTAGCTTTACTGGTATCCAATGTATTCATTTCTTTTGTTTCTCTTCTTCTTTGAGGTCTTCCTTTTTTGTGTTTAGTCTCCGAGCTAGAGGCGTCTCAAGCACATTATGATCTAAAAGTGAAAATCAAATGAAAGCCTTAATTACAATTTTAAAAATAAATTTATATATATTTTTCTTGAAATTTATTCTTTTAGATTTTTGAGATGCAAAATTGTTAATAACTTTTTATAATTAACTTTTTTAGTGATTCTTTTTAAATTGTTGATATAGTCAATCCATTTTAGTCTTTTTCTAGATAGTATTCCAAATGTGTGAAATAGTACTTATTCAATATTTTTTCCTGAAAAAACACCTATATTATTATTAAAATAAAATAAAATGAAACCCTTTAAATTTGGAGGTCTAAGGCACCTTGCCTTTTGTTTAACCTTTTAGAGTCGGGCTCTCCTGCTCGGAGCAACGATAAAATTATCTTCACTTTAAATCATAAAATCAACGACTGATAGTTAAGATTAGAATAAACGGTATACATTACATATTTTAGGTGTGGCCTTTTTTCATGGTACCCTGATTTTTCGTGCTTTAATTAAAGCATTTTAAATTGATGATTTTCAAACCCTTGCAAGGTAGTTAAATATTATAGTTTTTACAAAATGTCACGAATTAATTTTGTATGGACTTACTTGATAGTATAAAATTGATACTATTAGATGCATCGAAAAGTTTGAAATAGAAAGAGATCAAGGGGTCCACGTAGGGAATCATTTCAAAATACTAATAGGTCCAGAAGTAAGAAAGAGAAAATGAGTGGAGAGGTAAGATAAAGTCCAAAATATGTATTAATAATATATAGACATAGCTTTCAAAATTAGGATATGGATTCTTGTGCAAGTGTGTTTGTTTTTATTCTTGGCATTTATTTTATATCTGGAGATTTGGATGTTTGTGACTTTATGGAATGCTAAGGAACACTGTCTTGCTCTTTGTCCTTGTATGTTGCAACATTCTTCCTACCATATTATATCATCCAAATTGATCACCCAAAGGAAAAAAAAACTAATCTATAGTATATTTTATTTGTCAACTATACTAAATTATTTGTGGAGGGAGTGCTAGTCCCTACGTAACTCCAGCCTCATATTATCACTCCCGTCGCTTTTGTGCTTTTGTCCACATTTATAATTCAAAATCGATATACTTTTACTGGTCATGAGAATCAGTTTGACTAATCTTTAAAGCGAAATTGTATTTTGTGATCATTTGTCCATATTTCATTACGATTTCATTTTATTTTTTTTAAATAGTTTATTTTTAAAGTGAAAAATGGTATTTGAAAGTTGGATTCAGTTGTTTTTGGCCATGAATACAAATTAAAATTGACTTTCTGCGAGTTATTTGAAGTTGGAAAAAGTGAAGCATCTTTTGTTGTTTTTCAAATTTTCGAAAATTCTGAAATTCGATTTTTGAATTATGAAATTTCGTGACAAATATATATATATATATATATATATATATCCTTCTTTAATAATTGAGGTTAGATTTGCCCTCGCATATTTTGAACTACGAGGCTTAATTTTGACCCATATGGCTAATCTATGTTAGACATGTTCTACAAAGGGAAAATTTGGACAACTTCAGCAACGGAGAAGGTACGTAGATCTGATCCCAATTACTAATGGAGAATTATTTTTTTGAACCATTTAGCATAGTTGAGTAACAAATATGACCTTTTTCTTGTTTCTTTAATTCTAGTATAACTTACATAAATGTCATAGTGTAAGACCTAAATTACATTCTATCCCTACTCTTTTCTATTTTATAAAAAAATCATTCAAATATCAGTCATCCGGATACATTATACAACTACTTTGTTGAGATTAAAAAGGAAATTAAATATAAAATTAAATGTCAGTTCCCCAAATCATGCAAATCAAATTGATGTCAATCTCTCCCAAATAACAGCTCCAAACAATTCAAATTTCAAATTTTCTTCTCTCAAATTCTCTCCCAAATTATAACAGATTCAAAAAAAATCGACAATTTTATATAATTTTGTATCATATACAAAAAAAAACAATGAATATTATAAAACAGTGTTGCAGATACTTAACAACATGCGATACATCACAACATCATGATACATAACTATGTTATACACATAACACAGTTATGTATCATATACATAACGATGAATATGATACAAACTGATTTTGTTATAAAACATTAGTGTTTATGTATCAACAGTAATATTTGATAGTGTCTATCGATACATAGCCTTCTACTAGTTAAACAAGGCAGGGTGTATGTGTCGGTAGTAAAAAGATAACGAATTGTGTAATATTTGTGTATCCAATACATAACTATTAACATGATACATAGTAATTTGTGTTTCAATAAATTAGGGTTATGTATCACAACTAATATTTGAAAACAATATATTGTACATGATTAAATTGTAATGTATCATAAAGGTGAAACGAACGAATTATACATTAATTTAAGAATCAAAATCAACTAGATACATTAAAAGATCTGAACCCATATGTATCATAAAAAAGATGAACAACAAAAAATCAGAAAAAAAAGTCAACAATCTGCTTTGCTGAAAGCAAAAAAAAAATGATGAAGAAATCCTTCTACACTTTCTCTTTTTCTCTACATCAACTCCCTTTTTTTTTTCACTTTCAACTATGGCGTCACTCATAGATCTCGACCCAAAGCCCTTAGCGGAGCCACCAACAACTCGACATTTTCCTCCTTTTTTGGGCGTTATTTCCACAATCGATTTGAAGTTGAAGATGCATCCTTTTTCGATTAAATTTGTAGATGGAAAAGCTAAAAAAAATAAAAAATCGACTACTTGATGAAGTAGAAAGAAAAAAATAGATGAAGAAGAAGATGAAGAATAACTACCTCTTCAATAACTTACAGTTGATAAATCAGAAAGAGAAAAGAATTGAAATTCAAAAATAAAGTGATGGAGATAATTGATGATACGTGATTTTAGGCATGAAAAAAGGGGAAAAAATCTTGGGGTAATAGTTTACAATGATGTATCCGGAAAAGTGAGAGAAATTATGGAAACGAGGGATTTTTGTAATTTTTTGGAATGGTAGGGAATAATAGAAAAATAGAGTAAAAAAGGATGTGTAGTAAGGTAATTAATCCTTAATTGTAGCAGCTCGACCTTATGATTTATGACTAATGAAAATACTATTATTAGGGGTGTGTAAAAATCGAATCAACCAATAAATAGAACCGAAAAATTGTTATTGGGTTATTGGGTTTTTAATAGGTTTATAAAAAGGACAAATTACTTAACTACACTCCTTTACTTACCTTAATATCCATTTATCCCTACTTATTTCAAAAATTTCAAAAATCCCTTATTTCACCCAATTAATAAAATCTGTAAGATACATAAAGATTTCCCACCTTTTCTACAGCCAATACCCACGTTTCCCCTTACAAATTTAATTCCTTCTTTTCAGCCATCACACACGTTTCCTATTAACAATTAAACTCTTCCATTTCATCCCTAAAATCTCTCCACTTCTTAACAAAATTCTAATCAATTTGATTTTCAGTAAGAGTATCCTCACAGTACCGATTTCTAAGTTTCTCCATTGTTGTCTTCTTCGTGCTTTTTACTGATACATATGGAACAGGGTCCATCCGATAGTGTTGGTGTTTCTCATACTAAGAACAAATCCAAGCGATTGCATGACTCATTAGCAATGAATGACGAGATTGTTGTCAAACAAAAAAAAAAAGGTTGGAGAAACCCCCAAAAAAAGGGGGAAGAAAGGTGGCATATGTTGTTTCCAGACCCACACTTCCTAAGGTATCTGTTTAAACAAACTTTTATATTTTTATGGTTTTGTTATGGTGTTGGTTGTGTTTGGACTGAAATTGTTAAAATTAAATTACAGTGAAGATACATTACTTATCAATTCAATGTTTTAATAGTATGTTAGAACAATATCGATTTGTAATCGGTAAATTTAGTTTTACATTGATGCATGTGATTTGTGAAATCGAAGTAAGAGTCATTTAACAATGAAGACAGATTCACTAATTTTATCATTCATGTATCTTCAATCATTTTAATTTCAAATTCAGTAAAAGCATCATCTGTTGTACAGTTTTGAAGGTGTATCAGTTCATGATTTTGTTTGTTGATGTATCTGATACATTCATATACATCATTAAAAGTGAATGCCTGATACATATATGTATTGAATTCATGTACAATATACTGTTAGTGTCCTTTACAGTTTGTTCCTGAAAATAATTCAAGTATTTGGTTGGTTGGACTGATGTTAATTACTCATGTATCTTATGCATTTGACAACGTGTTTGATATGATGTCGTTATAAAACTATAACGTATTTACTGAATTTACAAATTATCTTCAATGTATCATTCTCTCTTAATTACATCATTTGTTTGAGATTAGACAAGTACAATTATATATTTTGTTTTTCTGTATAAACAGGGCATGAATTATGTTATCAAAAAAATACCAGCACATCCATTGAGATTTGGAGCAACGTTCAATTTTGATTTTGTGAATGAAATCAAGAAGTCCATAAATGAAGAAGGTTTTGAAATGTTCAAGAATACAATTTTTGGACCATATTTGAACATTCCGAAATGTAATTTCCAGGGCCAAATTACTAAGTGCTTGTTGTTTTTGGAGGTGAAACACGATAACAAAGATGTATTGCATGTTCGAGATGCTAACGGGACTGTATTGCAGTTTGGTATAAAGGAATTTGCCATTGTAACTGGCCTTAAATGCAAAGGAAATGTGACAGATTTTTCATATCCGGAATCCACTCCGAGCCGGTTACTACAAAGGTATTTCCCTGATTCAATTGCAGGTATAACCAAGAACCGCTTGATACAACGTTTTGTAATGGGTAATTGGGATACCACACAGGACGCCGTTCAGATGGCAATCTTATACTTCATAAATACTTTCATCTTATGCCATCTTGGTGAGACTTCCATAAAGATTGAAGAATTTCTAATGGTCGAAGATTGTACGTATGAATTGTATCCTTGGGGAAAGATTGCATTCGATAAGCTAATTACATCACTCAGGCAAGACTTCAACCAAAGCAAACAGATGTATCGCTTTTTTGGTATGCCTTATGCATTCAATGTATGGACTTATGAATGTGCATCTAGTATAAATCCATAGATTGTTGTTAAAGTAGCGAATGGTATTCCCAGGATTTGTAATTGGAGTGTCGTGGCTGTAAAGCCAAAATATGAAAAGTTTATGTCTAGCATTTTCTCCGAGGTAACATTACTTTTAAATTTGCAATTAACTATTTTTCAATAAGCTTTCTATTTTTTTTGTAAATAACAATTTTTGTATTAGACAATATTGTATGACATTCAACCATTTTAAAATGCAGAATGCATGTTCAAACATTGTACAAACACAAGATGAAGTTGAGGCCCTTGATTTACCCGATATTCAAGATGCACATACTCCTGAACCATCCACAACAACAGTGCTGCCAAACAAAGTGCAAACAAGGGCTTCCACTTCAGGTTTTGAGGATTTCTCAACAAGCCCTCCTCGTCATTTATTGACAAAATCATCACGTGTGTCACGCCCCAAGCTACCCCTAAGACGCGGACACGGGACCTAGGACCACAAGTGATCCCAAGCTAACCCTGCTGGCATGATCATGAGCATACTAAAGATAATAAACTGATGCGGAAGCTAATTCATAATTAAATCTGAAAAGATGGGGAATACCCATATACTATAACTGAATATATGAAATCTGAGAGTTTAATACAAAAGAAATATCAAACTCAAAACACTAAGCTGAATCTAACTATATCTGAAAAAAGCCTCTAAACTGACTAGAAATGTTGGGACATGCCCCAACTAGATCTAGCAAAACTGAAACTAAAAGACTGAAATACTGAAAAGAAACTCATGACTAGTGTCCCCGAAGAATGATGACTCACCAACTGATTCTGCTGAACTGAAGATCGGGAATCGATCTAAGCGTGATCTGGATGCTGAGAACCTTAACCTACATCACGAGAAGATGTAGCGCACGTATGCGTCAGTACTTGAAAGGTACTGAGCATGCAGGATGGAGTAAAGCTGAAATAACATATAACTGAACAAAGCATACTGAGCAATGAAATAATCTGAACATGATATAGATACTGAATACTGAGCTAACTGAATGCAATGACCAATTTATAACATGCTGACTGAATACTGAATGAACTGTAAATGTGGTCAATGCAATAGAGTCTGACTAAATTGTGGGAGCTACTAATAACCGACATAAAACCACATGAGCTAAATGTGGAGTCCGATGTATACGCCCCATCGAGAGGACCCAATATACCCTGCCAGAGGTATAAATGCATGCTGGCGTGATCACTAAACTGATGTTGCCCACAGAGGGGACTTACACCTACGTGGCTCGTAGTTTTGGGACTATATGGGTACGCTGAAACCCTAGTCCAACTCGGTATTATGCTACTCCCAATGAATTAAGTAGTTAACTGGTTATGACTGAATTTCTGTAAATACTGGATAGGTCGAACTGAACATGCAAACTGGGAATGCAACAATTAATCTGATAATGATGCATTCATAAACTGAGGCATGTATAACTGAATACTGAAATATCTGACCTAGCATGTGTAATTCAAGAACTAAAGAAATACATAGCTAGGGTTCTGAAATTCATGCGATAAACTGAGCAATAACATGATAATCTGATTTGGAACATTTAAACAACTAATTCATGATGATCTGCTATAATTCTAGAAACCCTAGGTCTGTTCATAATCATGGAATCAAGAATCTGACTGAATTTTAGGGACCTAATGGGCGAAAGGAACCCACTAGTGAAATCCCACATACCTGGTGACGAATTCCATGGAGAAATCTTTCGATCTCAAGGCTGGAACTGAAGGAAACTTGCTGCGTTCTTGAACTAGGGTTCTTGACTTCTTTTCTCCTTTTAGCGTTCTAATTCTTCTAAGTTTGATTAATGATTTGACTTAGGTAAGTTCTAGTTATGTTTCTAGGCTTAAACTAATTAAAACCTCATGATTTAGGGTCTAAACGACGTATCTTAGGGGTTAAACGAAATAGGAAAAGACCAAAGGACCCCTGAATTAACTGTTGTCGGAGTGATCTACGGATTGGACCTACGGGCCGTAGGTCAATCTACGGTTCGTAGATTGCGTCCGTAAGTCAAGCCTGCTCGATAGGCCTTCACTAAAATGAGCATAACTTTTTACTCGAAGGTCGGAATTTAGCAAACTCAGTGGCGTTGGAAAGATAATTCAATTATCTATCTAACCATAGGTAATGGGACACATAATTCATCTTGTGCTAAAAGTTATGACCATCTGAAGTTGACCCATCAGAATTTTCAGCTAACTGGCTGCTAATCTTCGATCTACGGTCAGACCTACGGACCGTGGATCGAATGACGGTCCGTGCTGGTCAACCGTAGTTCGGGACTGAAGCTGGGCTTTTGGGGCATCGATCCACGGACACGAACTACAGTCCGTGACATGACTTACGGACCGTAAGTCCGGCCGTGGGTCAACACTTAGCCAAATTTTCTGACTGAGTTCTGGGGAAGTTTTCTGTCACGGACCACGGACCTGCAGGACGGACCGTGAGTCCATCTACGGTCCGTGGATGGTGTCCGTGAGTGCCACCTGTAACTCCAGAAATCTGAAATCTCTATTTTCGAATACGGGGTGTTACATTATCTCCCCCTTGGGACCATTCGTCCTCGAATGAAGACTAATCTAGCTTAAATGTAGGGAAAGGGCTGCAATCTCTACCACTAAACACTGAGAACTGAATTTCTAACTGAACTGAGTTCCAAGAACATGCAAATACGCTGAAAATGCAAGTACAAACTGAAGGAACATGATTCTAAGACTGAATTTTCGCATGAATGACTGAAAAAATGAAGAGGAACTATTACCTCAAGCTGGAATGGAATCGGAAGGAAAGAGGTGAGGATACTTGGACTTCATGGCTGCTTCTGCTTCCCAAGTAGCTCCCTCTACTGACTGACTCCTCCACAAAACCTTGACTGAAGCGACTTCTTTATTTCTCAACCTTCTAACCTGACGATCGAGAATCTCAACTGGTACACCCTCATAAGAAAGACTATCTTTCACGGCCATACTCTCTAATGGCACTATGGATGCTGGATCACCCACACACTTCTTCAAAAGAGAAATGTGAAAGACTGGATGCACTGCTGCTAAGTCTGCTGGCAACTCTAACTCATAAGCCACTTTACCAATCATTTTCAAGATCCGGTAAGGGCCTACATATCTGGGACTGAGCTTTCCTTTCTTGCCAAATCTCATCATCCCTTTCATAGGTGACACTTTCAAGAAAACCCAATCATCAGCTTGGAACTCTAGTTCCCTTCTTCTCACATCTGCATAAGACTTCTGGCGACTCTGAGCAGTCTTAAGTCTATCTCTAATGAGTTGCACTTTCTCCATAGGATCAAGGACCGAATCTGGTCCTCTCAAGGCTGCTTCACCTACTTCAAACCAACCAACTGGAGATCTACATCTACGCCCATACAATGCCTCATAAGGGGCCATCTGAATGCTGGAATGGTAGCTATTGTTGTAGGCGAACTCTATTAGAGGAAGGTGATCATCCCAACTACCCTTGAAGTCGATCACACAAGCTCTCAACATGTCCTCTAAGGTCTGAATGGTACGCTTTGCCTGACCATCCGTCTGTGGATGAAATGTTGTGCTAAGATTAACCTGAGTACCAAGACCTTTCTGAAATGACTTCCAGAAATGAGCTGTAAACTGAGGACCTCTATCTGAGATGATAGACAAAGGAACTCCATTCAACCTCAATATCTCATTTATGTAAAGCTTGGCGTAATCCTCCGCCGAATCTGTAGTCTTGACCACCAAAAAGCGAGAAGACTTAGTAACCCTATCAACAATCACCCAAATTGAGTCATGTTGTCTGCGAGTACGAGGTAAACCTGTGATGAAGTCCATGTTGATCACTTCCCACTTCCAAGTAGGAATGTCAATCGCTTGAGTCATACCTCCTGGTTTCTGATGTTCTACCTTGTCTTGCTGGCAATTGGGGCACTTAGCCACAAAATCTGCTATATCTCTTTTCATACCATTCCACCAATAGACTTCCCGCAGATCACGGTACATCTTAGTGGCACCTGGATGAATAGAATATCTGGAATTGTGGGCTTCTGCGAGAATATGTTGTCTCAATTCACCCACATCAGGAACAGACAATCTACCTTGATAGCGAAGTACACCATCTCCCCCTTGGGAGAAAACCTCCACTCTCTGATTGTGGACTGCACCCTTAAGTTCAAGCAAGATTGGATCACTATCTTGCTTTTCCTTAACCTCTACTACCAAAGAAGATTCTGCCCCATTCTGAACCGTTATACTATCATCTGATATGCTCATAAGACGAACTCCTAGGCGAGCAAGTCTGTGAACATCCTTTGCTAGCTCTTTTCTTTCTTCCTCAACATGTGCTACACTACCCATAGATAGTCTGCTAAGGGCATCTGCTACTACATTTGCCTTACCAGGATGGTAATGCACACTCATATCATAATCTTTGAGGAAGTCTAGCCATCTTCTCTGGTGAAGATTCAACTCTTTCTGGGTGACTACATACTGGAGGCTCTTATGGTCTGTGAACACATCTACGTGAACACCATACAAGTAATGTCTCTAAATCTTAAGTGCAAACACCACTGCTGCTAGCTCGAGGTCATGAGTTGGATAATTCTTCTCATGTACCTTAAGTTGTCTAGAAGCATAAGCTATAACCTTACCTCACTGCATCAACACACAACCTAGGCCGACTCTGGATGCATCACAATAGATCACATAACCATCTGAACCCTCTGGTAGAGTCAAGACAGGAGTTGTAGTCAACCTAGTTTTCAATTCTGCGAAGCTTTTCTCACAATCATCTGACCACTGAAACTTAACCTTTTTCTGAGTTAACTTAGTCAATGGAGAGGCTATGGATGAAAATCCTTCCACAAACCGTCTGTAATAGCCTGCTAGACCCAAGAAACTTCTGATATCTGTAGCAGAGGTAGGTCTGGGCCATTGTTTCACTGCTTCTATCTTCTGGGAATCTACTCGAATTCCTTCACTAGACACAATATGCCCAAGGAAAGCAACTGATTGTAACCAAAACTCACACTTACTAAATTTTGCAAACAACTGACGACCTTTGAGAGTTTGCAGAACAACTCTCAAATGACTCGCATGTTCTTCCTCATTCTTAGAGTAAATGAGGATATCATCAATAAAGACGATAACAAACAAGTCTAAGTACTGCTTGAACACTTTGTTCATCAAATCCATGAAAGCTGCAGGAGTATTGGTTAGTCCAAATGACATAACTACAAATTCGTAATGACCATACCGAGTTCTGAAGGCTGTCTTCGGAATGTCATTATCTCTGACTCTAAGCTGATGATAACCTGATCTGAGGTCTATCTTTGAGAAATGACTAGCACCCTGAAGTTGGTCAAACAAGTCATCAATCCTGGGGATATGATACTTATTCTTGATTGTGACCTTGTTCAACTGCCTATAGTCAATGCACATTCTGAGAGAACCATCTTTCTTCTTTACGAACAATACTGGTGCACCCCATGGTGAAATACTAGGTCTAATGAAGCCCTTATCTAGAAGGTCTTTCAACTGCTCTTTCAATTCCTTAAGCTCAGCTGGAGCCATTCTGTAAGGAGGGATAGAGATAGGATGGGTATCTGGAAGGAGATCTATTCCAAAGTCGATTTCCCTTTCAGGAGGAACTCCGGGAAGATCTTCTGGGAACACTTCTGGAAACTCACTGACTACAGGAACTGACTCAAGAGTTGGGGTTTCGGAACTAGAATCCTTAACCCGAACTAGATGATAGAGATAACCCTTAGAGATCATCTTTCTGGCCTTAAGGTAAGAAATGAATCGACCCATAGGCGCTAAGCTACTACCCTTCCATTCTAGGATTGGTTCGTCTGGAAACTGAAAACGAACAATCCTAGTTCTACAATCAACTGAGGCATAACATGAATGTAACCAATCCATACCTAGAATGACATCGAAGTCTACCATTTCTAACTCTACAAGATCTGCTGAGGTGACTTTCTGAGAGACTGTGACAGGGCAATTTATGTATACCCGTCTAGCTATAACTGGGTCACCGACTGGAGTAGAGACTGAGAAGGGTTCTGAAAGAGTTTCTGGACTAACACTAAATTGGACTGCTATATAAGGAGTTACAAAAGACAAAGTAGCCCCTGGATCTAACAATGCATAAACATCAAGATCAAAGACTCGTAACGTACCAGTGACTACATCAGGAGAATCTTCCTGATCTTGACGAGCCTGAAGAGCATAAAGCCTGTTTTGGCGCTGTCCGCCACCAGTACTAGAAGAGTTACCCTGCTGAGTCGGGCGACCTGCTGGTGCTGCTGAAGTTGTAGACTGAGCTCTACCATTATTTCCTCCTTGACCTTGTCTTGAAGGGCAATCCTTCAATCTATGACCAGACTGGCCACACCCAAAGCATCCATCCTTACCTGCAAGGCACTCGCCCGGATGGTTCCTACTACATTTCGGGCAGGTTGGGTAGGTTTTGGTGCCTAAAACACTACCTTGAGACTTAGAGCCTGACGCCCTACCTTTCTGATCATTACGGAACCTGGGGATGGAACACTAGCTGATGAAGGGGCTGGAGTCGAAGACTTCTGCTGAAAATGCGAGCGGTTTCCACCACCCGATTCTGGTGGGAATACTCGTAGTTACCTGTTCTTGCTTTCTTAGTCTCCTTAGCCTGTTCCCTAAGCTTATCACCCTCAACCTGCTGAGCATGAGTCATGAGCCTAGAGATGTTCATGTCTCCCAACAACATAGCATTCCTGCACTCTGTCTTCACTAAGTCTGACACTCCATAGAGAAACTTACTCATCTGTGCCTTGGAATCAGCAACCATATGAGGAGCATACCTGGAGAGTTGGTTAAACTTGAGCCCATACTCTTGGACAGTCATGTTACCCTGCCTTAAGTTCATAAATTCCTGGGCCCTTGCTTCTCTCAACTCTATGGGGAAAAACCTATCTAGAAAAGGTTTCACTGAAACATTCCCAAGTAATAGGAGCGGCATCTGTACCCCTGTTCTCCTTCCACTGAGTATACCAGATATGAGCTACATCCTTAAGTTGGTAAGATGCTAACTCAAACCCGATCATTCCCAGGGACCTGCATTACCTCAAAGATCTTCTTGATCTCATCCAAGAAATTCTGGGGATCTTCACCAGTCTGCGATCCTAAGAACTCTGGAGGATTCATCCTAACAAAGTCACGGACCCTTGCTGCTGCTGATCCACCATTTTGCATTCACAGGAGCTTGAACTTGCTGATTGTTCTGGTTAGTGACACTCTGAGCCAACATCTGAATGGCATTCCTGAATTCAGCATTTGAGACTTCCTGATCTGGAACTGGAGGAGTTGCGTTTGCGTTTCTGGCATTCGCATTCCTAGCATAAGCTCTACGAGGAGGCATGATCACTGAAACGTAGAACGTCGAGTTAGAATGGAATTAGATCATACCTTACGCACGATAAGAGTAACAAGAAAATGAAGATTTTTCCTAAAGACACTTTGTAGCCTCCCTCTCATTAGATGTGGTGGCGCACTACACACCCATGAAAATGACTCTACCTAGTGCGACTTTTCAGACATCCTAGGACACTAAACCTAATGCTCTGATACCAAGTTTGTCACGCCCCAAGCTACCCCCAAGACGCGGACACGGGACCTAGGACAACAAGTGATCCAAGCTAACCCTGCTGGCATGATCATGAGCATACTAAAGATAATAAACTGATGCGGAAGCTAATTCATAATTAAATCTGAAAGATGGGGAATACCCATATACTATAACTGAATATATGAAATCTGAGAGTTTAATACAAAAGAAATATCAAACTCAAAACACTTAGCTGAATCTAATTATGTCTGAAAAAAGCCTCTAAAACTGACTAGAAATGTTGGGACATGCCCCAACTAGATCTAGCAAAACTGAAACTAAAAGACTGAAATACTGAAAAGAAACTCATGACTAGTGTCCCCGAAGAATGAGGACTCACCAACTGATTCTGCTGAACTGAGATCGGGAATCGATCTAAGCGTGATCTGGATGTTGAGAACCTGAACCTACATCACGAGAAGATGTAGCGCACGTATGCGTCAGTACTTGTAAGGTACTGAGCATACAGGATGGAGTAAAGCTGAAATAACATATAACTGAACAAAGCATACTGAGCAATGAAATAATCTGAACATGATATAGATACTGAATACTGAGCTAAACTGAATGCAATGACCAATTTATAACATGCTGACTGAATACTGAATGAACTGTAAATGTGGTCAATGCAATAGAGTCTGACTGAACTGTGGGAGCTACTAATAACCGACATAAAACCACATGAGCTAAATGTGGAGTCCGATGTATACGCCCATCGAGAAGACCCAATATACCCTGCCAGAGGTATAAAGGCATGCTGGCGTGATCACTAAACTGATGTTGCCCACAGAGGGGACTTACACCTACGTGGCTCGTAGTTTTGGGGACTATATGGGTACGCTGAAACCCTAGTCCAACTCGGTATTATGCTAATCCCAATGAATTTAGTAGTAAATTGATTATGAGTTATTTTCTGTAATTGTTCTGGATAGCTCAAAACTAGACATGCAAACTGAATGCAACAATTTAAACTGACATTGATGCATAATACTGAGGCATGTATAACTGATTTTTGATAAAGTTTGACCTAACACGTGTAATTCAAGAACTAAAGAAATACATAGCTAGGGTTCTGACATTCATACGATAATCTGAAAAAGACGGGACATGCTGATTTGGAACATTAAAACATAGCTAAAACGTGACATGTTGTTTGGACGTTAAAACATATAGTTAAAAACGTGCTTTCTAAATCGGAACATTTTAAAAACAACCTCTTCATGAAATTTGTCTGTAACTTTAGAAACTACCAAGGTTCATTCATAATCATTGAAAAACGATCAATATTTGGATCATTCTAACATTTAAAACCCAAAATCAAGAAACGTTCAAGAACCCTACCATTAATGAAATCCAACATACCTTGTGACGAAATCTCCATGAAAAACTATCAACTAGGGCTGGACTTGACTTTTCCAGCGACTTTCTAGCGTTTTTCGGCTGCGGCTAGGGTTTAGCTAGGGTTTCTGCCGTCCCCTCTCTACTCTCTTCTTTTCTTTTGTTTTAGTTAATTAAATGACTTAGGTAAGTTCTAGTTAGGTTTCTAGGATTCTAAATGACTAACTAAAACCCTTTTAATTTAGGAATTAAAAGAAGAGTGAGAAAAGACAAAAACACCCTTGACTTAAAAGCTGTCCAAATCTTGATGCGGATTGGGCACCTGCCAAATCTGAAATTCTGCAAATTTTTCCTTTACAAATCTGGGGTGTTACATTGAATGTAGTAAAATAAGTTATACAATACAGTAAAACCTCTATAAATCAATACTCGCTAAATTAATAATCTCTCTAAAGTAATATTTTTCTTCGGTCCCAACTTGGGAATAGAAAAAATCACCAATTTCAATAATATAATAAGATAATATATTTTCAGAAGACCCTATATAAGTATTTGGTCTATTAATATCATAAATTAATAATTCTTTAAAAGTACAAATATATCTAAGACAATTTAGTGAAATATGATTCTATTGTATTTTATTTTTTCTTAAAATTTAAATCTAGTTGAAGTTCATCTCTAACTTTTCTTATTGTATCTAAGAACTCCAGTGTTGTCTTTTCGAACTACACCATAAAATTGTGAAGAGTTCTAGATGTGATAAGTGTTTTCTTGCGCGTAACTGGTTCCAAAGGTATAGTATTGTCTTCAACTTCATCATCAACATTGCTTTTTCCGATGGTATCCACAATTTCTTCTAAGCTCTGGACCTCTGAACATATATTACTTTCACCCGGATCCAACAGGTTATTGACATCCATTTTATTGTGGTAACCGAGATCATTAATCATGACCTCAAGTCCATGAATGACATTGTCACAAGTGGGTTTGTTCAAATTCTCTTAGATTGCATCCCCGAACGAATTTTACAGTGTCGAAAACAATTTGCTATTGTCTCTTGCTAATCATTTGTTGTCTAAGCAGGGATTGCAAAATTGATAGCATCCAAAACATTAATTTTTACTGGATCAATTTGTTCCATTTACAGCCTTCTAATATCCTACGATAAAATCTGTTACGATAATACATCTTGAAAGCCCTTATTATCCCAGCATGACAAGGTTGAATTTTGGATGTCATGCTGGGTGGCAAGAAAAACAATTCAACATTTTGTAGTCCTTCAGTATTTCTATTATGAGCTAGATAATTATCTACCGTAAGCAAACTCGTCTACCATGCATTTTGTGATCAAACCAACGAATATATTCATCAAAAAACACACTTGTCATCCATTCTCTTTTGTTGCACGATAGTGACAATTCAATAAATATGATACATAAATTAGTAAGATACAATGATTTTGATGTATTTGTTGTACTTTATGTATAATAATTTTTTATGTGAAATCAATAAATATGATACATAAATTAGTAAGATACAATGATTTTGATATAATCAAAATTAACCTTCATTAAATCTCAAATCATTCTTTAAATTAATAAATATTAATTTATCGATTAAATTATATCTTTATAAAATAATAAAATTTCATGATCCCACCCAAATTAATTTATAGAGGTTTTATTGTATTTGCTAGGAGAAAGTGGACGACAGGAAACTTCAATAATTAGTTAATATAGAAATTTTGGTTGGGTTTTAATAGAGTGAAGTTATAGAAAAGAATGAAAGAGAATGAGATAGTTTCCTTGGCCGAAGAGAGATGCCAAGACACCTTGTCTATTAGCACATATAGTTTTCACATGATAATTAAGGAACTGATCAAACATAAAATTTGCACAAATATGAAAAGGAAAGACAGAGAAAAATGCAAAATCAGTCATAAGGCACATCATGAGGTTAAGAGAGAAACATATCATAACAAATACACGAGGCCACAAGTAAACACTATGCATCCACAACAAGCCTCAACAAATAGGCAAACTAAAGAATGCCAACATGTGGTCCTCAATTTCGAGGAAGATTAACCACCATGCTTCTACCATTAACACCAATTAGTGCTACTAAGAGCTCTTCAGTCTAATTCATATCTATATAATCAAAAGAGTTGTTGCCAAAGAGGATCCTTGATAAAGTTGTGATAAAGAGAATCAATGGAAGAAGAAAGCCGAAGACACAAAGTGAACACAACTGATCATAAAAAAATTAATGTTGTGGTTGAAAGTAAAGAGAGGGGCGGGGGGTGAAATAAAATTCCTTTAGTCGACTTCCTGTATGGGTCAGTCGACTCACCTGCAAGTTAGTATCACAATATAAGGTAAGAGTAAATGTAGTAAGTAAAAGACTCAGAGAGTTTATACTGGTTTGGAACACCGGTGTGGTGCCTACTTTCAGTCTCCTTGGATTTTAAGGGTTTCCTTAAGAGTTTGTTGAGAACATGGGTAATACAAAGTATTTCGACTGAAAAACCTTGTTTGATGTGCAAATCAGATTATCTACTTTGACACAACCTCTACTTGTATAACCTATACTCAGATTTTTTCTCTCTTTCCTTTTTCAATTGTATACTCAGGAGAATTCAAAGCTTTTATGAAAGACAATAGAAGACACCAATACAAGTTCAAGTGAAGTGCGTACTTCACAACTGCGACTATGAGTAGGTTTACATAGTGGTGAGGACTGCTCTTTTAAGGAATAACCCAAGGGAGTTTTAAATCAAGGATCTCGATTGAATCCTTGATTTCAATTGATTGATTCATGTCCATATCATGTATGTGCATGAGCAAACCGATTCCTTATTTTTCTTGGAGATCTTCTTGTGATCTTGATACTCTTCCTTCTCTTGAAGATCTTCTTGTAATCTTGAAACTTGGTTGAATTTATTGATTGTCTATCTTCCATATTTACTTTATTCTATTCAGACTCTAGGATTGTAGTTGCCTTGATTCTGTAACCCTTGAATGATGGTTTTCCTTTCTTGTGTTGCTTCAGTAAGTGCAACTTGTTACTTCCTTCATTGCAATGCTTCTTTGGCATCATTCCCTTTTGATTTCCTTGCCTACAATTTATCATACATATGTTAGGTATTTCATTATCAAAATAAATCGTTCTTATGATTCTATCAGTATCCTCCTTTTTGATAATGATAATTAATTCACAATTTAGTATAGGGCTAAACGAGATAATGAAACCTCCCTGATATATGTCTATTTGCGATTTTCAGGAGAAATTTATTGCCCCCCTTGACTATAGGTTGTATGGATCCCCCTGTCTCTATTGAGGCTCCCCAGTCTTTATTGAGTCCCGTCTACAAAATTGTAGGAACATATTCTTCCCCTTTGGCATAATAAAAAAAGGAGAAAGCAATATACAACAATTAAGCAAAAATGCAATAGTAAGAAGATTCAGAGTAGGAAAGCAGAAGGCCTTCAATATACAACCCAAAAAAACAAAAGAAGGGACAAATCCCCATAGAAATATTGTCCAAAAGTATCAAAAAGATGGTATCAAAGGAGGAAGGTCAAGCGATCACCTAGAAAGTATTTCAAGGTGTTGATAACCTTCCCACATAAGGTATTGTAGGAACATTCACATTTTTAGGGAGGTTGGAGTAAGATGTCTGGACAAAGATGGTAAGATCAATATTGGATGAGCTGACTCCACCTCTGAGAGAGTCAACTTGCTTGATTAACTTGTTGACCGTTGAGATGCCTTCATACTTTATACCCGTCATTGCAATATGTAGCTTCCCCACATATGTACTCGTGTCCTTCTAAAGGAAAACGACCTTTTCAATAGCATCTTGAAGTGTCTCTAATCCACGTTCCACAACAAGTATGTGAGTTTTGATTTCATCAGTGTCCTGTAGCAAGAGAGCAACTGACTCGGCAAATATCTTAGTCGGTTTGACCGTCTCATCCTTGGCTTTGACATAGTCATTTTTAGCCCATTTGCTACCAACTTGTACATACCACATACTTGAGAAAGTATGAGAGTTATAAGTGCCATTGATCTCAACAGAGGTGAACATGGAGGGGTCAACCAAACGATCTACTAGAATTTGAGAGATGAGTAGTCCATATGGTAGGCTTGCTGAACCATTGGTTTTCTCAGAACTTTCCAGGATATATTATTTGAACCATACTGCCCAGTTGATGTGGTATTTCTTTAGCAGACAGGACAACATGAACATATCCCGAGTAGAAATGTTGCTTAGAGAGCCTTTACTGGGAAAAAGAGTGGTGGCAATGATGTGCGCAATAATACGATGCTCAAAGCATAGGGATAAGGGACCAAAGTTAGACAGGTCAGCACCGGGCTCAACCACGACTATCTTAGAACCTTCCAGGGTTACCTCAAAATCATCAAGCCAGACGCCATTCATGTATGGAACTATACCAGATAATTTTATACCAAAAACATCCTCAAACAAGAGATCATTGACAATAATACGACTACCCATAACAAGAGTTTCCAACTCACCACTGTCATGAGAGATACGGAGATTTGCATAGAAAACAAATAGCCTCTTCAAAAAAATCAAGACCACAGATGCTAAACATAAGAGATAGTTTCTGAGCTTTGAGAAAAGAGCTTACTGGACAGTTGGAATCCCTCAACTGACTCAGATTAATCACCCTGCTAGGAACAATTCGTCGAGATTTAAAGCTGGCATACTTGTTTTTATGTTCAACTCCCCAAAACCTTTGCATGTCTTTGGGGAGAGAGATCCAGAGGCACTAGGTCGAGGTTTCTTCTGATCCTTGTTCTTTTTTGTCGATGAGGCCTTTCTTTTGAACAATGGAGAGGGAGAAACCAAGGAGTCGTCTGAGGAATTGGAAGAGGTTAGAATGTTCAATTAGAAACATTTCGAATAATTAAGATCAAATCTTTTGAGCGAGTTCTGATCATGATTGAGAGTGAAGGAAAAAGAAAAATAGAGAAAATAAATAGAGAATAAGGGAAGGAGAAGAGTTGAAAGGGAGAAGAAAAGTCTTGAAGTTACAAGAGGGAATGGAGAGGGTTTTATAGGAAAGTGAGACAGACGACATGTAATATTTACTGAGGTGGAGAAATGATAGGGTTAGAATTAAACAACACAACAAGGAAAAAAATAGCATAAACAAGGTAAATAAATCACATTAATAAAAAGAGGTGATACCGAGACAATTACGGAGAAAGCAAAATCTTTCCTCAAGTATGGGTTTGGTAAAAATATCAGCTAATTAATTTTCAGAATCGATAAATTCTAATGAAAAATCACCATTTTCCACATGATCATGAATAAAATAATGCTTGATATCAATATGCTTAGCCGTGGAGTGATGTACAATATATTTAGATAAATTAATAACACTTGTATTATCACTAAAAATAGGGTCAAATTCATACAAAAGATCATAATCAATTAATTGGTGCATCATTCATAATAATTGAGTTCCACAATTTCCCATGACTAGATATGCATAATCGGTGGTAGATAAAGCAACTGAAGTTTGCTTCTTACTGTGCCAAGAGATCCCTACCCAGAATTTGGAAAGTTCCATGGGTGATTTTTTGATCATTTTTGTCACCTGCAAAATTAGCATCTGAGTATCCAATTAAATCAAAGTGAGAGGAGTGAGGGTACCATAGTCCTAAATCAGTGGTTCTAATTAGATAGCGAATGATTCTTTTTACTGCCGTGAGATGTGATTCTTTTGGTGCAGACTGGAAATATGCACAGTTGCACATGCTAAACATAATGTCTGGTCGGCCGACAGTTAAATAAAGTAGAGATCCAACCATTCCTTGATACATCTTTTCATCTACATCTTTTCCTGGTGCATCTGTCTCATGACAGTTCCAAAAGTATTTCCTTTATCCAACCCGAATTTCTTTATGAGTTCCTTAGTATATTTACTTTGACAGATGAAGGTTCTGTTAGTCGACTTCTTAATTTGTAAATCGAGGAAGAAGGTGAGCTCTCCCATTAGACTCATCTAAATTCTCCCTTCATAAGATTAGCAAAATTCTCACACAGAGAGGGGTTAGAACTTCCAAAAATAATATCATCGACATAAATTAGAACTATGAGAATAAAAGATCTAGATCTTTTGATGAAAAGATTCGTGTCGATTTTCCCTCTTTGTAAATTGTTATTGAGTAAAAAATTGCTTAATCTCTCATACTAAGCTTTAGGGGCTTGTTTGAGACCATAACGCGCTGTCGAGCGTTTGTAAACATAAGCAGGATAGGAAGAATTTTTAAAACCAAGAGGTTGTTTAACAAAAAACCTCTTCTTTGATAAAACCATTTAAGAAAGAACTTTTAACATCCATTTGAAAGAGTTTAAAACGCTTATATGATGCATATGCTAAAATAATTCAAACAGATTCTAACCTTCCTACCGGAGTAAAGTTTCATCGTAATCAATACCTTCATTTTGGGAGCATCCTTGAACAACTAATCTTGATATGTTACAGATGACCTTTCCATCTTCATTTAGCTTATTTTGAAAGACCCATTTGGTTCCAAATAGTTTTTCGGCCTTTTAGTAAGGGTCTACACTTGGTTTCTTTCGAATTGATCAAGTTCATCTTTCATGGCTTGTTTCCAAGATTCATCTTCCATTGCTTCATTGATACATTTTGGTTCAATTTGGGAGACAAGTGCTACAAAGGCTTGTTTTTTCAAAGATGCTCTCGTCTGTAACAGATCATCTGAATTTCCCATGATGAAGTCGTTAGGATAGCTAGCATTATGTCTCCATTCCATAGGAATTCCAAATTTTTCTACTGGAATAATCGACTCCGGCTCTGGGATAGTTGGCTCTTCTTTTATTATTTGAACAGATATATTTGAGTGACTCTCAGTATTTTTTTTTGGGAATAGGTTTCAACTTCCTGCATTTTTGGGTTAGTATCGTAAAAACTAACATGAAAAAATTCTTCAAGGCTTAAGGTTATTTTTTTGAAAACTCAAAAAGCACGACTGACACAAGCATAGCCCAAAAATATATCTTCATCGCTCCTTGGATCAAACTTACCGAGATTTGTCTTGCCGTTGATATGAATGAAGCATTTGCATCCAAAAGGGTGAAAGTAGCTAATATTAGGTTTCTGACCTCTCTAGAATTTTACACAACCTCTTCTTGTATAACCTACACTCACGTCTTTCTTTCTCTTTTCTTTTTCAATTGTATACTCACGAGAATAAAAAGCTTTTATGAAAGACAATAGTAGATACCAGTACAAGTTGAAGTAAAGTGCATACTTTACAATTGTGATATGAGTAAGTTAATATAGTGGTGAGGACTGCTTTTTTAAGGAATAATCCAAGGAAGTTTCAAAGCAATGATCTCAATTGAATTCTTGATTTTGGTTGATTGATTCATGTCCATATCAAATATATGCATGAGCAAACCGATTTATTTATTTTCTTAGAGATTTTCTTGTGATCTTGATACTCTTCCTTCTTTTGAAGATCTTCTTGTAATCTTGAAATGTCAAATCTTGAGGCTACCCCCTTGACATAAACACGGGACATAGGATAACGAGTGAGCCTAAGCTAACCCTGAGCTAGCATATCATAAGCATGCTAGATGAACTGAAGTAAGAAATACTGTGCAGAAGCTTTAAACATGATATAAACTGAAATGATGGGAATACCCAATACTATCAGAATGTATAAACTATAAGTTTAATGACAATTGAAAGATTAAACTCCAAACTAAAACTGAATTTATCTGTCTGAATAAAAGCCTCTAACTGACTAGTGATGCTGGGACATCCCCCCAACTAACTCTAGCAAAAACTGAAACTGTAAGACTGAAAGTAAAAGAAAACATGTCTATCGTCCTCGAAAAATGAGGTCTCACCACTGATGCTGCTGAACTGGAGATCGGGAACCGATCTATGTATGATCTGAATGCTGAGGACTTAAACCTACATCACGAGAAGATGTAGCGCAAAGTATGCATCACTACTTGAAAAGTACTGAGCATGCATGATAGAATAAAGATGAATAATATACATAACTAAACAAAACATACTGACCAATGATAAATATACTAAACATACTGAATATGAACTAAATTGAATGCAATGACCAAATATATAACATGATGAAACTGAATACTTAACTGTACTGATAACCTGGTCAACGCAATAGAGTCTGACTGTGGGAGCTACTAATAACCGACATAAAACCATGTGAGTTAAACGTGGAGTCCGATGTATACGCCTCATCGAGAGGACCCAATATACCCTGCCAGAGGTATATAGGCATGACTGGCGTGATCACTAAAATGATACCCATAAAGGGGACTTATAAACCTATGGGGGCACGTAGTTCTTGGACTTTGAGGGTGGCTGACCTTAGTCCAACTCGATATTAAGCCTACAACTAAGTAGAATGTGTAAATTATAACATAACTGAAGTAAACTAGATAGCTCAATATTCTGACATGCTTACTGAAAATGTAACATTAAGTACTGATAATGAAATATTTGAAAACTGAGACATGTATATTTGTTTATATATCCTAGCTAGTGTAATTCATGAACTAAAATAACTACACAACTAGGGTTTTGAGTTTCATGCAAGAATCTGTGCAAAACAACACTAAGACATGATAATCTGATTAAGAACGTTACAATAACTAAATCATGATAATTATATGAAATTCTAGAAACCCTAAGTCTAGATTATATGAAGGGAATCAAAAATCTCACTGAATTCTAGGGACCTTATGGGTGAAATAAGCCCACTAGTGAAATCCCGACATACCTGGTGACTAATTTCATGGAGAAATCTTTCGATTTTAATGCTGGAATCAAAGAAAAATCTTGTTAATGTTCTTGAGGAAATATGGTGCTTTTTTCTCCCTGTTTTTCTCTAAGTTTAAATGATTTAGGTGAAAGATCGATTAGGGGTTAAACGACGTAGTTTAGGGGATAAACGACGTAGTTTAGGTGTCTAACACATAGGGGAAAAGACCAAAACGTCCCCACTTAAAATCTGACTAGGGCTGACCACGAGTCTTATGATGAGCTATCACAGGGACCACAGACCGTCAAGTTGGTCGTGGTCCTTGGACAGTAGCTGTTGGTTCTTCACCCTTTCCCTCTACAGTCCACTTCACGGACCATGAAGGTCTCCGTGGTCCTTCACTTAGGCTACGGGCCTACTGGATCGACTTCACAAAAGCCACCATGGCCCGTGAAGGGCTCTGTGGTATGATGTATGAGCATGGTGGGTTCTGTCTGGCTGCCACGAGCCTCCTAATGGCTCGTGTGGTAGTCCATGATTCATGAAGGGTCCCGTGGTCCACCACTTCTGGTTGGTTGTGAGGCCACGAACAGGTCGACGGAACGTGGTTCCTTTCACGGTCCGTGAACCCTATCGTGGTTCAACTGGTTCTTCTGGTTTTCTGTTGAAAGTTCTAAGTTTCATGATTCGTGAAGGGTCCCGTGGTCCACCACTTTTGGCTGGTTGTGAGTCCACGGACAGGTCGACGAAATGTGGTTCCTTTCACGGTTCGTGAACCCTATCGTGGTTCACCTGGTTCTTCTGGTTTTCTGTTGAAAGTTCTAAGTTTTATTTCTAAGGTGTTACAATATCTCCCTATTGGGAACATTCGTCCTTGAATGAAGTCTAAACTAGTTGGATAAGGAGGGAAAGAGCTGCAAACCCTACCACTAAGTACTAAAACTGAAATCTGATTGAACTAAGTTCAAGAACATGTAAGTACGCTGAAAATGCAAGTATAACTGAAGGAACATGATACTAAGACTGAAATTATGCAAGAGTAACTGAAAGACTGGAGA
This sequence comes from Solanum verrucosum, assembly GCF_900185275.1. NCBI lineage: Eukaryota > Viridiplantae > Streptophyta > Magnoliopsida > Solanales > Solanaceae > Solanum > Solanum verrucosum. The sequence goes on from NW_026020155.1 coordinate 369,998, forward strand.
TGAACTTTTACCTCAAACTGGAATGGAATCGGAAGGAAAGAGATGAGGATAATTGCCTTTCATGGCTGCTTCTGCTTCCCAAGTAGCTCCCTCTTTGGGCTAACTCCTCCACAAAACCTTAACTGAAGCGACCTCTTTGTTCCTCAACCTCCGAACCTGACAATCAAGAATCTTAACTGGCACCTCTTCATAAGTGAGACTATCCTTCACATCCACACTTTCTAATGGTACAATAGATGCTGGATCACCTACACATTTCTTCAACAAGTAAATGTGAAAGACTGGATGGACTGCGGCTAGTTCTGCTGGAAACTCTAACTCATAAACCATTTTACCAACCCTTTTCAAGATCTTGTAAGGGCCTACATATCTAGGACTGAGCTTCCCTTTCTTTCCAAATCTCATCACCCCCTTCATAGGTGACACTTTCAAGAAAACCCAATAATCGATTTGGAACTCCAAGTCCCTTCTCCTTACATCCGCATAGGATTTCTGGCGACTCTGGGCTGTCTTAAGTCTACCTCTGATA